>NC_090377.1:17675421-18008693 GCF_036365525.1 Heterodontus francisci | reverse complement strand
TGGGAGAGAGGAGGATGGGGAGGGGGGGGGGGGAAGAGAGGAGGATGGGGAGGGGGGGATGGAGGAGGATGGGGAGGGGGGAGGAGGAAACTGAAGATGGGGAGGAGGATGGGGAGGGAGGGAGGGGGAGGAGGAGGATGGGGAGGGAGGGAGGGGGTGGAGGAGGATGGGGAGGGGGGGAGGAGGATACTGAAGATGGAGAGGAGGGAGGAGGAAACTGAAGATGGGGAGGAGGATGGGGAGGGAGGGAGGGGGAGGAGGAGGATGGGGAGGGAGGGGGGAGGAGGAGGATGGGGAGGAGGGAGGGGAGGAGGAGGATGGGGAGGGAGGGAGGGGGAGGAGGAGGATGGGGAGGGAGGGAGGGGGAGGAGGAGGATGGGGAGGGAGGGAGGGGAGGAGGATGGGGAGGGGGGATGGAGGAGGATGGGGAGGAGGATGGAGGAGGATGGGAGGGGGGATGGAGGAGGATGGGGAGGGGGGATGGAGGAGGATGGGGAGGGGGGATGGAGGAGGATGGGGAGGGGGGATGGAGGAGGATGGGGAGGGGGGATGGAGGAGGATGGGGAGGGGGGATGGAGGAGGATGGGGAGGGGGGATGGAGGAGGATGGGGAGGGGGGATGGAGGAGGATGGGGAGGGGGGATGGAGGAGGATGGGGAGGGGGGATGGAGGAGGATGGGGAGGGGGGATGGAGGAGGAAGGGGAGGGGGATGGAGGAGGAAGGGGAGGGGGATGGAGGAGGATGGGGAGGGGGGATGGAGGAGGATGGGGAGGGGGGATGGAGGAGGATGGGGAGGGGGGATGGAGGAGGATGGGGAGGGGGATGGAGGAGGATGGGGAGGGGGGATGGAGGAGGATGGGGAGGGGGGATGGAGGAGGATGGGGAGGGGGGATGGAGGAGGATGGGGAGGGGGGGATGGAGGAGGATGGGGAGGGGGGATGGAGGAGGATGGGGAGGGGGGATGGAGGAGGATGGGGAGGGGGGAGGAGGAAATTGAAGATGGAGGAGGGGAGGAGGAAACTGAAGATGGGGAGGAGGATGGGGAGGGAGGGAGGGGGAGGAGGAGGATGGGGAGGGAGGGAGGGGGAGGAGGAGGATGGGGAGGGGGGGAGGAGGAGGAGGAGGATGATGGGGAGGGGAAGGAGGAAACTGAAGATGGGGAGGAGGGAGGAGGAAACTGAAGATGGGGAGGAGGATGGGGAGGGAGGGAGGGGGAGGAGGAGGATGGGGAGGGAGGGAGGGGGATGGAGGAGGATGGGGAGGGGGGAAGGAGGAGGATGGGGAGGGGGGAAGGAAGAAGAAGGAAGATGGTGGGGGGGGAAGGAGGAAGAAGGAAGATGGTGGGGGGGGAAGGAGGAAGAAGGAAGATGGGGGGGGGGGAAGGAGGAAGAAGGAAGATGGGGGGGGAAGGAGGAAGAAGGAAGATGGGGGGGGGGGAAGTAGGAAGAAGGAAGATGGGGGGGGGGGGGAAGTAGGAAGAAGGAAGATGGGGGGGGGAAGTAGGAAGAAGGAAGATGGGGGGGGGGGGAAATAGGAAGAAGGAAGATGGGGGGGGGGGAATAGGAAGAAGGAAGATGGGGGGGGGGGGGGAAGTAGGAAGAAGGAAGATGGGGGGGGGGGGGGGGAAGTAGGAAGAAGGAAGATGGGGGGGGGGGGAAGTAGGAGAAGGAAGATGGTGGGGGGGGGGAAGTAGGAAGAAGGAAGATGGGGGGGGAAGTAGGAAGACGGAAGATGGGGGGGGGGGAGGAGGAAGAAGGAAGATGGTGAGGTGGAAGGAGGAAGAAGGAAGATGGGGCGGGGGGGAAGAGGAGGATGGGGAAGGTGGGGAAGAGGAGGATGGGGAAGGTGGGGAGGAGAGGAGGATGGGGAAGGGGGGATGGAGGAGGATGGGGAGGGGGGATGGAGGAGGATGGGGAGGAGGGATGGAGGAGGATGGGGAGGGGGGATGGAGGAGGATGGGGAGGGGGGAAGGAGGAAGAAGGAAGATGGTGGGGGGGGAAGGAGGAAGAAGGAAGATGGGGGGGGGGGAAGGAGGAAGAAGGAAGATGGGGGGGGGGGAAGGAGGAAGAAGGAAGATGGGGGGGGAAGGAGGAAGAAGGAAGATGGGGGGGGGGGGGAAGTAGGAAGAAGGAAGATGGGGGGGGGGGGGAAGTAGGAAGAAGGAAGATGGGGGGGGGGGGAAGTAGGAAGAAGGAAGATGGGGGGGGGAAATAGGAAGAAGGAAGATGGGGGGGGGGGAAATAGGAAGAAGGAAGATGGGGGGGGGGGAAGTAGGAAGAAGGAAGATGGGGGGGGGGGGGGAAGTAGGAAGAAGGAAGATGGGGGGGGGGGAGAAAGTAGGAAGAAGGAAGATGGGGGGGGGGGAAGTAGGAAGAAGGAAGATGGGGGGGGGGGGGAAGTAGGAAGAAGGAAGATGGGGGGGGGGGAAAGTAGGAAGAAGGAAGATGGGGGGGGAAAGTAGGAAGACGGAAGATGGGGGGGGGGGAGGAGGAAGAAGGAAGATGGTGAGGTGGAAGGAGGAAGAAGGAAGATGGGGCGGGGGGGAAGAGGAGGATGGGGAAGGTGGGGAAGAGGAGGATGGGGAAGGTGGGGAAGAGGAGGATGGGGAAGGTGGGGAAGAGGAGGATGGGGAAGGTGGGGAGGAGAGGAGGATGGGGAAGGGGGGTGGAGAGGAGGATGGGGAGGGGGGGATGGAGGAGGATGGGGAGGATGGGGAGGATGGGGAGGGGGGGATGGAGGAGGATGGGGAGGGGGGGATGGAGGAGGACGGGGAGGGGGGGATGGAGGAGGACGGGGAGGGGGGGATGGAGGAGGATGGGGAGGGGGGATGGAGGAGGATGGGGAGGGGGGATGGAGGAGGATGGGGAGGGGGGGATGGAGGAGGATGGGGAGGGGGGGATGGAGGAGGATGGGGAGGGGGGGATGGAGGAGGATGGGGAGGGGGGGGATGGAGGAGGATGGGGAGGGGGGGATGGAGGAGGATGGGGAGGGGGGGGATGGAGGAGGATGGGGAGGGGGGGGATGGAGGAGGATGGGGAGGGGGGGATGGAGGAGGATGGGGAGGGGGGGATGGAGGAGGATGGGGAGGGGGGGATGGAGGAGGATGGGGAGGGGGGGATGGAGGAGGATGGGGAGGGGGGGATGGAGGAGGATGGGGAGGGGGGGATGGAGGAGGATGGGGAGGGGGGGATGGAGGAGGATGGGGAGGGGGGGATGGAGAGGGGGGATGGAGGAGGATGGGGAGGGGGTGATGGAGGAAGATGGGGAGGGGGTGATGGAGGAAGATGGGGAGGGGGTGATGGAGGAAGATGGGGAGGGGGTGATGGAGGAAGATGGGGAGGGGGTGATGGAGGAAGATGGGGAGGGGGTGATGGAGGAAGATGGGGAGGGGGTGATGGAGGAAGATGGGGAGGGGGGGATGGAGGAGGATGGGATGGAGGAGGATGGGGAAGGAGGAAGGAGGAAGATGGGGAGGGGGAAGGAGGAAGATGGGGAGGGGGAAGGAGGAAGATGGGGAGGGGGAAGGAGGAAGATGGGGAGGGGGAAGGAGGAAGATGGGGAGGGGGAAGGAGGAAGATGGGGAGGGGGAAGGAGGAAGAGAGGGAGGGGGAGGGGGAGGAGGAGTGGGAGGGGGAGGGGGAGGAAGAGGGATGAGGAGGAAGAGGGAGGAGGAGGAAGAGGGAGGAGGAGGAAGAGGAAGGAGGAAGAGGGAGATGGGGAGGGGGAGGAGGAGGAAGAGGGAGATGGGGAGGGGGAGGAGGAGGAAGAGGGAGATGGGGAGGGGGAGGAGGAGGAAGAGGGAGATGGGGAGGGGAGGAGGAGGAAGAGGGAGATGGGGAGGGGGAGGAGGAGGAAGAGGGAGATGGGGAGGGGGAGGAGGAGGAGGAGGAAGAAGATGGGGAGGGGTGGAGGAGGAGGGGGATGGGGAAGAGGAAGATGGGGGGGGGAGGAGGAGGAGTGGGAGGGGGAGGAGGAAATAGGAAGAGGGAGATGGGGAGGGGGAGGAGGAAAAGGGAGATGGGGAGGGGGAGGAGGTGGAGGAGGAGGAAGTGGGCGACGGGGAGGGGGAGGCGGAGGAGGAACATGAGGAGTGGGAGGTGCAGAAGAGGGAGATGGGAGGGGGAGGAGGAGGAGGAAGAGGGAGATGGGCAGCAGGAGGAGGAGGAGGAAGAGGGAGATGGGGAGGGGGAGGAGGAGGAAGAGGGAGATGGGCAGGGGGAGGAGGAGGAGGAGGAGGAGGGGGAGGGGGAAGAGGAGGAGGAGGATGGGGAGGAGGAGGAGGAGGAAGCGGAAGATGGGGAGGGGGACGAGGAAGAGGAAGATGGGCTGGAGGAGGAGGAAGAGGGAGCTGGGGAGGAGGAGGAGGAGGAGGAAGAGGGAGCTGGGGAGGGGGAGGAGGAGGAGGAGGTGCAAGATGGGGAGGGGGAGAAGGAGGCGGAAGAGGGAGATGGGGAGGGGGAGTTGGAGGAGGAAGAGGATGATGCGGAGGGGGAGGAGGAGGAGGAAGAGGAAGATGGGTAGGGGGAAGAGGATGAGTAAGAGGGAGATGGGGAGGGGGAGGGGGGAGGAGGAAGAGGAAGATGGGCAGCTGGAGGAGGAGGAGGGGGAGGAGGAAGAGGAAGATGGGCAGGTGGAGGAGGAGGAGGAAGAGGGAGATGGGGAGGGGAAGGAGGAGGAGGAGGGGAAGGAGGAGGAAGAGGAGGAAGAGGAGGCCGGTGAGGGGGAGGAAGAGGAAGATGGGTAGGGGGAAGAGGATGAGTAAGAGAAAGATGGGCAGCTGGAGGGGGAGGGGGGGGAGGAGGAAGAGGAAGATGGGCAGCTGGAGGAGGAGGAGGGGGAGGAGGAAGAGGAAGATGGGCAGGTGGAGGAGGAGGAGGAAGAGGGAGATGGGCAGGTGGAGGAGGAGGAGGAAGAGGGAGATGGGAGGGGGAGGAGGAGGAAGAGGGAGATGGGGAGGGGAAGGAGGAGGAGGAAGAGGAAGGAGGAGGAAGGAGGAGGAAGAGGAAGGAGGAGGAAGAGGAAGGAGGAGGAAGGAGGAGGAAGGGGAGGAGGAAGAGGAAGAGGAGGAAGGGGAGGAGGAAGAGGAAGATGGGGAGGGGGAGGAGGAAGAGGGGGAGGAGGAAGAGGAAGAGGGGGAGGGGGAGGAGGAAGAGGAAGAGGAAGAGGAAGAGGGGGAAGGGGAGGAGGAAGAGGAAGAGGAAGAGGAAGAGGGGGAGGAGGAAGAGGAAGAGGAAGAGGGGGAGGAGGAAGAGGAAGATGGGGAGGGGGAGGAGGAAGAGGAAGAGGGGGAGGGGGAGGGGAGGAGGAAGAGGAAGAGGAAGAGGGGGAGGGGGAGGAGGAAGAGGAAGAGGAGGAGGGGGAGGGGGAGGAGGAAGAGGAAGAGGAAGAGAAGAGGAAGAGGGGGAGGGGGAGGGGGAGGGGGAGGGGGAGGAGGAAGAGGAAGAGGGGGAGGGGGAGGAGGAAGAGGAAGAGGAAGAGGGGGAGGGGGAGGAGGAAGAGGAAGAGGAAGATGGGGATGGGGAGGAGGAAGAGGAAGATGGGGATGGGGATGGGGATGGGGTGGGGGAAGAGGAAGAGGGGGGTGGGGGAAGAGGAAGAGGGGGGTGGGGAGATGGGGAGGTGGGGAGATGGGGAGGTGGAGGAGGAGATGGGGAGGTGGAGGAGGGAGATGGGGAGGTGGAGGAGGGAGATGGGGAGGAGGGAGATGGGGAAGAGGGGGAGGAGGGAGATGGGGAGGAGGGAGATGGGAGATGGGAGAGGGGGAGGAGGAGATGGGGAGGGGGAGGAGGGAGATGGGAGATGGGGAGATGGGGAAGAGGGGGAGATGGGGAAGAGGGGGAGATGGGAGATGGGAGATGGGGAGATGTGGGAGATGGGGAGATGGGGAGATGGGGGAGATGGGGAGATGGGGAAGAGGGGGGAGATGGGGAAGAGGGGGGAGATGGGGAAGAGGGGGGAGATGGGGAAGAGGGGGGAGATGGGGAAGAGGGGGGAGATGGGGAAGAGGGGGGAGATGGGGAAGAGGGGGGAGATGGGGAAGAGGGGGGAGATGGGGAAGAGGGGGGAGATGGGGAAGAGGGGGGAGATGGGGAAGAGGGGGGAGATGGGGAAGAGGGGGGAGATGGGGAAGAGGGGGAGATGGGGAAGAGGGGGGAGATGGGGAAGAGGGGGGAGATGGGGAAGAGGGGGGAGATGGGGAAGAGTGGGGAGATGGGGAAGAGGGGGGAGATGGGGAAGAGGGGGGAGATGGGGAAGAGGGGGGAGATGGGGAAGGGGGGGGAGATGGGGAAGAGGGGGGAGATGGGGAAGAGGGGGGAGATGGGGAAGGGGGGGGAGATGGGGAAGAGGGGGGAGATGGGAAGAGGGGGGAGATGGGGAAGAGGGGGGAGATGGGGAAGAGGGGGGAGATGGGGAAGAGGGGGGAGATGGGGAAGAGGGGGAAGAGGGGGGAGATGGGAAGAGGGGGAGGAAGAAGGAAGGAGAAAGCGGAAGGAGAAAGAGGAAAGAGGTAAGAAGAAAGAAGAAGGAGGAAGGAGGAGGGAGAGGAAGAGGAGGAACAAATTACACATCCTTTCTGCCTGATTTGTCTGGTGAGTCCCATCACTGAATTTCTGAAATATGTTCAGGAGAACTTCCTTGACCAGTATGTTCTCAGTCCAACTACGAAGGAGGCATTGCTGGATCTGGTGCGCGGAAGGCGGTGGCGTAGTGGTATTGTCATCTTATCTTTGGCCTCCTTGTCTCGAGAGACAATGGGTAAGCGCCTGGAGGTGGTCAGTGGTTTGTGGAGCAGTGCCTGGAGTGACTATAAAGGCCAATTCTGGAGTGACAGCCTCTTCCACAGGTGCTGCAGATAAAATTGGTTGTCGGGGCTGTTACACAGTTGGCTCTCTCCTTGCGCTTCTGTCTTTTTTCCTGCCAACTGCTAAGTCTCTTCAACTCGCCACGCTTTAGCCCCGCCTTTATGGTTGCCCGCCAGCCCTGGCAATCGCTGGCAACTAACTCCCACAACATGTGATCAATGTCACAGGACTTCATGTCGCGTTTGCAGACGTCTTTAAAGGGAAGACAAGGACGGCCGGTGAGTCTGATACCAGTGACGAGCTCGCTGTACAATGTGTCCTTGGGGATCCTGCCATCTTCCATGCGGCTCACATGGCCAAGCCATCTCAGGCGCCACTGGCTTAGTAGGGTCTATATGCTGGGGATGCTGGCCGCCTCGAGGACTTCTGTATTGGAGATACGGTCCTGCCACCTGATCCCAGGGTTTCTCCCGAGGCAGCAAAGATGGAATGAATTGAGACATCGCTCTTGGCTGACGTACGTTGTCCAGGTCTCGCTGCCATAGAGCAAGGTACTGAGGACCACAGGCTTAATACACTTGGACTTTTGTGTTCTGTGTCAGTTCGCCATTTTGCCACACCCTCTTGGCCAGTCTGGACATAGCAGCGGACACCTTTCCCATGCGCTTGTTGAATTCTGCATCGAGAGACAGGTTACTGGTGATAGTTGAGCCGAGGTAGGTGAATTCTTGAAGCACTTCCAGAGTGTGGTCGCCGATATTGATGGATGGGGCATTTCTAACGTCCTGTCCCATGATGTTCGTTTTCTTCAGGCTGATGGTTAGGCCAAATTCAGTACAGGCAGCTGCAATCCTGTCGATGAGTCTCTGCAGACACTCTTCAATGTGAGATGTTAAAGCAGCATCGTCAGCAAAGAGGAGTTCCCTGATTAGGACTTTCAGTACTTTGGTCTTCGCTCTTAGACAGGCAAGGTTGAACAACCTGCCACCTGATCTTATGTGGAGGAAAATTCCTTCTTCAGAGGACTTGAACGCATGTGAAAGCAGCAAGGAGAAGAAGATCCCAAACAGTGTAGGTGCGAGAACACAGCCCTGTTTCACACCACTCAGGATAGGAAAGGGGTCTGATGAGGCGCCGCTATGCTGAATTGTGCCTTTCATATTGTCATGGAATGAGGTGATGATACGTAGTAGCTTTGGTGGACATCCAATCTTTTCTTGCAGTCTGAAGAGACCACGTCTGCTGACGAGGTCAAAGGCTTTGGTGAGATCAATGAAAGCAACGTCGAGGGGCATCTGTTGTTTGTGGCATTTCTCCTGTAGCTGGCGAAGGTAGAACAGCATGTCAATGGTGGATCTCTCTGCTCGAAAGCCACACTATGCATCAGGGTAGACACGCTCAGCCAACATCTGGAGCCTGTTTAAAGCGACTCAAGCGAAGACTTTCCCCACTATGCTGAGCAGGGAGATTCCACGGTCGTTGTTGCAGTCACCGTGGTCACCTTTGTTCTTATAAAGGGTGATGATATTGGCATTGCGCATGTCCTGTGGTACTGCTCCCTCATCCCAGCACCGGAAAAGCAGTTCGTACAGTGCTGAAAGTATAGCAGGCTTGGCACTCTTGATGATTTCAGGGGTAATGCCGTCCTTCCCAGGGACTTTTCTGCTGGTTAGAGAATCAATGGCATCACTGAGTTCCGATTTTGTTGGCTGTACGCCCAGCTCATCCATGACTGATAGAGGCTGGGCTGCATTGAGGGCGGTCTCAGTGACAACATTTTCCCTGGAGTACAGTTCTAGGTCGTGCTCAACCCAGCGGTGCATTTGCTTGCGTTGGTCAGTGATTGTGTCCCGATTTAGATTTGAGGGGGGCAATCTTCTTGATGGTTGGTCCAAAAGCTCTCTTAATGCCATCAAACATTCCTCTGATATTTCCGGTGTCAGAGGCCAGCTGAATATGACTGCATAGGTGTTGCCAGTAGACATTTGCGCAGTGCCTGGTTGTTCTTTGTGCAACGCTTCTGGCTGCTTTAAATGCTATGGATGTTAACTCGCTGGGGGCTATCTTGCAATTCAGCAGTGCAATGCGCTTAGCGGCTATGACAGGTTCCAGCTCTTCAATGTCACTGGACTAGTAACCCAGCGACCCAAGATATTGCTCTGGGGACATGGGTTCGAATCCCACCATAGCAGAAGGTGGAATTTGAATTCAATTTATAAATCTGGAATTGAAAAAGCTAGTCTAATGATGGCCATGAAACCATTGCCGATTGTTGTAAAAACCCATTTGGTTCACTAATGTCCTTTAGGGAAGGAAATCTGCTGTCCTTGCCTGGTCTGGCCGACATGTAACTCCAGACCTACAGCAATGTGGTTGACTCTTAAATGCCCTCGCAAGCCACTCAGTTGTACCTAACCGCTACGCAGTCAATAAAAAGGAATGAAACCGGTCGGACCACCCGGCATCGACCTAGGCACCGGAAACGACAATGGCAAACCCAGCCCTGTCGACCCTGCAAAGTCCTCCTTACTAACATCTGGGGACTTGTGCCAAAGTTGGGAGAGCTGTCCCACAGACTAGTCAAGTAACAGCCTGACATAGTCATACTCACGGAATCATACCTGACACAAAATGTCCCAGATACTGCCACCACTATCCCCGGGTATGTCCTGTCCCACCGGTAGGACAGACCCAGCAGACGTGGCGGCACAGTGGTACACAGTCGGGAGGGAGTTGCCCTGGGAATCCTCAACATCGACTCCAGACCCCATGAAGTCTCATGGCATCAGGTCAAACATGGACAAGGAAACCTCCTGCTGATTACCACTTACTGCTCTCCCTCAGCTGATGAGTCAGTACTCCTCGATGTTGATCACCACTTGGAGGAAGCACTGAGGGTGGCAAGGGCGCAGAAGGTACTCTAGTGTGGAACTTCAATGTCCATCACCAAAAGTGGCTTGGCAGCACCACTACTGACCGAGCTGGCCGAGTCCTTAAGGACACAGCTGCTAGACTGGGTCTGCGGCAGGTGCTAAGTAAACCAATAAGAGGGAAAAACATGCTTGACCTCATCCTCACCAATCTGCCTGCTGCAGATGCATCTGTCCATGACAGTATTGGTAGGAGTGACCACCGCACAGTCCTTGTGGAGACAAAGATCGCCTTCACATTAAGGATACCCTCCATCGTGTTGTGTGGCACTACCACCGTGCTAAATGGGACAGATTTCGAACAGATGTGGCAATGCAAAACTGGGCGCCAATGAGGCGCTGTGGGCCATCAGCAGCAGCATAATTGTACTCAACCACAATCTGTAACCTCATAGCCTGGCATATCCCCCACTCTACCATTACCATCAAGCCAGGAAACCAACCCTGTTTCAATGAAGAGTGCAGGAGGGCATGCCAGGAGCAGCACCAGGCATACCTCCAAATGAGGCGTCAACCTGGTGAAGCTACAACAGAGGACTACTTGCATGCCAAACTGCGTAAGCAGCATGCGATAGACAGAGTTAAGAAATCCCATAATCAACGGATCAGATCTAAGCTTTGCAGTCCTGCCACATCCAGCCGTGAATGGTGGTGGACAATTAAACAACTAACTGGAGAAGGTGGCTCCACAAATATCCCCAACCTCAATGATAGGGGAGCCTGGCACATCGTTGTGAAAGATAAGGCAGAAGCATTTGCAATCATCTTCAGCCAGAATCGTCGAGTTGATGATCTATCTCGGCCTCCTCCTGAAGTCCCCAGCATCACAGATGCCAGACTTCAGCCAATTTGATTCACCCCGCGTGATATCAAGAAACGACTGAAGCCACTGGATACTGCAAAGGCTATGGGCCCCGACAATATTCCGGCAATAGTACTGAAGACTCGTGCTCCAGAACTTGCCGCTTCCCAAGCCAAGCTGTTCTAGTACAGCTACAATACTGGCATCTACCCGGCAATGTGGAAAATTTCCCAGGTCTGTCCTGTACACAAAAAGTAGGACAAGTCCAACCCGGCCAATTACCGCCCCATCCGTCTACTCTCAATCATCAGTAAAGTGATGGAACGTCTCATTGACAGTGCCATCAAGCGGCACTTGCTTAGCAATAAACTGCTCAGTGACGCTCAGTTTGGGTTCTGCCAGGACCACTCAGCTCCTGACCTCATTACAGCCTTGGTTCAAACATGGACAAAAGAGCTGAACTCAAGAGGTGAGGTGAGAGTGACTATCCTGGACATCAAGGCAGCATTTGACCGAGTATGGCATCAAGGAACCGTAGCAAAACTGCTGTCAATGGGAATCAGGGGGAAAACCCTCCACTGGCTGGAGTCATACCTAGCGCAAAGAAAGATGGTTGTGGTTGTTGGAGGTCAATCATCTCAGCTCCAGGACATCACTGCAGGAGTTCCTCAGCGTAGTGTCCTAGGACCAACCATCTTCAGCTGCTTCATCAATGACCTTCCTTCAATCATAAGGTCAGAAGTGGGGATGTTCGCTGATTGCATAATGTTCGCATCTTTCACGACTCCTCAGATACTAAAGCAGTCCATGTAGAAATGTAGCAAGACCTGGACAATATCCAGGCTTGGGCTGATAAGTGGCAAGTAACATTCGCACCACACAAGTGCCAGGCACTGACCATCTCTAACAAGAGAGAATCTAATCATCTCCCCTTGACACTCAATGGCATTACCATCGCTGAATTCCCCACTATCAACATCCTAGGGATTATTATTGACCAGAAACTGAACTGGAGTAGCCATATAATTATAATGGCTACAAGAGCAGGTGAGAGGCGGGAAATCCTGCGGCGAGTAACTCATCTCCTGACTCCCCGAAGCCCATCCACCATCTACAAGGCACAAGTCAGGAATGTGATGGAATACTCTCCACTTGCCTGGATGGGTGCAGCTCCAACAACACTCAAGAAGCTCGACACCATCCAGGACAAAGCAGCCCATTTGATTGGCACCCCATCCACCACCTTCAACATTCACTCCCTCCACCACCAACGCATACTGGAAGCAGTTTGTACCATCTACAAGATGGATGCAGCAGCTCACCAAGTCTCCTTCGACAGCACCTTACAAACTGGCAACCTCTACCATCTAGAAGGACAAGGGCAACAGATGCATGGGAACACCACCACCTGCAAGTTCCCCTCCAAGCCACACACATCCTGACTTTGAATTATAATCGCTGTTCCTTCACAGTCACTGGGTCAAAATCTTGGAACTTCCTTCCTAACAGCACTGTGGGTGTACCTACCCCACATGGACTGCAGCAGTTCAAGAAGGCAGCTCACCACCACCTTCTCGGGGCAATAAATGCTGGCCTAGCCAGCAATGTCTACATCCCATGAAATAATTTTTATTTTTTTAAACGCTCTTTGTTCAGAGGGGCTGTTTGGAAAGCCCCTCACCTACCAAGACTGAGGTACACATTAGTTCACCACATGAACATTAAAACTTAAAATTGCAAGTCTTTGACTGGAAAGACATTTGCATGGTAACAATGTTGGAACAAGGGACAAAGGGCTATGCTCTGACTCATTCAACCAACAATGGACTTTTGATTCCCAGACGTTGAAGGTGGAGGGAGCCAGCATTCCAGGTTGACTGCTAAGACAGCAGAATCCACAAACACAGAAGAAATGGTCAGACCTATTTTGTCACATGACTAGCTGGTTGTTGAGATTTGAATTTCCAACAAGGGATTTGAACTGAGAAAGCTCCTGGCTCCTGGTTTGAGAAGACCTCTTTCCTGCCTGCTCATCTCTCAGGGAACTGAATCTTGTGAAGGCACTTGAACCTCAAAGAGAGAAAAGTCTCCTACGTGAACAAGGTTTAAGAATACTAGGCCCCAACGAAAAGCAAGACTACCTACAATCAAGTGAGCTCGAAGCACAGTAAACAAGAAACTCTTCTGATATTGACTCCAACACCTCTCTATTATATTTCCGTCTCCTCTTTTCTGACCGTGTTTGCACGTGTGTGTCGCACGTGCATGCTAGTGTGAGTGCATCGTATACCCGTAGGTGTTAACTGTATTAGAGTTTAAGTCTAAGTTTTAATAAATTTCACTTTTCTCCTTTAAACCTGAGAAAACCTGGTGTGTTGATTTCTTTGCCTTATAATTGGAAAGCTGTGAACAAGAATTCACAAAAGGGGGAGCTCAAAACACAGTGTTCAAAAATAAAACCCTGTTACAATAAGACCAGGTGAAGACAGCAAAAGACCCCTCGATACATTTCTCACCTGGTCGTAACAGGGGTACTTAGGGTTAGATTAGAGATACAGCACTGAAACAGGCCCTTCGGCCCACCGAGTCTGTGCCAAACATCAACCACCCACTTATACTAATCCTACACTAATCCCATATTCCTACCAAACATCCCCACCTGTCCCTATATTTCCCTACCACCTACCTATACTAGTGACAATTTATAATGGCCAATTTACCTATCAACCTGCAAGTCTTTTGGCTTGTGGGAGGAAACCGGAGCACCCGGAGAAAACCCACACAGACACAGGGAGAACTTGCAAACTCCACACAGGCAGTACCCGGAATCGAACCCGGGTCCCTGGAGCTGTGAGGCTGCGGTGCTAACCACTGCGCCGCCCATTATATTCGTTTAGAAAACAGATGAGCTACTAAATTCATATATTTTTTTAATTTGTTTATTTTTGCCATTCTATTTCATTAATAACTGATTATTCATGATAATAATACATCTACTGAGAAGGATAGGGAAGAGAGTTTCATTGGAAGAATTAAAATGGATTATCTGATCCATTCTAGACTCCAAGTACTGGAAAATACAATGTCAGCTATCAGAAATTTCTGAAGGATATTCTCCCTGTTTCCACTAGAAAATAAATCATCTTCCTTCAATGATCATATTCCCCTGTTAGGCTTGTGTGTAGCTGTGTTCTTTTTCCTTCCAATGTTGCAGTTATGTTTTTGGGCCATTTGTACCCTTCATACAGTGTCAGTTGTGGCTCGGTTGGTAGCACTCTCCCCTCAAAGTCACAAGGTTTCGGATTCAAGTCCCATTTCAGGGCTTGAGCACAAAAATCAAGGTTGACACTTGAGTGCAGCACTGAAGGAGTGCCGCGCTGTCAGATGTGCCGTCTTTCTGATGACATGTTAAACCAAGGCATCATCTGCGAATACTGGCTTCCGACATTACTACATTGACTACATTTCAAAAAAATGAAGCACTTTCTTGGCTGTAAAGTGATTTGAGGCATCCAGTGGTTCTGAAAGGTGCTGTATAAATGCAAGTCTTTCTTTTTCTTTTCATACTCTACAATATTTTAACTGGTATCTCATGGACAAGACCCAAATACCTTTGGGAATGTCTATCGGAAGCTCAATAACCCAGATAAGCTTTCAGTAATCCAACGGAATGTAGGAAAGAGGTGCGACTGTAGCACTATGAGAGGAAAGTGCAAGTGCATTAATCAATGGGGAAAACTGAAAATGACAGATTGAAAAAAAAAAAACAGCTGTGAAATGATGTTTCAAAGATCTCAAATTCCTCATGTGCCTCAATCAGTAACTGAGGAAGCAACGGCACCTATTTTATTTAGGCCTAATTTTTCTAGGGTGCAGTACAGGCATAAAAGCAGCAAATTCCAACATGCAGTGCCACCAGGTGAGAGCGATATTTCTATGCAAATTAAAACCTGGCTGCCCGACCCGAACCCGACTACATGTGTCAGGCTTGGGTTGGGTCGGGTCTGTCTTCTGCAACCAGCATTCGGGCTCGGCTCGGGCTGGACTGTACTGTTTTGTTTCGTATTGTTTTCATTTTAATCTACGATTTTTATCTGTTTCAATAATATGTTTGTTATTTTCGGGTCGGGTTGGGCATTTAAAAAAAAATTAAAAGGACTCGGGCCTGGAACGGGCTCGGGTTGGTTGTTGTCCAGTCAGGCCTGGGTCAGGTTTTATTTTTATACCCGAGCCAAGCTTTAACGCAAATAGACCAAATGAGATTTGGGTGGGCAGATTGTCAAATCTGCCAAAGAGATCAAGGTAGCTCTGGTCTAAATCATTAACAGCGCATAAGCAGGTCAATGCGCGAAATGTGAGTTTTCCCGCTAACAATACAACAACAATGCAACAATGCACAAGTGCTAAAGACAGTGAGGAAATTCAAAGCCGCTAACTTCTTAAATGACCAGGTGAGCACAATTGTACAAAATGCTCAAGATATCAGAAGACGAGGGCAATACAAAGCTTTGAAGAAAGGAGAAAATTGAGCAAGTGCCAATACCTAAAAAGATACAGATCAATGGACTGAAAAGGCAGGCTGAAAAGACAGAGAACGATGACAAGGAAGATAATGCCGGAATGAGGTTTTCACTTTTAAAATAATTAACAGATAGTAAATGGCCTTGAAATTACACTGTAGGTTAATAGCACATGAATGCATAATTTTGTTAATCCACTGGGTTAACAGTTCCGTTAAAATAGTGGAGAAAAACATTTCAGACCAGCATTTTAAGAGTTGGTTGTCTCGCATCCCCTGGGGTATTTCAAGCCCAATGAGATTAGAGAGAGCAGACTAGCATATGTCCAAATTCACTATCTACCCAAATCTGGAACATCATTACTGATATTTTGATAGCTTCACAGTAATTCATCATTGATCAAATGACCCAAATCTGAGGACAGAGTGGTTACACAAGCATTGAAAAAGGATTCAGAATCAGGACTCTTCACAAATTATCCGCGTTAATGATCGAAATCAAGAATTATGATGAAAAAGATCATAGAGGAATCTGAATCTCTCCTGAGATAGAACATGAAACAGCACTACTATTAATAATTCATGCAGAGTCACACTCACAAAGTTTACTAGCGGCAGCTGCTCTCTAGTAGCCACCTTTCCGTTCTGCTGTGATTCTCTAATGTTTTAATCACTCTTTATATTTTCTTTATACACTTTATTTCTGTTGAACACCTCTCTTCCTATCACATGACAATGACACCAGAACTACTGTCATCAGAATTATTGTATAATCTCCTCTTCCCATCACATGGACATTCGAGAGATGCTGCTCGTGTCTGCTCACGATTCCCCACGTTGACCATTAATGTAACAGTGACCGCTACTAATGGTACCAGGAGCCAAACAAAAAAAAAAAATTCTCTCTATATCCAGATCACCAGAGACTTGCTTTGCCTAATTTGAACAGTTTAAGAGTCCCTGCCACTTGAAGGTTTACCGAGCTGCACCCAAAAGCAGATTTATTTGTGGATGAAATTTAGGACTGGCAAAGACATGGAATGAGGGGACACTGGGAGAGGTAGGGAGTTCCACTTAGTCCATTCCACTCCAACACGAAACTTGCCCAATGCACTTCATCTCCTGAGGAGAAATTTTGGAAACTTTGCTCGCCATTTAATACTAATCAAGCCAGATGCCAGACTATCTTGCATCCTACACCAAGTCTAACCTTGGGAGGACATTTCCATTGTCCAGCAATTGTTTCACACCATATTGAATTGTTTTACCCTTATCCGTATAATCTACACTCCTATTGCTAACTAGATATGATTAATTATCGCAGCAAGGTTTCATAGCATCATTGTAAGTTCAGCTCATTATGGTAATTTCTGCTCCCAGCTCCCCAGTGGCACTTTGTGCTTGAATCCTAGTTTTCTGCTCTTTCGCTGTACTCTAATACTTCTCTTCAATTGTTGATTTGATTCCTTGTTAAACATTGTCGTTTCCTACATATTGGTTATTGTTTATGGCTCAACTATTTCTACAGAGGAATTGAAAATGGAAATATGATAAAACTGAGAAGTCAATGGTGAAATTGACATTTTTCATCCCATTAGTGTATTTCCAAAGTTTGCTGAGAATCTATCAATAGGCTTCTATGGTAAACCCAAGAAAAATATGGTCCTAATTTTAGTGATGGTGGAAATGTGAACAGTATACTACAAATATATACTCAAAGCATTAAAATTAGCACAATCAGGAATTTCACTCCCTCACATCTCCCAGGACATTGAGAATGGGGAAGCAGAATTCCTCTGCATGCTAGGTGCAGCAAAATCATGATCCCAGGCATTATAAATATTTCACGAATCTGTTACACCTAGGAGTGGCATGTGCATGTGATGTGACCATTATGCACAGCAAGCGGCCATGCAGCCCTTGAAGACTGCTCTGCTATTCAATTATATCATGGCTGATCTGTATCTCAACTCCACTTACCTGCCATAACTCCATATCCTTGAATACTCTGACCTAACAAAAATCTATCGATCTCAGTCTTCAAAGCTAGCATCTCGTCCCACCATCCACAGCTTTTTCAGAAACAATGTTCCAAATTGCTACTACCCGTTGTGTGAAAAAGTGCCATGTGCGTGTCTGTGTTTGTGCGTCCCCTTACCAAAGATATAAGACGCAAGATCAGAGATATACACTGGTGCGTAATATTTTGAACCTCTCATCAGGGAGTGGAACAGATTGGCCGACATCAACTTCCCTCCTCCTGGGCCATCTGGGACTGCTGCTGGCCACTCCTTCTCCACCCACTGCATTGGAATCGGGGCGAGGGCCATGTGGGACTGCAGAACAGGATCATTTCCCTTTGGTCATCCCCAGATATCACCGCTTCCCAGAACTGCCATGTGGATGATGGAGGTCAGCCCAGGGTAGCTGTGTTGTCACTGCAAGGTCAGAGAAAGAATAGGGCCTCAAAGAGCTTTTGGTCACCCCTGCAAATCTATCCCACAAGGTCTTTGTGTCTGTTTCCTCACCCATCTCCATGGCAAGGCCTCTCAATATAGGTCGCTCGTCAGTTTTTGGTCACTACCAAATGCCCACAAGGTCTCAGCTCACCTGATCTTTGGGGGTATGGGGATATCTTTTGTACTTTCTGCCCCTCACCCATGCTTTTGTTACCTCCAGACTTGACTATTCAAATGCTCTCCAGGCCTGCCTCCTGGTCTTCCGCCCTCCGTAAACCTAAGCTCGTCCAAAATTCTGCTGCCTGCAGACTCACACCAAGTCTCGTTCACCCATCACCCCTGTGCTCACTGATCTACCTCGTCTCCCAGACTGGCAATGTCAATTTAAAAATTCTTATCCTTGTTTTCAAATCTCTCCATGGCCGTGCCCCTCGCTATCTCTAACCTCCTCCAGCCCTACAACCCTCCAAGATATCCACACTCCTCCAATCTGGCCTCTTGAGCATCCCCAATTTTAATCACTCCACCATTAGCAGCCGTGCCTTTGGCTGCCTAAGCCCTAAACTCAAATTCCTTTCCTAAACTTCTCTGCCTCGCTCTGCTCCTTAAAACCTTCCTCTTTGGTCACCTGTCCCAATATCTCCTTACATGGATCGGTGTCAAATTTTGTTTGATAATATTCCTATGAAGCACCTTGGGATGTTTTTCTACATTAAATGCACTATATAAATGCAAGTTGTTGTGTTATTAAATGCCCAGTTGCATTGTCTAGTGCTTTGGTAGCAATCCCACTGCAGTGACGCCAGAGTTGAGAGGCTGGGCAGTGCTAGGTTCCCTTTTGGCCACCAGGCACCTAGTCAAATAGATGCAGTGACCCCTGACTCAGGGAAATTTTCAAGGAAGAATCAGAAGGGTGGTTTTAAGACCTACCCTACCACGATTCCACCCTGTAGAGGAGCAGAATTCAGTACACTTTTCAACTGGACAACCAGCCAACAGAAGTGAAATCTTGACTCAAGAAGATTGGTGTCTAATACATTATATTTTTGGTTACCTTGCTTCCCAACCCCACACTAATGATTTCCTTTACTTCCTCTCCTATCCTGATGATAGAAACTCATGCTAGAATATGGATCCAAGGCAACCAGCGATTTTCTGGTATCTCACCCAAGTGTTCGGATATAAGCCTAAGTAGCCAGCCTGGTAGGCTATTTAACTTTAGGAGCAGCACAACTAAATTACAGTGCGAACTGCATTCATGTGTTTTCTAGAAGTGGTACAGCCATCACAAGTATGAAACCAGCTGATTCTTTTTTCCTGTTCACTAACCTCCTGCAGAACCCCAATGGAAGAATAGGGCAGCTGAACAAAAATCTGAATTCAACTAATAAATCTGGAATTAAAAAAAAAAAGTCTAATGGTGACCATGAAACCATGCTTGTTGTAAAAACCCATCTGGTTCACGAATGTCCTGTAGGGAAGGAAATCTTCTGTCCTTACCTGGTCTGGCCTACATGTGACTCCAGTCCCACAACAATGTGTTGACTCGTAAATGCCCTCTGAAATGGCCTAACGAGCCACTCAGTTCAAGGGCAATTAGGGATGGACAATAAATGTTGGCCTAGCCTACAAACGAATATATTAAAAAAAAAATTGATTCCAACATTTTGATCCACTTGAACCAGGGCACACATATTTAAAGATAATTGACAAAAGAAACAGGAGGAGGAAAATTTATTTTTAAACATAGTGACTTATGATATGGAATGCACTGCCTAAAGCAGGAGTCTGCGACCTGCGGCTCTGGAACCGCATATGATTCACTCGAACTGACCGTGATCGATCAAACCCCTTTCGATGGTTTAATTTTTTTTTTAAACTTTAACACTGTACTTGTGAGAAAGTAATCAATTCAAAACTTTTCTTGTAAAAATCTTTAAAATGTCATGGAAATGCGTCTGTCTTATTTTCTGTTATCATTGGCATTTCAGTAAGAGAATTGTAGCTTTTAAGATATTGCATTTTAGACTAGATTTTTAAAAAATGGCTCCTGTTATTAAGGTTGACAGCGGCCTATAAAAGGATGGTGGAAGCAGATTAAATAATAACTTTTAAAAACAGGAAGCAGACGATGTTCCCTCGAAGCTGTGCAGCCATCCAGCAACTTAAAAGTCCCCACGCAGGTCATGCACAAGTCAGCTCCTTTAAATTACCATGCGTGAGCGGCCGTGCACTTAAATCGCCTGCGCACTCCAGAAGAATCTTGGAGGGAACGTTGGAAGTGGATTTATTCCTGAAGATAAATTTGCAGGGCACTAAGGAAAGAGCAGGGGCGCAATGGGTTCAGTGGCCTTCTTCTGTGTTGCAAGATTCTAGGATTCTAATGTAACAAGACACTATAAAAACACAAGTAATGAACAACTGCACAAACCGCAACCGTCAAATGCATGGAACTAGTTAACACTGAGAACTGCACACATTATGGCATATCTCATATCCTGGATTTCTTTTGGTGATCAAAAGCCATTTTGAGCGCAATTTGTACCCGGAATTCCAATCACGCCCAAAGTGGAAACTCTACCCCTGATCTCAGGTGCAAGAAGAAAATGTGAACCCACTTATGGTGGGTTTAGTCATGTCTCATTTTTTAAGAGGCTTACGAAGTACAACTGCTCATGCTTTGGCATCAGATTTAGTTGCTGGACGGGTAGGTGTATAGTTGATGCACTTGGGCACTTGTTGCTTTGGGGAATGGGCACTTGGGGGTAATAACTGTAGCCAAGTTACTTTCCTGTCCCCATGAGAGCATCAATAAAAGCAACAGGGTTTATAAAAAAGTGGCTTCACTAAGAAATGTTCCCTCTAAACCAAAATGATAACGGAACAATTTGCCAGTCAAAAATCGGACCAAGGAATGAATTTTGTTTTAAAATTTGTCAAGAGGGGAGGAGAAGTAAATTGGGTAGTCTAGTGCTGGGCTAATGGGAAGATTCTTGGTAGTGTAGATGAACAGAGAGATCTTGGTGTCCAGGTGCATAAATCCCTGAAGGTTGCTACCCAGGTTAATAGGGCTGTTAAGAAGGCATATGGTGTGTTAGCTTTTATTAGTAGGGGGATTGAGTTTCGGAGCCACGAGGTCATGCTGCAGCTGTACAAAACTCTGGTGAGACCGCACCTGGAGTATTGCGTGCAGTTCTGGTCACCGCATTATAGGAAGGATGTGGAAGCTTTGGAAAGGGTGCAGAGGAGATTTACTAGGATGTTGCCTGGTATGGAGGGAAGGTCTTATGAGGAAAGGCTGAGGGACTTGAGGTTGTTTTCGTTAGAGAGAAGGAGGAGGAGAGGTGACTTAATAGAGACATAAGATAATCAGAGGGTTAGATAGGGTGGATAGTGAGTCTTTTTCCTCGGATGGTGATGGCAAACACGAGGGGACATAGCTTCAAGTTGAGGGGTGATAGATATAGGACAGATGTCAGAGGTAGTTTCTTTACTCAGAGAGTAGTAAGGGCGTGGAACGCCCTGCCTGCAGCAGGAGTAGACTCGCCAACTTTAAGGGCATTTAAGTGGTCATTGGATAGACATATGGATGAAAATGGAATAGTGTAGGTCAGATGGTTTCACAGGTCGGCGCAACATCGAGGGCCGAAGGGCCTGTACTGCGCTGTAATGTTCTAATTCTAATTCTAAGTGGTGCTGGAGTATGGACTCAAATCGAGCCCAGACTAATTGAAGCCCATGTGAGTCCAATTTACACACACTCAGGCCAGTTCTCAAAAGGCAGAATTAATCCCAGCCGTTTGGGGGGGGGGGGGGGGGGGGGGCAGGAAGAGGCCCTAAAATGGCTGATAATAGGCCTCTTAAGGGTTTCAGTTGGCCTCTGGGTGGCTAGGGTGTCATCGGCCTATCCCACCCGCAACTAAATTGCAGTGCAACAGGAAGATGACGGGTCCTCCGCCCGTCCACCTCCTATCAAGTGTGTGCATTACTCCGTCGAGAAGCTGAGAGTTTAGAACTGGAATCATTCACAGTTGAAATAGTAGGATCTACATGTGGAAACACTCAGCAAGTCTGGCAGTATCTGCAGGGAGAGGAACAGGAGTTAACATTTCAGGTCAAAAACCTTTCATCAGAATTGAAAAATGTTAGAGATGTAACAAGTTCTAAGCAAGGTAGATATAACAAGGTACTTGCTTAGAACTTGCGACATCACTAACTCTTTCCAGTTCTGATGAAAGTTCATCGGCCTGAAATGTCAACGCTCTTTCTGTCTCCACAGATGCAGTCAGACCTGCTGAGCATTTTCCACCACTTTGTTTTTATTTGAGATTTCCAGCATCTGCAGTATTTTGCTTTTATTTTAGTGTACTTTACATGGACACTGAGGGCCATAAGTGGAAATATTTTCCAGTTCCTAATGCTGGCATCCCTCACAAAATATTCAATTATTAAAAAGTATATAGAGAACAGAGAGGCTGCACACATACCAGGTGGCTGCACTTGCCTTCAGCATTCTGAAAAATCAGCACCTCAAAATAGCAACTGAAAGCCAGACAAGTACTCAACATCTGCGTTGTCTACCCAATTTAAAAGGAATTCAATATGCAGAGAACTCTGGATATGCTTTTTCTCAGCACACTAATATCGAACTAGGACACACATCGGGAGCAATTTTAACCTCACCCACCCATCGGGAAACTGGCAGAAGAGTATGCGATGCTGGTTTTATGCCCCACTCGATTTTATCCTCCTTTGAAGTCAGTGCTAAGTAATATCGCACGGGCTATTAAACCAGCATTCCATCTGATGCATTCATTATCTCGCTCAGCAAGTTAGGTTAAAATTACCCCCAAACTAAACCACGAACAACCTGCCCTTTAAGCGCTTAATGGGTTAAAAAGGAATTTACCAGATGCTTGTTTTTCCATAAATGGCATTTAAAAAAGAAACCTGGGGCAGAAAATGTCCCGTGACCTTTGGAACCCCACTGGTTGTCAGAAGCCACACAGTCACCCATCTGTGATTTTCCCCAAATTGGCCAATTAATGGCCAGAGGATGAGCTCACAATCCAAATAAGGACAGTGGGCGGGTTCGCAAAGCTGGAAGGCCAATAGGAGGCCCTCCAGCACTGAAGCGGCAGCAACTGCATTTTCAGCTAATGACAGAGAGGGTGCCTCAAAGAGGAGGTGTCCTCTCTCCGACGTTTTTTTAAAAAACTTTAAACTAAAAAAAGGGGCCTCAGCAGCCAGGGTGGCTTCCGGCTGCGGCCGAAGCCAGGGAGGAAGGGCCTCTAAGCCTGCCTGGAGAACTAACCCTGTACCCTGCCACCAATAGGCCACCTCCAGGAAACTACATTGTTCCCCCGATGCCTCTGGGGACCTGGAGACTCACTGGAAAATTCCAGTCGGCCTCTGACAATAGGCCTAATGAAGTCAATTGGCTACCCGCCGCTTGTGGATGGATAGCCCTGCCAAACCCCCATCTGCCTTTGGGAAAATGGCCTGGGGGCAGGGTGGAGTTGGGGAAGCGGCACATCGATGGCAGCACAAAATTCGGCACCCACCCATCTTCGTGCTTGCCCCTGCTGGGGCTAAAGGTTCAGCCCTTGGTTTTTCACTTCTCCCTGGAGGTCACAGTGTCTTGGGCGTGGTAGAATGCATGACAGTTGTGTGAAACAGGCTGGATGGAACGGAAGTTCTTTTCCTCTCCCTCATTGTTTCTATATCATAAACACAAGAGTAGTGTGCTTTCCAATTGTGACAGTCCAACAGCTTTTCTTTAATTTGTTCTTGAGTGTGGGCAAGACAGAATTTATTATCTATCCCTACCTATACCCAAAGGTACTGAAAGCCAACAAAATAAATGGGGGACCAGAATCACACGTACACCAGGATGGGAATGGGTCTCTTCCCCCAGGTCATCACTGAACCAGCTTGGTGTTTATGACACCTGGCAGCTTTCAAAGTCATTTTTTTCCAGCATGAACTCATGGTGACCAGATTTACTGAATTCAATTCTCCACTTGCCATGGTGGGTTTTGAACACACTTCTGGGTCGCTAGTTCAGTATCATATCGGTTACCGTATCATATAAAATTCAACACATATACTTGTCAAAGGTGCTTGCTAGAACTGCAATGAGCATCCAGATATGTTATTTAAGATACAAAATTATGTTAGCATTGTGGGAAAAATAGTACTTCCTGGGTATGAGTAAAGTCATGAACGAAGAAACAGGAGCAGGAGTAGGCCATTCAGCCCCTCGAGCCTGCTCTGCCATTTAATAAGGTCATGGCTGTTCTGATCGTGGCCTCAGCTCCACTTTCTTGCCTGCCCTACATAGCTCTGGACTCCCGTGTAATTCAAAAATCTGTCTAACTCAGCACTGAATATTTTCAATGACCCAGCCTCCACTGCTCTCTGGGGAAGAGAATTCCAAAGATTAATGACCCTCAGAAAAAAAATCCTACTTATCGGTTGTAAAAAGGAGACCTCTTATATTGAAACTGTGCCTCCTAGTTCTAGATTCCACCACGAGGGGAAACATCCTCTCAGCATCTACCCTGTCAAACCCCCTCATAATTTTACATGTTTCAAAAAGATCACTTCTCATTCTTCTAAACTTCAATCAGTGTAGGCACAACCTGCTCAACCCAAAATCTACTGTTCATGTTGAATAATGGAAAAGGATAATTGCGACAAGTATATTACATTTATTGATGAACTGGCGTACAAGACATTTAATTCAGATGTGTGCATGGTGCGACAAATTTAAGAGCAGGCCATCTTAAGAACTGTAAGCAAAGATCACCAGAGGAAGTGATGTCATGTCACATATGACCAGGCAGTTGTGGGTGGAACCCAGGGTAGGATGTGTTCAAATCTAGCTCCTGCAGTAACTATTTGTATAGAAATGTTCCACTTCAGTTATAATAAAACCCATGTTTTATTGGGATTTTACTTGCAATCCTGTAAAAGAGTCTTATAACAGATCACACAAAGGGACAAGTTATATTACAGTGCATATTGCATCTGCTCTTGTCAAGACACCACAGAATTCTCTCTGGTTTCAGTTTATTCTTTATTAGATGAAACACCTAACTGATGGGGCCTAAAATGAGAACAGTGTACTTGCTACACCTTGTTCTGAATGATTCGGCAAGTCATTTTTAACATGGCTCTTATTCAAGCTCTTACTTTTCTTTCCCTCTTGATCACCATTTCCCTGCATAT
Source organism: Heterodontus francisci (assembly GCF_036365525.1). NCBI lineage: Eukaryota > Metazoa > Chordata > Chondrichthyes > Heterodontiformes > Heterodontidae > Heterodontus > Heterodontus francisci. The sequence continues at coordinate 17,983,947 of NC_090377.1, read as the reverse complement.
TCAGCCAACAACCTTTCCTTGATCACCTTGGCCATTTGGAAGCACTGCTGCAGCACAAAATTAAAGCTTATAACCCCCTAGTATGTGTGGTCACTGCTAATACTTGTCAAGAGAAGACGAACGAACACCACTTCTGTCTTCACCTATTGATACTTTATCTCCCATGGCTACCAGTGACACAGGGATACATGATATTAGGTGGCATTTCAATATATAATTGTATCCTTGAATTTGACATTACACTCACTGCAATGAACGAGTTTCCAGAGTTCTTCAGCGAGCAAATGAAACACATGGAGATAGACAGCGTAGGAAACTCTGAGGTTCTGTTCCAGATATATGCAGCACTAGGTGCCTGAGATAGTTCAGTGCTGGAGGGTCACAGCAATTTCCCTCAGTGTACCTGGACTAAGCTGAGATGGACAAAGAATCGGGCCATCGTTCCTGCTCCTGATCAAATCCAATGACCCTTGACAGAAAGCATGTCTGCTCAGATGTCAAATGGGTTGAAAGGTCTCCGAATAATGATTGTCTAAACTTGTACCTGGCCATGTTATCATAGCACCACCAACAACTTGCATTTATATAGCAACTTCAATGGAGTAAAATGTTGCAAGGCTTTTCATAGGAGTGTTAGCAAGCAAAATTTGACACTTAGCCACATAAGGAGATATTAGGAAAAGTGATCAGAGGTAGGTTTTAAGGAGCAACTGAAAGGAGGAGGTAGAGAGGCAGAGTTTTAGGGAGGAAATTCCAGATTTAGGGACTAGACAGCTGAAGACACAGCTGCTAATGGTGGAGCGATTAAAATCTGGAATAGGCAGATATCTTGAAAGGTGTAGGACTGGAGTAGGTTACGTAGAGAGGGAGGGGAAAAAATGGGGAAAAAGAAAGTTTCCAAAGTCCACAATATACCAATGCTCTTACATTGACAAGTACATGACTGGAAATTAAGCCTTTATCAGAGCTCTGGCCTTTTATGAGCAGCTCCATTGAGATTTCACACGTAATCGACAGACATGAGGCAAAGGTAAATCGTCAGTTTTGCAACCCAAGAAAATGGGTTAGGGTCGAGTGAACAGGTGAATGAGTCTTGCCAGATCTCTGCTCTGTGAAGAGAAACCACTCCCTCAGATTTCCCTTGGACAGCGATGGAAAAAAAATCAATGCATTTTTGCTCTTATGGCATCTGTTGGGAAGTGCAGGTCTAAGGATCATTGCGAACTGTGACACCCCCACAATCAAATAGCCTGCTTACACTCACTGTTTGTCCATCTAGGTGAGTTACCAATAGGAGACTGGTACCCAGGAACTCAGCATCTTCAGGAATGGACAGTAGAAAACAGAGGAAAACCAATGTGCAGAGACCCACAGTCGGGAAGAACGAATTAACTTGCACTTATAAAGTGTCATTCCTGTCTTAAGGACATTCCAAAGCACTTTACAGCCAATTAAGTACCTTTAAAATGTAGTCACTGTTATAATGTAGGAAACATGGCAGCCAATTTGCACACCCACAATCAGCAATTAAATCATGACCAGATTTTTTTTTTTAAGAATTAGAACATTACAGCACAGTACAGGCCCTTCGGCCCTCGATGTTGCGCCGACCTGTGAAACCATCTGACCTACACTATTCCATTTTCATCCATATGTCTATCCAATGACCACTTAAATGCCCTTAAAGTTGGCGAATCTACTACTGCTGCAGGCAGGGCGTTCCACGCCCCTACTACTCTCTGAGTAAAGAAACTACCTCTCATATCTGTCCTATATCTATCACCCCTCAACTTGAAGCTATGTCCCCTCGTGTTTGCCATCACCATCTGAGGAAAAAGACGCTCACTATCCACCCTATCTAACCCTCTGATTATCTTATATGTCTCTATTAAGTCACCTCTCCTCCTCCTTCTCTCCAACGAAAACAACCTCAAGTCCTTCAGCCTTTCCTCGTAAGACCTTCCCTCCATACCAGGCAACATCCTCGTAAATCTCCTCTGCACCCTTTTCAAAGCTTCCACATCCTTCCTATAATGCGGTGACCAGAACTGCACGCAATACTCCAGGTGCGGTCTCACCAGAGTTTTGTACAGCTGCAGCATGACCTCGTGGCTCCGAAACTCGATCCCCCTACTAATAAAAGCTAACACGCCATATGCCTTCTTAACAGCCCTATTAACCTGGGTAGCAACCTTCAGGGATTTATGCACCTGGACACCAAGATCTCTCTGTTCATCTACACTACCAAGAATCTTCCCATTAGCCCAGTACTCTGCATTCCTGTTACTCCTTCCAAAGTGAATCACCTCACACTTTTCCGCATTAAACTCCATTTGCCATCTCTCAGCCCAGCTCTGCAGCCTATCTATGTCCCTCTGTACCCTACAACATCCTTCGGCACTATCCACAACTCCACCGACCTTAGTGTCATCTGCAAATTTACTAACCCACCCTTCTACACCCTCTTCCAGGTCATTTAGAAAAATGACAAACAGCAGTGGCCCCAAAACAGATCCTTGCGGTACACCACTAGTAACTAAACTCCAGGATGAACATTTGCCATCAACCACCACCCTCTGTCTTCTTTCAGCTAGCCAATTTCTGATCCAAAGCTCTAAATCACCTTCAACCTCATACTTCCGTATTTTCTGCAATAGCCTACCGTGGGGAACCTTATCAAACGCCTTACTGAAATCCATATACACCACTTCCACGGCTTTACCCTCATCCACCTGTTTGGTCACCTTCTCGAAAAACTCAATAATCAGATAATCTGCTTTTTACACATTGGTGGTGGACAATGGGGAGAATGGCCCTGGCTCTTCTTTGAACAGTGCCAAGGGTTCTTTTAGATCCACCTGAGAGTTGTGACTGTGTAGGTGACTGAGCCATATAACTGGAGCCGATTAGTAGGAGCTTTCATCTGCATTGAAGCACACCACACCTAGCCTGCATGTACTTGATGCTGACTCTATATACTTGAAATAAAAGTGTTGTATTCCCTAACGTGATACATCTTCCACTTGATCAGCAGAGTTTTCGCAAAAGGGGATTTTGACTTCACATTATTAAGAACAATCTATACTGATTGATGATACTTGAAGGAGAGATTTGGAACTCATGATTCCTCAGGCTGCTATTAAGATCCATTCTTTTTTTAAATTTAAAAAATAGCATTTTGCAGGCAAATTCTAAATCAGTTTTGCACAGAAAATAAACAGTTGGAATTAGTCATTTTATGGAGATGAGATTTTAGTAATTAGCATTGGAAAAAGGCAGACACAAATTTATGTATTCCTATTAATCATCACTGCGACATCAACACATAAATATTGAAGACTGACTGTAAAGGCAGAAATGATTGGACACTGTCATCAAATACCTTAATCATGTGTCACCATCATACAAGGACAAGTCAAGGCTTCCCATAATTGAAATACCGACTGTAAAATTGATTTAATAAAATGTGCCCGGTTACATAAAAAAAAGAGAAAGCTGAGACATTAACATTAACCCTTTCTCTGCCACCCAACATTCTGCTATTCTTTGGTTGTATGCTTGGTGAGGCAGAAATGTGCATGTTTTAAAAATATTTTACAATTTCAAATGGACAAAAGAAGAAATCACCCTCCATTCTCAACAAACATGAGTTGTCCAAGGCATAATGCAACATGAAAACTGGTTCAGGGTCAGTGATATTTCAAGTCTAAGCACATCAGTTATCTGGACAGACTAGAGAGGCTGGGATTATTGTCTGCATAGCAGAGAAATTAAGGGGAGATTTAAAACAGATGTTAAAAATGATGAGGGGTTTTGATGGAATAGATGGGGAGAAACTGTTTCCACTGGCAGGAGGGTCAGTAACCAGAGGAACAAAGATTTAAGCTGATTTGCAAAAGAACCTGAAGGAAAATGAGGATAAGTGTTTTTACACTGCGAGTTGTTGTGATCTAGAATACACTGTCTGAAAAGACAATGGAAGCAACTTTCAAAGGGAATCAGATAAATACTTGGAGAAAATTTGCATGCAATGCGGCAAGATCAGTGGAGTTGGACTAATTGAATAGCTCTTTCATAGAACTGACATAGGCATGATGGGCAGAATGGACTCCTGTGCTGTAAGATTTTATGAATCTATTATTCCACACACACTTGGTCAATCTGGACAAATGCAGTTGTAGTATTTCCCACCCAAGTATTTAGCCAGTCACCCAGAGATAAATAATAGGATACAATTGTTCCAAGGTAGGAGAACTTAGGTACAACTTCAGCTCTTAATTGGAACAAAGTGCCTCCTTTCTAGCATGGTGCTAGCTGTTGAAACTTTTGCTGCAGTCAATACACCCTGTGCCATGAGCACCCTCTGTCTTAAATGGATGGTTAGTTCAAATCCGTCACAAGCAAATAAAAAGCTACTGCAATGTTGTTGAAGTTTCACCTCATTGAAGGACAAACATTGCATCATCAATGAAGAGAACTTCTCTTCTCGACAGATATTTGATTTTACGTTTTGCTTTCAGACGTACAATATTAAAGCGGTTTCCATCTGATTTTGCATGACGTATTCCACCTTTGGCACTAGATGGGAACATATAAAGAAGCAGCAGGCAAAAGACTGTGCCAAAGAACATTGGTGTTAAAACACATCTCTGTTTGACACCAGTACGGATTTCAAAGCTGTCCAGTTGATTCCCAAAGCACTGGGTTGGAACATTTGCCCCATCATAGAAGGATCAAATCAGACCTGAGGAAGACTGGAGGATTGGGAGCAACCAACCCTCCAGCAATTAGAAAGGCCCCTTCTGCTGACCAGGTCAAAGACTTTGTATGATCTACAAAGGACATGGAAAGAGGCAAATCCTGATTCTTGTAAATACAAGAGTAGTGGGTGTACTGCCTTATTGCAGTGACTATGTCAATTGTTGATCTGCCTAGCAAGCCACTCAGTTCAACACCAAAGAGCAATTAGGGTGCTAATCTATTAGCTATGTGTCAATGGTTTGATTATATGCAGGAGAAAGGTCTTAATTGGGGTCTTAATTGAGCACTTATAAACAGGCACTTAGACTGATGAGGGTTTGAGTGAGGAACTACATGTTTGTAATCCTTTTATTCTGCACAATAAATGTGAAACTGAGTAAATATAGGCTCCAGCATTATCCTTCCATAACAAGCTTTCTGGAGTTTAACATGACAGCAGAGGATGGTTGCCTAAAGCTGAAGGTTGGAAAATAGGAACTTATTTTTGGATAGAAAACTAAAATTTCAAGGTCTATTGTGGAAAATATGGCAGAAAGCAAGTTTAAGTTATCAGGGTATGATTACTCTTTGGCGTTCTCGGAGTCTGAACCATATGACCAGTGGAAGAATGAAGTGGATATGTGGACATGGGTTACATCCCTACTAAAGAGGAAACAAGGCATGACTTTGGTGTTTTCATTTCCTACCAAAAGTAAAATCAGAAGTAAAGTGTTTTCTGAACTGGATGCTCATCAGTTGGATACTGATGAAGGGTTGGATCTTCTGTTAGAATTCTTGGATGAAATTTACAAGAAAGATGACCTATTGAATGTGTATGAGGCATGGTCAGACTTTGATAGATGGTTATGCAATGGAGGAATATATCATGGATTTTAACCGACTGTATAAAAGATTGAGGAAATTCAATTTGGAGATCTCTGGTTCAGTGCTAGCTTTTAAAATTGCTAGATTGTACTACCGTGTCACATATGGACAGGCTCCTGGTTCTAACTGGGGTTTGGTTCTTGGACAAAGACTTCCTGTTGGACCAAATGTCTGCGGCATTAAAAGAAATTCCTGGGGAAACAGTAATTTCCTGCAGTCCTCTTAGAATAAGCAGGGCACTCTGCAGTGCCACAAAGAATGGAGGTCTCAATGTTGATTAGGTTTAGAAATGATCCACATAGTGGAAGCGGGAATAAGTACAATGGAAGAGTTAAAGATATGAGGATGAAAGCACCTTTAGCAGGTCTGAATATTACAGTGGAAGACAGGATTGAAACAGAAATCATAGGTGAATGAATCCCAGGAATGCCCAAGGAACAGTTAATAGGTGCTTCAGATGTGACTCAAAAGTATCATTAGGCAATAAACTGCCCAAAGCGGAGGGGCAGACTCTGTGAAATAAAACATGACCCAGCGAATTCTGAGGCAGAAAAGGAAGATACTGATGGATCTGAATGAATTGTACTAGTCACAAGGAGTTTTAGTCCTGTGATGAATGTATTAGTTACAGACTTGTTCAACTGTGCTGTACTGGATAGTGCTTGTACATCGACAGTATGTGGAACTGATTGAATCCAGATAACACTGTAACCACTCAGTAGTGAGGACCAACACAAGGTTAAGGAGTATAAAAGTACTACCAGCTTTAGGTTTGGTGATGACAACACATTGAAGTCACTGAAGAGAGCAGTAATCCCACGTAAAATAGCTGGGGCAAGCCACTTTATCAGTACTGATGCAGTCTCCAGTGAGATAACTTTACTGTTGATTAAGCCTTCAATGAAAAAGGCACAGATGAAACTTGATATGGAGCATGATAAGGCAATTGTTTTTGGGAAGCCAGTGAATTTGCAGTTTGCCCAGTCAGGGGCATTCCCTTAACAAAACCTGATGTTTCTAGTCAGAGTGTTGGAGAAGTATTGATGGCATCAGATGTTAAGAATCAGAGATAAAAAGAAAATTGTCTTAAAGTTATACAGACAATTTGCTCACCCTGCTTGTCAGAGATTAAAAACTCTACTAAAGGATACAGATGTGATTGATGAAGAGTACATGAGGATAATAGAGATTAGTGAAAAGTATGATATTGGTAAAAAGTATCGAAGGCCAACATCAAGTCCTGTTGTCAGCCTTCCATTGGCACGTGACTTTAACGAGGTAGCTGCCATGGATTTAAAGATATGGGACAAAGACAAAAATATTTACATTGTACATTTTATAGACCAAGCAACTAGATTTAGTCTTTCTATAATAATAAATAGGAAGGACAAAAGGGTGAATATTGACAAAATTGTGGACACTACCCTGAGGAACTCCTGCAGTGATGTCCTGGAGAAGAGATGATTGACCTCCAACAACCACAACCATCTTCCTTTGCGCTAGGTATGACTCCAACCAGTGGAGAGTTTTCCCCGATTCCCATTGACTTCAGTTTTGCTCGGGCTCCTTGATGCCACGCTCAGTCAAATGCTGCCTTGATGTCAAGGGCAGTCACTCTCACCTTACCTCTTGAGTTCAGCTCTTTTGTCCATGTTTGAACTAAGGCTGTAATAAGGTCAGGAGCTGAGTGGCCCTGGCAGGAACCAAACTGAGCGTCATTGAGCAGGTTATTGCTAAGCAAGTGTCGCTTGATAGCAACGTCGATGACACCTTCGATCATTGAGAGCAGACTGATGGGGTGGTAATTGGCCTGATTGGATGTCCTGCTTTTTGTGTACAGGACATACCTGGGCAATTTTCCACATTGCCAGGTAGATGCCAGTGTTGTAGCTGTACTGGAACAGCTTGGCTAGGGGCGTGGCAAGTTCTGGAGCACAGGTCTTCAATACTATTGCCGAATATTGTTAGGGCCCATAGCCTTTGCAGTATCCAGTGCCTTCAGTCGTTTCTTGATATCACACGGAGTGAATCGAATTGGCTGAAGACTGGCATCTGTGATGCTGGGGAATTCAGGAGGAGGCCAAGATGGATCATCAATTCAGCACTCCTGGCTGAAGATTGTTGCAAATGCTTCAGCCTTGTCTTTTGCACTGATGTGCTGGGCTCCCACATCATTGATATTTGTGGAGCCACCTCCTCCAGTTAGTTGTTTAATTGTGCACCACCATTCACGGCTGGATGTGGCAGGACTGTAGAGCTTAGATCTGATCCGCTGGTTATGGGATCACTTAATGCTGTCTATTGTATGCAGTTTGGCATGCATGTAGTTCTGTGTTGTAGCTTCACCAGGCTGACACCTCATTTTGAGGTATGCCTGGTGCTGCTCCTGGCATGCCCTCCTGCACTCTTCATTGAACCAGGGTTGGTCTCCTGGCTTGATGGTAATGGTAGAGTGGGGGATATGCCGGGCCATGAGGTTACAGATTGTGGTTGAGTACAATTCTGCTGCTGCTGATGGCCTACAGCACCTCATGGATGCCCAGTTTTGCATTGCTAGATCTATTCAAAATCTATCCCATTTAGCACAGTGATAGTGCCACACAAAACAATGGCGGGTATCCTCAATGTGAAGGCGGGACTTCGTCTCCACAAGGACTGTGCGGTGGTCACTCCTACCAATACTGTCATGGACTGATGTATCTGCAGCAGGCAGATTGGTGAGGGCGAGGTCAAGGTCAAAAATGTTTTTCCCTTAGTTCCCTCACCACCTGCAGCAAAATCAGTCTAGCAGCTATGTCTTTTAGGGCTTGGTCAGTAGCGGTGCTACCGATCCACTCTTGGTGATGGACATTGAAGTCCCCCACCCAGAGTACATTCTGCACCCTTGTACCCCTCAGTGCTTCCTCCAAATGTTAATCAACATGGAGGAGTACTGATTCATCAGCTGAGGGAGGGCGGTAGTGGTAATCAGCAGGAGGTTTCCTTGCCCATGTTTGACCTGATGCCTTAAGACTTCATGGGGTCCAGAGTCGATGTTGAGGACTCCCAGGGCAACTCCCTCCCGCCTGTATACCACTGTGCCGCCACCTCTGCGGGGTCTGTCCTGCCGGTGGGACAGGACATACCTGGGGATGATGATGGCAGTATCTGGGACATTGTCTGTAAGGTATGATTCTGTGGGTATGACTATGCCAGGAGGACAGCTCTTCCAACTTTATCATAAGCCCCCAGATGTTAATAAGGAGGACTTTGCAGGGCCAACAGGGCTGGATTTGTCGCTGTCGTTTCCAGTGCCTAGGTAGATGCTGGAAGGTCTGTCCGGTTTCATTCTGTTTTATTGACTTTGTAGCCGTTAGATACAACTGGGTGGCCTGCTAGGCCATTTCAGAGGACAGTTAAGAGTCAACCACATTGCTGTGGATCTGGAGTCACATGTAGGCCAGACCAGGTAAGGACAGCAGATTTCCTTTCCCAAAGGACATTAATGAACCAGATGGGTTTTTACAACAATTGACAATGGTTTCATGGCCATCATTAGACTAGCTTTTAATTCCAGATTTATTAGTTGAATTCAAATTCCACCTTCTGCTGTGGTGGGATTCGGGCCCATGTCCCCAGAGAAATATCCTGGGTCTATGGGTTGCGAGTCTAGTGACAATACCACTACGCCACTGCCTCCCCGAAGAGAAGCAAAACATTAGGAATTAAAAACATTAGAGTTGAGTTTATTCGGAGGTACTAGAAGGGGGACAGCCAGCCTGGTCACATAGATGGAAATGTACTGAAAAAGTCCTTCCCAATGGAACGTATAAGGCTAAAGCGAGGTTAGTTGCGAGGGGTTTTGAAGAGCAACTGGGTGATACCGATGTTGGAGTGGACTCTCTCACAGCTGGAAATGTAATCGTGAAAATCTTTTTCACCCCTTTGGCCAAATATTCATGGGAGTGTAGAGCCATCAACATAAAAGCTGCATTTCTGCAATGTGATACAGTTCTCTCTGAAACCACCTCAAGAGGCAGCAGATGCAAAAGGAAAATTCTGGAAACTGAACAAATGCACCTACGGCCTTAATGATGCTTCCAGGGTGTGGTATTTCTCGGTTAGATCAGTTTTGTTGAAAACTGGCTGTGTTCAACTAAAATCAGATCCTGCGATGTTTATTGGTATCCTAAAGGGAAATGTTCAGGCATCTTCATGATACATGTTGATGATTTCTTGTGGGATGGTACTGCAGATTGAGAAATGTGTTAAGATTAGGGCAGAATTTAAGATTGGGAGTCAGGCTTGTGGGGCCTTTAAGTATGTTGGTTGAGATATTAAGCAGACCAAGTCTGGAATAAGTTTGAATCAACAATCCTATTTAGAGAGTGTTACTCCCATCCCGGTTAATCGTATTAAGTCACAGAAAGATGATGATCTATCTAAAGCAGAGACTGAGCAATTGCGAAGCCTGGTGGGTCAATTAAACCGGTTAGGCTCTCAGACTAGGCCTGATGCTAGTTTTGATATGCTGGAGTTAAGCACCATGATGAAACATCCAAAAGATGAGTGTTTTAAGGGCAAATAAAACAAAAACTAAATCTGGAGAAATGTGTACTGAAGTGCCCATCCTTAGCTGAGCCAAAGAACATGAAGCTAATAATTTCTAGTGATGCTTGACATGCTAATCTTGCTGATGGGTATTCGAGTGCAGCTGGCTTTATAATATTTCTGACGGGTGCAAATGGGAAATGTTGCCTTTTAGCTTGGGAGGCCAAGAAAATAAAATGGGTTGTTAAAAGCACTTTAGCTGCAGAAACACTGGATCTTGTGGAGGCAGTGGATATGGGGTTCTATTGTCAAATATTTTGGGTGAAATTCTGAACAAGGGACATACTGAAGATAGGATACCCATTGAATGTTACATGGATAATTGTTCTTTGCAGGACAATGTATAATCTACAAAAAGTGTGAGTGAGAAAAGACTGCATATTGACCTTGCTGTATTGAAACAAATGCTGGAGAGAAAGGAAATCTCCCAACTTAAATGGCTAGATGCTGTCCGATTGTTTCACAAAAAGAAATGGTGGTACAAAGAAATTGTTACAGGTGCTAGAGGAGGGGCGTCTCATAATGTAATACTTTGCACCCAACATGGAATTTATTTTGATTTGTTTTGAATTGTTCTTTGAGCATGTTAATCCAAGTTGTATTGTAAAAGGAGGAAGGGAATCTTAATTGTCAATGTTTTGATTATATGCAGGCGAAGGGTGTAAATTGTGGTCTTCGTTGAGTCCTTCTAAGCAGACACTCACTGACTGGTGGAGGGCTTGAGTGAGGAGCTACATGATTGTAATCCTTTTATTCTGCACAATAAATGTGAAACTGAGTAAATATAGCCTCCAGTACTATCCTTCCATAACAAGCTTTCTGAAATTTAACAAGGGATGAACAACAAATGCTCGCCTGTCAATGATGTCCACATCCCATGAAAGAATTTTTTAAAAAGTGCCATGTACCTCAATGTCCTGGGCAGCCTTCAGGACCAGCCAACAATGGGTTTGAGAACCCGATGCCTAGATAATTTCCGGGCCCTGACCCTGAACCCTGTCTGCATTGCTCATGCAATGCTACCTTCATATGCAGATGCCCTAATTGGGCCAGAGATGGACTTCACGCCCAATTAGTGGCACTGAGCTCTGCCAGGAGGCAGGAGCTGTCTGCTGACCACTATCCTCAAAGGCAGACTGGGCCCGTTGCTGTCCTGTGGAACAGAGGAGGCAGAACTTCAGAGGGCCAGCAGTCTCAAGGCAGAGAGAACTGGCCCAAATGGCCAAGTAAAAAAGGTACTGCACCCGATCAGAGACAAAAGAATTTCAGAAAAAACATTGCTTGATGGCTCCCCACATTGCACCCGACAGCTGTGTATAAACGTGCACCAGACGGTTCGGCTTTGGCAATCTGCGATCTGAAAATAGTTTTCTGGCCCTCCCTACCTCTAACAAGCACCTCAAAAGAGCACAACAGGTTGTTAATTGGAGGTGAGCGGGTTTTTAATCCCCCGCCCACTCCGCTACCTTGAAAATATCAGCACATCCCGGAGGTGTTGGACTTGGAACCTCCCTACAGTCTAGGGCCGTAGGCCCCTTTTAATGTGGAACTGGGGGTCTTTGTGCTTTGTTTTCCATTTTAAGTCAGAATTGGTTGCAGAATGAACACTACCTTTTATTTATTTTGTGGGTTATAGGTGTCACTGGCGAGGCCAGCATTTGTTGCCCACACCTTTGTACTGCTGCAGTTCAAGAAGGCAACTTACCACAATTGTAAGGGCAATTAGGGACAGGCAACAAATGTTGGCATTGCCAGTGATGCCCACATCCCATGAAAGAGTAATTTAAAAAAAAGTAGGGTGCATGCTACTCCAACGGAATCTGATGAGGCCGAGCCAAGCTAAGTTTGGAATTACTCTTGTGGAGTCCAGTCCCTACAAAAATATTCTGGGCCACTGACATCTTCAGCAAGCATGACCCCAGCCCCATCCCTGCACTTACCTTGCTGGCGGCTGAGTTGACCAGATACTGGGAGGCCTCAAACTGGTGAGTTGCATTACAAACTCACTTGGCAACCTTCATAATCATGGCCAGCTCCCTGCTGCAGGTACGAATGATCGGCTGGCACACTCCACAGCTCGGCCATCCAAAAGTAATAACTGAGCTGCTCGTGCATGCTTTTGGATTGCTTTCTTTGATTTCATCTATTGCAATAATTAGCAGATTGCGTCCACACACACACTTACATACCATTTCTATCTTCCATCTCTATATTCCATGCATAGCACTAATAAACTGAAATGAAATGAATCAAAAATATATACAAGTGACAGCAGGAGAACATGGACCCAGCAAAATGCACCTAGCCCTTCTTAATCCCTTCAAATCATCCTGTTACCAGGCTTATATTGCCCTCTTAAGCTCTTGGACTACTGCGGTTCAAGACGACAGCTCACCACAACCTTCTCAAGGGCAATTAAGGATGGGCAATAAATGCTGGCCTGGCCAGCGACACTCACATCCCATGAAAGAATAAAGAAAAGTAGGCTTCATGCTCCAACCAATTCCAACTTAAAATGGCAAACGAGGCACTAGGATCCCACCCACCTCCCCCCCACCCCCCCTCCCCCAGTTCCATGTTAAAAGGAGCCCACAACCCTAGAGGGGTGGAGGACATTTTGCATGCCCATTTTAAAATGTTGCCACAGGGAATCAGTTTATGTTATGCACATGTGATTCAGTCTCCATTTTGAAACCACACATTCTGTCTTTGTTTCATTATAAATTCCTGTGTCCACACACTTAATGAAAACTGGTGATGTAAACTCAGCACACTGTAATTACTGCACTACACTAGTGGGGTGATGCAACACACCCATTAGGAGGGATGTACAATTACAGTGTAACAAGCTTACATAGGCAGTTGACATTATAATTGCTAGCATAGGAACCTGTAATGAGCAGTTGCTAAAAACAGCACAGATTTTCTAAACACATAGATCCTAAGCCTTTGTATGCAAATATTAAACCTAATATTTGCCTAATTGCAAGGTATTTATCTTCTTTGTCCCCACTGTTTCTAACTTGAGGGATGTCCAGTTCGCTCTCTGTTTCTTTGGTGATATGAACAAGGCTATATTGGTTTCTTTCAACAATACTAATAGGTGTGCAGCTAAAATACGATTGAGGTGTTGAAGCTTCTTGCACAGCTGTTTGGTTCAATAGCCAGGTTTGTTCCATGATCTGGCTCTGTGTCTAACACTATCATTTTGCACCTGGTGGAACCTGTGCTCTTCCTCCTTTTCCAGGAGCCTGCCTAAACACTGTCAAGGTGTGGGATTTGCGAGCAACATTGGCATCAACAATCTTGCAGCAACGTAATCAATTACTAATGACACATACAGTGTGTTAATTAAGTGCGAATCTTTGGTTTCTTTATTTGGCCCTCTATGATTCTCACTGCTTGTCCCTTTCCCCCCATTACCACATGGGCTACCTTCTTCTAAATCTTGCCCAATTGTTCCTTTGGGAATTACAGGCCATTATTTGGCATCAATTGTTCAGGCATCTCATTGAGATGTATAAAATTCTTAGAGGGCTTGATAGGGTAGGTACGGAGAGGTTGCTTCCCCTGGCTGGAGAGTAAAGAACAAGAGGATCATAGCCTCAAGATAAGGGGTTGGTTTGACCTTTTGGATGATAGACCTGCGGAGTGTGTTGGCACTTAGGGAAGAGACGCCATGAGTTTCACATACCGCCCTTATTAACATCAGGCTGGCAAGCTGCGAGATAAATCGGTTGTCATTTAGGACTGAAATGAAGAGAAATGTTTACAGTCAGAGGATGTGAATCTTTGGAATTCTCTACCCCAGAGGACTGTGGACGTTAATAGCATTTGATTATATTCAAGATTTGGGCACTGAGGAAATCAAGGGATACGGAGATAGGGCTGAAAAGTGGAGTTAATGCAGAAGAGCAGCTATGATATTGAATGGCGGAGCAGGCTACAGGGGCCATATGGCCAATCTTGCTCCTATTCCTTATGATCTTGTTACATGGTGTACAATTACGGGCTTTATACGCACTACCACTGCTTGAGATGTACTCTTGACTAATAGAGTGGTTTCTACATAGAATGAAAAGCAACTTAGTCAGAAAACATGTATTTTCCTTTCAATTCAAGCAGTTCAGGACTGACGTTTTGCCACGGGCAATCTGTCAGACCAAAAGGAATCAGTTTCAAGTAAGTTTGCTCCCCCTCCCATCTACACCTGGGATGTTTTCTGAACGATTTGTTCCAGCTGCTCGCTGAAGCCTGACCAACGTACTCTTGTATTTTCAGATCTTCTGATACCCAGCATGTACTCAGTCGTAAATAAAAACAAGAAATGCTGGAAATACTCAGCAGGTCGGGCAGCATCTGTGGAGAGAGGCACAGAGTTAACGTTTCAGGTCAGTGACCTTTCATCAGAACCCAGTCACATGACTTAGGGTGCAATGATTTCGGTATCACCAGATGAATGCCTGTTAAATAGCTGTCCATTTTTAAACGGTCAGTTGCCTATGCCATGGCCTAATGCATGGTCAATCTACTATTTAGTTGTGATTTCACAGGCTAACCCTGTGTACATCATTCCAAGATCAGCCAATAGACCACATTTTCTTGAAGCTTGCTCCTCATCGCGTTACTGACTGACTGTAGTTAAAATGCTTTGTAGAAGGACATCTATGTACGAATTTCTCTACACCGGGAAAGTTTCAGACCTTCCTGATCTAATATCTACCGTTATGTAGGAAATTGCATACAAGAACTCACAATAAGTAAGTGAAATTGTTGTATTCTCAGAGGCAATTAATGCATAATTTTGTGGAATAATCATTTCTTATTGTCAGTCCTAAAATGGAAAGATTTTCCAATAACATACTTGTGTAATCAATCTCGTACCCAAGCAGTAATACAGTTTTTCTAATTGTGCATGGCTTCCTTCTACAGTACTCATTAATCATGAGAGATATGACAATAGTCATTGTTCTTCCTAAGAAACTGTAGTGGGATATTACTGCAGACGAGGTTGCACGGGCACAGACTTCTCGCAGGTTGCTATAACATGGTCTGTGACTAAAGGTACTTAGTTCTTTTGTTAACTTCTGGAAACTTCTGCTTTGGTCACTACACCACATCTATGTTTTCATTTTATTCAGTAATAGCAAGATCTGTTTGTAAGTGTACATATCTTCCTTCACTTATATACACTGAACATGAGACATACATGCACAGTTCTGTCTGCCATTGTCCCTGCATGATGAGGAACAAGCATCATGATTAAGAAATCTGGAAAAGCCAAAGCCAGTTAACAGACAGACATTGTACTGGGCCATGTCAGGAGAGTCAAAGGTTAAAGATGGACTACTATCAAAAGGTAAGGCGATTCCTGTGCTGAAATATTGGACAGAATACGTGCAGAATCTGGGAGACAGGAAAACAATATAACATATAGAATAAATTCTGCAGCAGTGTGATTTGCCCTTTGATTATTTTTATTCATAGTTTAATGTAAGCTCTTTCTCATATAGTTTCCTTAAGACAGTCCTGACAAGAACATTATGTCACTGGAAACCTTCTGGAGCAGTAGGGATAGCAAATGGAATGAAAAGGTTATGATAAAAGTTGTAAGCAGCGATATTTTGAAAGCGAAATTTGCCAGAATCTAATATTGCCTTTTAAGGGTAAATGTTCCAATTATGTGCTCCTGACGTGTTTTGTCCACTAGAAGGGCACATTGGGAAATTGCATGCACATCTGCTAATGTGCCCGTGTTCTTTCTACGATGGAACAATCGTAGGCTGCATATGTGCATTTTCTCAATGTGCAGTCCTCAGTATTACTAGGAGCATGGAATAAGCAAACCTTTTAATTCTCCCTAGCTGAGCTCAGTTAAAAGGAAAGAAAGGCATGGATTTATATAGCACCTTTCACAACCCCCTCACAAAGCCTCAAAGCGCTTTACAGCTCAGGACACATTTTTTCCCAAGTGTACTCACTGTTGCAGGAAACAATGAGGCGGATTTGTGCACAGCAAGGTCCCACAAACAGCAATGTGATAATGACCATAATATCTGTTTTAGTGATGTTGGTTGAGGGTTAAATATTGGCCAAGGCACCAGGGAAAATTCCACTGCACTTCTTCAAATAGTGCTGTAGGATTTTTTTCTATCCATCTGTGAGGGAAAACAGGGCCTCGCTTTAATGTCTCGTCCAGAAGATGGCGCCTCCGACAGTGCAACACTCCCTCAGTACTCTACCAAGCTAACCCTCAGCTATATAACAGAAATAGCAAACTAGGACATCATTAGAGAATCTAAACCACTAGCTTGTTAATTGAGGCCTTTCCTTTTGAAGTCACACTGGTAAGAAAAGGAAGGTTAAAGAAATGCAAATAAGCAAAACTATAACTAAAAATAGATTTCAAACACTCAATGGGTTACCTGCCCTATCAAAAGGCCAGATGATGGGTCACCAATGCAGACAATTAACTAATGATGTTTCCTACTTTACAACAGCAATTACACCTCAAAAGTCTTTCATTGGATGCAAAGCTCTTTGGGATGTCCTGAGTTGTGAAAGGCACAGAATACATTTTTAGAAGTCATAAAGGGTTTTAGATAGTTTCTCTTTAGTTACTCTATTTCCAATGGCTGAAATGTCCATAACCAGAGATCACAGATTTAAGGTGTCTGGCAAAAGAATCAGCGGCGACATGAGGAAAGACTTATTTTATGCAAGAAATGGTTAGGATTTGGAATGCACTGTCTGATAGGGTGGTGGAAACAGATTCAACGTAGCCTTCAAAAGGAAGCGGGGGTAAAAGGAAACGGGTGGCACAGTAGTTAGCACCGCAGCCTCGCAGCTCCAGCAACCTGGGTTCAGTTCTGGGTACTGCCTGTGTGGAGTTTGCAAGTTCTCCCAAGACTTGCAGGTTGTTAGGTCAATTGGCCATTGTAAATTGCCCCTAGTATACAAAGAACAGTACAGCACAGGAGCAGGCCATTCGGCCCCCCAAGCCTGCGCCGATCTTGATGCCTGCCTAAACTAAAACCTTCTGCACTTCCGGGGACCGTATCCCTCTATTCCCATCCTATTCATGTATTTGTCAAGATGCCTCTTGACACCTATAGGTAGGTGGTAGGAGAATTGAGGGGAAGTGGGGATGTGGTAGGGAATATGGGATTAATGTACGATTAGTATAAATGGGTGGTTGATGGTCGGCACAGACTCAGTGGGACAAAGGGCCTGTTTCAGTGCTGTATGACTATGAAATACTTGAAGATAACACTGCAAGATATGGGGAAAGAACGGGATTGCTGTTCAAAGGAGGCGGCACAGAATTGCTGGGCCAAATGGCCTTCTCCTCTACTGTACTATTCTCGGATTCTAAATGCAAGTCTTTCTTTTTAAATTATTAGACTGCATTTTTGACTCTTGCCGGTTAGGAACGCCGAAGTGAAATATTCCTCATTTTGCAAAGCATGTGTAACTTGGTTAGTGGAAATGAAAAGGGCTCCTGAGGCATCAAATCCAACTTCACATCGCAGGCTGGGGAAGCTACACAAAAAAAAATTCCTGGACATTTTAACGAAATTTCCATTAAAAAATTTATCATTGAGAGATTTTTTTCCTGTTCAAATCTTTATCCAATTCCACCTTGAAAGTTATTATTGAATCTGCTTCCACCACTTTCAGGCAGTGCATTCCAGATCAAAACAACTCGCTGCGTAAAAGAAAAAAATTCCTCATCACACCTTTGCTTCTTTGCCAGTTACCTTAATTCTAGGTCCTTTGGTTACCATTCCTCCTGCTGCTGGAAACAGTTCCTCATTGTTTATCCTATCAAAATGCTTCAAAAGTTTGAACACTTCTATTCAATCTCCCTTTAACTTGCTGTGCTCTGAAGAGTAGTACTCCCAATGTGCTACTGAGGTGGAGTTGGCATTTTCCAGCTGGCTTCAACTTAACTTCCTGGAACAAATGTGACAAATCTCTCCAACTTCAGGGTTTGCCTCAAAACTTACTTTATTTTTAAATCTCCATCAACAATCAAAATCTGAAGGAATGAGACTCCATACTTCTAATAGTTAATTTTCAGTACCCGAGAGGGTGACAGGTAGTAATTAATACTCATCATGTTGTTAAGGGTACTTAGACTGAAGTGGACAAGCTCTAACTTTGTGCCGAGTTTAGTTATCTATCGCGGAAGTGTAGAAACTTCACTTTTTTATACCAGAGCACTTAGAGAACAGTGATAGAATCGGACAGACTCAGCATGGATTTCCGAAAGGGAAAGCATGCTTGACAAATCTACCAGAATTCTTCGAGGATGTTACTAGTAGAGTTGATGAGGGGGAGCCAGTGGATGTGGTTTATTTGGACTTTCAGGAGGCTTTCGACAAAGTCCCACATAAGAGATTAGCATGTAAAATTAAAGCGCATGGGATTAGGGGTAGTGTATTGCGATGGATAAAAAATTGGTTGTGGGACAGGAAACAGAGCAGGGATAAATGGGTCTTTTTCCAAATGGCAGGCAGTGACTAGGACCCCAGCTATTCACAATATACATTAATGATTTAGATGAGGAAACTAAATGCAATATCTCCAAATTTGCAGATGACACAAAACTGGGTGGGAGGGTGAGTTGTGAGGAATATGCAGAGAGGCTTCAGGGTGATTTGGACAAGTTGAGAGAGTGGGCAAATGCATGGCAGATGCAGTATAATGTGGATAAATGTGAGGTTATCTACTTTGGTAGCAAAAACAGGAAGGCAGATTATCTGAATGGCTATAAACTGAGAGAGGGGAGTATGCAGCGAGATCTGGGTGTTCTCGTACACCAGTCGCTGAAGGTAAGCATGCAGGTGCAACAGGCGGTAAAAAAGGCAAATGGTATGTTGGCCTTCATAGCGAGAGGATGAGTACAGAAGCAGGGATGTCTTGCTGCAATTACACAGGGCCTTGGTGAGGCCACACCTGGAATATTGTGTGCAGTTTCGGTCTCCTTATCTGAGGAAGGATGCTCTTGCTATAGAGGGAGAGCAGCGAAGGATTACCAGACTGATTCTTGGGATGGCGGGACTGACAAATGAGGAGAGAATGAGTCAATTAGGATTATATTCACTGGAGTTCAGAAGAGTGAGGGTGGATCTCATAGAAACCTATAAAATTTTAAACAGGACTTGACAGGGTAGATGCAGGAAGGATGTTCTCGATGGTGGGAGTGTGCTGAACCAGGGGTCACAGTCTCAGGATACGGGGTAAACCATTCAGGACTGAGATAAGGAGAAATTTCTTCACCCAGAGAGTGGTGAGTTTGTGGAATTTGTTACCACAGAAAGCAGTCGAGTCCAAAGCATTGTATGTTTTCAGAAAGGAGTTAGATATAGTTCTTGGGTCTAAAGGGATCAAAGGGTATGGGGCAAAATTCGGAACAGGTTACTGAGTTGGATGATCAGCCATGATCATAATGAATGGTGGAGCGGGCTCAAAGGGCCAACTCCTGCTCCTATTTTCTACGTTTCTATGTTTCACACTGCTTAAGCCTTCAACAGGGGAACCCGACACCGTTTTTGCGAAGCTAATGGCAGAGCAGTGCATCTCAAAACAAGAACTTTCCCATTTCCACGTTTATTCACACATCTGCTCATTGCCAGAAGCTGATGTGGCATTTGCACATAAATAACAAAGAGCGTCATCGAGCCTCACTGTTATTTTGACTGCAATTTTCAGGCCAATATCTTCTCTCTGTCTCCTTCAAGTTACTGCTTTATTAAGAGTTAATTCAAGGTATTAATGGTAATCTCTCAGACAATTCTCTCACCTCACTGCAACACAATCATGAATAATTTCGTCCTACAGAGTACCACAGGCATGAGGATCATCCAGTCCCAATATAGCTGTTAAAAAAATTCATGTAGTTTTTTTTTGAAAGAGCTAAATTGAAATAAGTGTTTCTACACATTACAAAAGTACTTTTCCAGTCCATTCAATGGTGTTTTACAATTCTCCTTGGTCATTTCTAAACCAGTGAAAACTTTATTGCCCATCAAGTATATCATTGTCCTAATTTTCCTTATCGAAGCCTTAAGCAGTTCTAAATCATTCCAGTTGCTCTATCCATACCTTGACCATCATCTTGAAGCTCAATTTCTTCTGTGCTGTCCTTGCCTCAACTAACCCCAACTCGGATCATAGGAAATAGGAGCAGGAATAGGCCATTTGGCCCATCGAGCCTGCTCTGCCATTCAAACAGATCATGGCTGATCATCAAACTCTGACATTTTCCCCCACTATCCCCACATTCCTTGAATTTGTTCGTATTCAGAATTCAATCAATTTCTGTCTTGAACATGCTCAATGATTAAGCTTCCACAGCCCTCTGGGGTAGAGAATTCCACAGATTCACCACCTTCTGAGTAAAGACATTCCTCTTCATCTCAGTCTTAAACAGCCTACCCCTTATTCTGAGACTGTGTCCCCTTTTTCTAGATTATCAGCCAGAGGAACCATCCTATCCACATCTTCCCTGTCACGCCATGAAAGAATTTTGTAAGTTTCAATGAGATCACACCTCTCATTCTTCAAAACTCTAGAGAATACAGACTCAGTTTCTGCAATCTCTCCTCATAAAACAATCCCACCATCCCAGGGTGAACCTTTGTTGCACTCCCTCTATGGCAAGTATATCCTTCCTTAGATAAGGAGACCAAAACTGTACACGATATTCCAGGTGCGGTCTCACCAAGGCTTTACACAACTGAAGCAACACATCTTTACTCCAGTATTCAAATCCCCTTGTAATGAAGATCAACATACCACTTGCCTTCTTAATTGCTTGCTGCACCTGAATACTAACTTTTACTGACTCATTAACAAAGCCACCCAGGTCTCTTTGGACATCAACACTTCCCAACTGCTCACCATTTAAAAAATACTCTGCCTTTCTGTTTTTTACTACCAAAGTGGATAACTTCACACTTATTCACATTAAATTCCATCTGCCATGTTCTTGCCCATTCACTTAGCCTGTCCAAATCCTCCTGAAGCCTCGTTGCATCCTCCTCAACTTACATTCCCATCTAGTTCCGTCTCATCAGTAAATCTGGAAATATTACAATTGGTCCCTATATCCAAATCATTATATAGATTGTAAACAACTGTGGCCTAAGCACTGATCCTTGCAGTACCCCACTAGTAACAACCTGCCATCCTGATAATGACCCATTTATTTCTACTCTCTGCTTTCTGTCTATTAACCAATTCTCAATCCATTGCAGTATATTACTCCCAATCTAATTTTGTTTACTAACCTCCTGTGTGGGACCTTATCAAAGACCTTCTGAAAATCCAAATTCTCCATATCCACTGGTTCTCCTTTATCTGTGTAACAGTAACAGTTAGAGATGACCTTGGTTCAGGAGATCAGGATGTAGAATCGGTTCAGGTAGAAATGAGGAATAGTAGGGGAAAGAAGTCACTAGTGGGAGTAGTCCACAGGCCCCCGAACAGCAATCATGATGTAGGATGAAGTATATAAGAAGAAATATTGGGTGCCTGTGATAAAGGGACAGCAATAATCATGGGTGATTTTAATCTACAAATCTACAAACTGGAAAAATCAGGTTGGCAATGGTAGCCTGGATAAGGAGTTCATGGAATGCTTTCGAGATAGTTTCTTCGAGCAGCACATTCTGGAACCAACCAGACAGCAGGTTATATTAGATTTTGTATTGTGTAATGTGACAGGATTAATTAATGACTTCAGAGCAAAGGTACTTCTAAGTAGCAGCGACCAAAAGATGATTGAATTTTACCTCCAGTTTGAAAGAAAGAAGAGTGGGTCTAAGACTAGTATTTTAAACTTGAATAAGGGCAACTATGTGGGCATGAAAGCTGTGCTAGCTGAAGTGAACTGGGTTACTAGGCTGGGAGATAGATCAATAGAGAAGCAGGGTCAGACTTTTAAGGGGATATTTCAGAATACTTAGAATAAGTATATTCCTACCATAAAGAAAAATGTTAAAGGCGAGGACACCATCCGTTGTTAACTAAAGAAGCAAGGAAAGCATCAAACTTAGGGAAAAGGTATATAATTGCACAAAGATGAGTGGCAGTTCAGAATATAAAGAGCAGCAGAGAATGATTAAAAGGTTAATCAGGAGAAACAAATTAGAGTACGAGAGGAAGCTAGCTAGAAATGTAAAAACGGATAGCAAGAGCTTCTACAGGTATTTAAAAAGGAAAAGAGTAAGTAAAGTGAGTGTTGGTCCTCTAGAGAGTGAGAATGGGAAGCCAATAGTAGATAATAAGGAAATGACAGATGCAATTAACAAATATTTTGCTTCTGTCTTCACTATAGAGGATACATAAAACATTCTGGCAATAGCTATAAATCAGGAGGTAGAAGGAAGAGAGGAACTTGGTGAAATTACAATCACGAGGGAAGCGGTACTGACCATACTGATGGAGCTGCGGGCTGACACGTCCTCCAGTCCTGATGGACTTCATCCTAGGGTCTTAAAAGAGGTGGTTAATGAGGTAGCTAATGAGTTAGTAGATGCATTGGTGTTGATCTTTTCAAAATTCGCTAGATTCTGGTAAGGATTCATTAGATTGGAAAGTAGCAAATATAACCCTTGTATTCAAGAAGTGGGGAGGGAGGCAGAAAACAGGTAACTATAGGTCAGCAGTGAGGGGACACAGTGAGATGATACAGTTTCCTGAGTGAGACATTTGCCAGAGTGAAGTTGGAAATTTGGTGCACATGGGAATTTGATGCAGAGAGGGAAAGAAGGGCTCCTTTTCCTTTCTTTGTCAGCTTCCAGCAGCTGGTGAGTCTTCCATTGATTCCAAGGTGCAGTGCAACTTTCCATTACTTCAGCTCGAATTATTAACTAATTGACTAATTAAAAAATAAGGTTGTACAGAAATGGCAGGGCCGGTGGTGTGCTGCAACTGCAGAATGTGGGAATCTGTGGAATGCACCTCAATCCCGGAAAACCATGTCTGCAGTGTTTGCAGCTTGCATGACTTCAGCTCAGAATTGCTGAGCTGGAGACTGATTTGCAGACATTGCTGAGCATCATGGAGGGGGAGAGTTACCAGGACACTTTGTTCCAGGAGGCAGTCACACCCCTTCGAGTAGGGAGACCATTAGAGATGGCCAATGGTCCGGGACAGGAGGGTGTGAGTGAGGCAGGTGGCGAGTATCAGCATGTAGTGATGGAGGACCCTCAGCCCCTGACCTTGTCCAATAGGTACAAGGTCCTTGCTACCTGTGTGGATGAAGAGAAGGACTGCAAGGTGGATGAGTGGACTGACCATGGCACCATGGTGAAAGATGTCATTCTAGTAAAGGGAATGAAGAGAAATGTGATAGTGTTAGGAGACAGTATAGTTAGGAGGATAGATACTGTTCTCTGTAGCCACGACCGAGAGCTCCGATGGCTGTGCAGCCTGGTGCCAGGGTTAAGGACATTTCCTTATGCTTGGAGAGGAACCTGGAGTGGGAGGTGGAGGATCCAGTTGCCGTGGTCCATGTGGGAACCAATGACATATGTAGAATCAGAAATGATGTTTTGCTTAGAGAATTTGTGTTAGGGTCCAAAATAAAATGCAAAACAAAGGTAATCATCTTCAGATGGTTACCTGAGCCACGCGCAAATTGGTACAAGGCAAAGCAGATTAGAGAACCAAATGCATGGCTCAAAGAGTGGTGTGGGAAGAAGGGGTTTCGATTCTTGGGGCACTGGCATCAGTACTCAGGGAAGAGGGAGCTATTCCGTTGGGATGGGCTTCACCTGAACCAGGCTGGAACCAGTGTCCTGGCCAATTTCATAACTAGGGCTATGGACAGGGATTTAAACTAACAGAGGTGGGGGGAGGGTTTGGGTAAAGGGAAATTTAGAAATCCAAAGAGAAAGGTGAGGGCATCAGAGCAGAATAGTGATGTGGCTAACTCCCAACAGAATGGGACATATAAGGTCATTGTAGGGAAGAAGTGGAAAACAATGAAATTAAAGTTCCTTTATCTGAATGCACAAAGCATCTGTCATACGACAGATGAACCAGTGGCACGATTAGAGGGAAATGATGTAGATCTAATTGCCATTACTGAGACATGATTACAAGGAGATCAAGGTTGGGATATGAATATTTCAGGGTACACTATTTTGGAGAGACAGACATTAATAAGAGGAGATCTGACCTCAGAAGATCATGAAGTAGAATCAGTTTGGATGGAAATTAGGAATAGCAGGAGTCAGAAAACACTGTTGGGAGTAGTTTACAGGGCCCCTTTACAGTAGTTATATTATTGGACAGTACATCAAGCAGGAAATTATTGGAGCATATAAAAAGGTAATGCATTAGTTGTGGGGGAATTTAATCTGCATATAGACTGGGATAATCAAATTGGCAACAATGGTCTAGAAAATGAATTTGTGACAGCTTCTTGGAGCAATACATTGTAGAACCGACTAGGGATAAAGGTATCTTAGATCTCATTGTGTGATGAAGCGGGGTTAATAGACAATGTTATAGTAAGAGATCCACTGGGAAATAGTGATCATAATACCATTGAATTCCATGTCAAGTTTGAAAGTGACACATTTCAATCACAAACAATCACAATCGTAAACAAAGTCAATTACGAAGGTATGAGGGAAGAACTGGCTAAGGTTAATTGGGTAAATAGACTGGAAGATATGGCAGTAAATGAACAGTGGGAAACATTTTAAAGTAATAATTCAAAGGGTTCAACAAAAGTATATTCTGTTCAAAAACAAAAATGCCAAGAAAGACCCATCAGTGGCTCACTCAGGAAGTTAAGGACAGTATTAGACTAAAAGAGGCTTACAATGTTGCAAAAACATAGTAGCAAGTCTGAGGATTGGGAGTATTTTAGAAACCAGCAAAGGGCCACCAAAATTTGATAACAAGGGAAAAAAGTAGGAGAGAGAGTAAACTAGCCAGCAATATAAAAACAGATTGTAAGAGCTTTTATAAGCACATAAAAAGGAAGAGAGTAGCTAAAGTAGATGTTGGTCCCTTTGAGGCAGAGACAGGAGAAATCATCATGGGGAATGAGGAAGTGGCAAAGGAATTGAACAAATATTTTGTGTCTGCCTTCGCAGTCGAAGACAGAAGTGCCATACCAGAAATAGGCATTAACCTAAGGACTAAAAAGAATGATGAAATTATGGATATTGATATCAGCTGAGAAAAAGTACGAGAGAAACTTGAGGGACTAAAATCTGATAAGTTCCCGGGACCAGATGGCCTCCATCCTAGAATTCTAAAAGAGACAGCTGCAGAGATAGTAGATACACAGGCTATGATTTTCCAGAATTCCTTAGATTCAAGAATGGTCCCATCAGATTAGAAGTTGGCAAATGTTTCAAGAAAAGAGGTAGAGAGAAAATAGGGAACTGCTGGCAAGTTAGCCTATCAGTCCTTGGGAAAATGCTGGAAACTATTATTAAAGAAGTCTTAACATTGCATTTGGAAAAGCACAGTATGATTAGAACAAGTCAGCATGGTTTTACTAAAGGGAGATCCTGTTTGACAAATTTATTAGTTTTTTGAAGAACTAGTAGAAACATAGAAAATAGGAGCAGGAGTAGGCCATTTGGCCCTTCAAGCCTGCTCCATCATTCATTATGATCATGGCTGATCATCCAACTCAGTAGCTTTCGCTCCATACCCTTTGATCCCTTTAGACCCAAGGGCTATATCTAACTCCTTCTTGAAAACATACAATGTATGGGTAAACCGGAGCCAGTAGCTATAGTATACCTGGATTTTCAAAAGGCATTCGATAAGGTGCCACATAAAAGATTAATAGGCAAGATAAGGGCTCATGGTGTTGGGGTAATATTAGCATGGATAGAGGATTGGATAACAGACTGGAAGCAGAGAGTGAGCATAAATGGGGCACTTTCAAGTTGGCAGGCAGTGAATAGCGGGTGCCGCAAGGATCAGTGCTGGGCCCTCAGCTATTTACACTCTGTCTCTTCATCCAAGTCATTAATATAATGACTTCAAGTAAAAAGTGTTGCTATGGGTACCCACATGGGTCCGAGTTATGCCTGTCTTTTTGTGGGATATGTTGAACATTCCTTGTTCCAGTCCTACTCAGGCCCCCTCCCCCAATTCTTTTTCAGGTACATTGATGACTGTATCGAAGCCATTTCCTGCTCCCGCCCGAAACTAGAAAAATGTATTAACTTTGCTTCTAATTTCCGCCCTTCTCTCACCTTCACATGGTCCATCTCCGACACTTCCCTTCCCTTCCTCGACTTCTCTGTGTCCATCTCCAGGGATAGGCTGTCTACCAATATTCATTATAAGCCCACCGACTCCCACGACCACACTTCTTCACACCCTGCCTCCTGTAAGAATTCCATTCCATTCTCCCAGTTTCTCCATCTCCGACGCATCTGCTCTGATGATGCAACCTTCCATGACTGTGCTTCTGCTATGTCTTCCTTTTTCCTCAACCGAGGATTCCCCCCCACTGTGGTTGACAGGGCCCTCAACCGTGTCCGGCCCATTTCCCACACCTCTACCCTTACCCCTTCCGCTCCCTCCCAAAACCGCGACAGGGTTGCCCCTGTCCTCACTTTCCACCCCACCAGCCTCCAGATCCAAAGGATCATCCTCCGCCACATCCAGTGTGATGCCACGACCAAACGCATCTTCCCCCTCCCAGTCCCATCAGCATTCTGAAGGGATCGTTCCCTCTGCGACACCCTCGTCCACTCCTCCATTACCCCCGCCATCTCGTCCCCTTCCCCTACAATCGCAGGAGGTGTAATACCTGCCCATTTACCTCCTCTCTCCTCACTATCCAAGGCCCCAAACACTCCTTTCAGGTGAAGCAGCGATTTACTTGTACTTCTTTCAATTTAGTATACTTTATTCGCTGCTCACAACGTAGTCTCCTCTACACTGGGGAGACCAAACACAGACTGGGTGACTGCTTTGCGGAATACCTCCGCTCAGTCCGTAAGCATGATCCAGAGCTTTTGGTTGCTGACCATTTCAACATCACCACCACCCCCCGCTCTCATACTCACATCTCTGTCCTGGGATTGCTGCAGTGTTCCAGCGAATATCAACGCAAGCTTGAGGAACAGCATCTCATTTACCAATTCGGCACGCTACAGCCTGCCGGACTGAACATGGAATTCAATAATTTCAGAGCATGACAGGTCCCCCTTTTTATGTTTAGTTATTTTTTTCTTTGGTTATTTTGTTTTCTTTCTTTTTAGTTTGTTTAGTTGTTTCTACTGTGCCTACCCACTCCGTTTCTGTTTTTAAATTTTTTAAAAAATGTTTGTGCTTGGAGTGCTTTGTGCTTTACAGTCAATTGACACCCTCTCTGTACTAACACTTTGTCTTTCAGCACACCATTAACATACAGTTTGCCGTTGTTCCATGACCTTCTGATCAGTTATTCTCTGTGACCTTGCCCTATCAACACCTTTTATTTTGTTATCCCCCCCTGCTTTACTTGCTTAAAACCTTTTACATTTCTAATATTTGTCAGTTCTGAAGGGTCACTGACTTGAAATGTTACCTCTGCTTCTCTTGCCACAGATGCTGCCAGACCTGCTGAGTATTTCCAGCATTTCTTGTTTTTATTATATTAATATAATGTATCCAAGTTTGCTGATGATACAAAGCTCGGTGGAAAGGTAAACTGCGGGGAGGACACAAAGGCTGCAAAAAGAGATATAGACAGGCTAAGTGAGTGAGCGGCAAGATGGCAAATGGAGTATAATGTAGGGAGGTGTGAAGTTGTTCACTTTGGTCGTAAAAGCACAACTTTTTTTTTAAAGAAAGGTATAAAATTGGTTAAGTGTTGATGTTCGGAGAGACTTGGGGGTACTCGTACAAGGAACGCACAAAATTAACATGCAGGTGCAGCAGGCTATCAGGAAGTGAAATTGCATGTTGCCTTTTATTGCAAGGGGATTGGAGTACAGGAATAAAGAAGTCTTACTAAAATTGTACAGGGCTTTGTGAGACTGCACCTGGAATACTGTGTGCAGTTTTGGTCTCCACATTTAAGAAAAGATACACTTACACTGGAGACAGTGCAGCGAAGATTTGTTAAATTGGTCCCTGGGATGAGATAGATTTTTGGTCTCACAGGGAATCAAGGGATATGGGGAGCAGGCAGGAAAGTGGAATTGAAGCCCAAGATCAGCCATGATCGTATTGAATGGTGGAGCAGGCTCAAAGAGCATTATGGTCTACTTCTGCTGCGGTTTCTTTTGACTTCTGTCGTGGGGAAGGTGTCAGAATCGATTAAGGACGCTATAACTGGACACATAGAAAAACTCAAGGTAATTGGGAACAGTCAGCATGGTTTTGTGAAAGGGAAATTATGTTTAACCAATTTGTTGGAGTTCTTTGAAGGAGTAACATATGCTGTGGATAAAAGGGAAGCCTGTTAACGTACTGTACTTAGATTTCCAGAAGGCATTTGACAAGGTGCCACATAAAAGGTTATTGTGCAAATTGGAAACTCATGGTGTCGGGTAACACATCAGCATGGATAGAAGATTGACTGGCTGGCAGAAAACAGAGTATGCAAAAATGGATCCTTTTCTGATTGGTAGGATGTGACGAGTGGAGTCCCGCAGGGGTCTGTGCTGGGGCCTCAACCTTTTACAATTTTATCAATGACTTAGATGAGGGGAGCGATGGTATGGTAGCTAAATTTGCAGATGACACAAAGATAAGTAGGAAAGTATGTTGTGAAGAGGACATGAGGAGATTGCAGACCGATATAGATAGGTTGAGCGACTGGGCAAAAATCTGGCAGATGAAGTATAATATGGGAAAATGTGAAGTTGTTCACTTTGACAGGAAGAATAAAAAAAAGAGTATTACTTAAATGGAGAATGCAGATTTCCGAAGTGCAGAGGGTTCTCGGTGTTCTAGTGCACGAGTCATAAAACGTTAGTATGCAGGTACAGCATACAGAGAGAGGAGAGAGATTGTGTAAGCCTTTTAGCTTGATACTAAGAAAAGTGGAAATCCAGCAGAGTGGGAAATGCATAAAAAGCAAATGGTAACAAAGTAATAAGAGGAGCAAAAAGCAAAGAACAAAGAAAGCTTTCAACCTATATCAAAGCTATCAAAATATTTTATGAGCATATTCAAAAGAATGGTAATAGAGGAATATGAGCCCATTAAAGATGGAAGCAGGCACATGGATGATAAGGAAACGACAGGCTTGTTAAATGAGTACTTTCTATTGCATTGGAGGAAGAGGTAAAAATACCAGGAGATAACAAGGGAATCTAAAAATAAAGCGGTGTAAATTAGTAGATCTAATAAGCAGCGAAAAATTCAGGGCAATTCTCCAACTTCCACTTTGCTGGCCAGAATAAAATATTGGAAATTCAGGTGCATGTGCTGAATGACTTTTCAACCACAATGATCAGAAGATCCACCAACAAATTTCCAACACAGACTCACAAGGGAGCAGAAAGTCAATTAATTCACGGAGATCCAGTCCCCACAATAAGTTAAGCCTCCTTATTTGGTTGCTCGAACTAACATATTATAACAGCGTGACATCAAAGAACAATCGGAACTATGAATTAAATGGGAGCCTATGAATTTTGGCCAGTTTCATTTGTGCATTTCTCTCTATTTTGATAAATCCAATTATTAAAAAGAGAGAAGGCCGACTTCACAAATACAGGGGATTAACAAGGTGCACATTTATTGAGGAACTTACTGTACTGCCTGAAATACTCAGCGCACTTAATATTTTTTAAGCTGTGCCTTTGTAATTGACCGTTGTAGCATTGCTAATTAGTTAGCGTTATTTACCTGATATAGGCAAATGTCCGTGATAAACTTTGATGATGCTAGTAGTGGGGGTTGTATTCAGGACCAATGTTTTGTGTTAATGGCGACACAGGAGGATTGACGTGGGAGTTTGACAGTTGCATTGGGACCCCTTACCTTGTTGAACGACTGGGTTGCTACTCTTGGGTCACATGGAGCAGGTTAAGGCATATTTCCACCTATCCTGTCAAATCAGCATGTATTTCCTCTGGAGGGGCGTCTTGCAAAGTTGCTCCTCACTAAACAGGTCTCCAGGCTTAGGACGTGGACACATGGTCCTTTTCCAGCGAAGGCAAAAGTTTGCTCATTCCTAGTTTTGCTGGAGGGGAGCAAGTTTCATTCCCCTCATACCTACACCCTCCCCCACCTGCAACCATTGTGTGCAGCAGGAAGGGAACTGCCAAAACACTTTCAACAGGCATCAGCTTTAGGCCAGCCTGTATGAATCCTGCATTCACACTCATTAGTGACACCATTCAGTATCAGCTAAAAGCCAGATTCACTGGGAGCCACTTCTCTTCAGTCATCCACATGACTGCAAATACTAGGGTTTTTCAGCCTAAAAAACCTTATAAAGGGTCATTCCATTCACGTTTCACAGCACAGAAGCAGGTCACTGAACACAGCAGGTCGATGCCAGCGTTTATGCTCCACACAAACCTCCTCCCACATTACTTCATTTTACCCTATCAATGTATCACGATACATTAATGATGGAAGCAAGTATCGAGAATCATTATCAATAGCCAATAACTTCCTCCCATACATTTTGCTTGGAGGGGGGATGGTGTGCGCTCTGCCAACCTTCTACTGAAGTTAAGGAGACTGTGGGAACTCTGCGGAAATTCAGGCTCAACACCTATAAAAAGGTAGAGATTTATATACCTGGGCCTAGAGCAGTACCTATTAAAGGAATGTTGAACAGATATTGGAGAGGACAGGAAAGGATCCAGTGGTGATAATCTGCCTAGAAGTGAATGGAATAGCATAAAATAGAAGGGCCTTAAAAGTCAAGTGCACGAGGAATGGCTCTAAACTCAAATATATGAGCTGCCAAGTGATATGCTCCATTTTTCTGGGAATATTTTTGGGTATTTGGGAACAATCCCTCATAGCCTCGCCACTGCCCATCTCGGCAATGGCATCTAGCCCGATAACCCTCTGAGATCTCTACACTCCTCCAATCCTGGCCTCTTGCGCATCCCCAATTTTAATCCCTCCACCCTTAGTAGTATGCCTTCAAACCACCTAGGCCCTAAACCTCTCTGCCTCTCTATCTCCTCCTCTAAGTTGTTCCTTAAAACCTACCTCTGAAGAAGCTTTTGGTTGACTATCCTAATATCTATGTCTGGCTCGGTATCAAACATTGATTGATAACTTTGCGTGAAGCACCTTTGGACATTTTACTGCATTTCGATACTGCCTTTAAGTTTTTATTGTTGAAATAATCTTACATACAGAATTATAACAGTTAAAGGAATGGTAAACCATGATAATTATTTGAAGTTAAATAGGAAAAGGTGGTCATAGAGTCAGAGTTATACAGCACAGAAACAGGCCCTTCGGCCCATTGTGTCCATGCCGGCCATCAAGCACCTAACTATTCTAATCCCATTTTCCAGCACTTGGAGATGCACAAAAGGCAGAATCAGAGGAGCAGCAAGAGAAAGATGAAGGAATTTAAGAATAAGGCTTAAAATTTTAAATTTAAGGTGTTGAGGATTGCCAGTCAAAGTCAAAGCAAGGATAGGGATGATTGCTGAGAGGGACTCGGTGTGGTTTAGAATACAGGCAGCAGGGTTTTGGATGAGCTGAAGTTCTAGAGCTGGGGAATGGATGGCTGGCCAGGAGAGTATTGGAATAATCAAGTCTGGAAGTGACAAAGGCATGGCTGAGGGTTTCAGTGCCAGATGGGCAGAGACAGGGACAAAAGTGGACGATGCTACAGATTTAGCAGTAGGCACTGTTCATGATGGAGTGGATATTGAATTGGAAGCTTAGCTCGGCATTGAATTAGATGCCGAGACTGTGAATTACCCAAGACAATCATTGTATAGGGAAATGGAATTTATGTTGGCGGGGGTTTTGGGGGGGGGGGGGGAGACGCGTGGGGAACATAAATAAATGACGACTTCACTCATCCCAACTGACAATTCAGCAAGTGGTAGCAGGGGAGGAGACAAGAGAGGTTGTGGAGAGGTAGAACTGGGCACCAATGGTGTATGCATGGAAATGGACCCCATGGTAGAGGTTAGGTAGGAAAATACAACTGAACTGATTTGTAGGCCACTTCAGAGGACATTAAGAGCCACATAGCGTGGACTAGACTCTTGTAGGGCAAGCTGGATAAGAACAGAGGTTCCTTTCCTCCCTGAACTCATTGGGCTTTCACAACAATCTGGCTAATTTTCTGATGCCAACTGCAAATTAGCAGATTTACTGTATTTAATTTAACATCTGACCACAGTAGAGTTTGAGCTCACAGCCTTTGGCCTATCAGTCCAACTCCTTAACTACTATACCGTACCACCCAATGTAACTGGATGGAGATGAAAGGAGGCGAGGGCAGAATGACTGAAACTTGGGTGCTCCAGCAAGTCCCATGTAAATCCTCCTGAACCAAATGCAGATCACCAAAGTAACAACCCCATTGGCTCTGTTCAACCACAGTCTGGTGAATAACTGAGGGGCTCGCTTACAAATTTGACTTCAGGCCCTACTAAAAAAGGGCCTTGATAAAAGAAGACAAAGAAAATTACAGCACAGGAACAGGCCCTTCGGCCCTCCAAGCCTGCGCCGATCCAGATCCTCTACCCAAACATGTCGCCTATTTTCTAAGGGTCTGTATCTCTTTGCTTCCTGCCCATTCATGTATCTGTCCAGATACATCTTAAAAGACGCTATCGTGTTCGCATCTACCACCTCCGCTGGCAATGGGTTCCAGGCACCAACCACCCTCTGCGTAAAGAACTTTCCACGCATATCCCCCCTAAACTTTTCCCCTCTCACTTTGAACTCGTGACCCCTAGTATTTGAATCCCCCACTCTGGGAAAAAGCCTCTTGCTATCCACCCTGTCGATACCTCTCATGATTTTGTACACCTCAATCAGGTCCCCCCTCAACCTCCGCCTTTCTAATGAAAATAATCCTAATCTACTCAACCTCTCTTCATAGCTAGCGCCCTCCATACCAGGCAACATCCTGGTGAACCTCCTCTGCACCCTCTCCAAAGCATCCACATCCTTTTGGTAATGTGGCGACCAGAACTGCACGCAGTATTCCAAATGTGGCCGAACCAAAGTCCTAGACAACTGTAACATGACCTGCCAACTCTTGTACTCAATACCCCGTCCGATGAAGGAAAGCATGCCGTATGCCTTCTTGACCACTCTATTTACCTGCGTTGCCACCTTCAGGGAACAGTGGACCTGAACACCCAAATCTCTCTGGACATCAATTTTCCCCAGGACTTTTCCATTTACTGTACAGTTCACTCTTGAATTGGATCTTCCAAAATGCATCACCTCGCATTTACCCTGATTGAACTCCATCTGCCATTTTTCTGCCCAACTCTCCAATCTATCTATATTCTGCTGTATTCTCTGACAGTCCCCTTCACTATCTGCTACTCCACCAATCTTAGTGTCGTCTGCAAACTTGCTAATCAGACCACCTATACTTTCCTCCAAATCATTTATGTATATCACAAACAACAGTGGTCCCAGCACGGATCCCTGTGGACCACTGGTCACACGTCTCCATTTTGAGAAACTCCCTTCCACTGCTACTCTCTGTCTCCTGTTGCCCAGCCAGTTCTTTATCCATCTAGCTAGTACACCCTGGATCCCATGCGACTTCACTTTCTCCATCAGCCTACCATGGGGAACCTTATCAAACGCCTTACTGAAATCCATGTATATGACATCTACAGCCCTTCCCTCATCAATCAACTTTGTCACTTCCTCAAAGAATTCTATTAAGTTGGTAAGACATGACCTTCCCTGCACAAAACCATGTTGCCTATCACTGATAAGCCCATTTTCTTCCAAATGGGAATAGATCCTATCCCTCAGTATCTTCTCCAGCATCTTCCCTACCACTGACATCAGGCTCACCGGTCCATAATTACCTGGATTATCCCTACTACCCTTCTTAAGCAAGGGGACAACATTAGCAATTCTCCAGTCCTCCGGGACCTCACCCGTGTTTAAGGATACTGCAAAGATATCTGTTAAGGCCCCAGCTATTTCCTCTCTAGCTTCCCTCAGTAACCTGGGATAGATCCCATCTGGACCTGGGGACTTGTCCACCTTAATGCCTTTTAGAATACCCAACACTTCCTCCCTCCTTATGCCGACTTGACCTAGAGTAATCAAACATCTGTCCCTAACCTCAACATCCGTCATGTCCCTCTCCTCGGTGAATACCGATGCAAAGTACTCATTTAGAATCTCACCCATTTTCCCTGACTCCACGCATAACTTTCCTCCTTTGTCCTTGAGTGGGCCAATCCTTTCTCTAGTTACCCTCTTGATCCTTATATGTGAATAAAAGACTTTGGGGTTTTCCTTAACCCGGTTTGCTAAATATATTTCATGACCCCTTTTAGCCCTCTTAATTCCTCGTTTCAGATTGGTCCTACATTCCCGATATTCTTCCAAATCTTCGTCTTTCTTCAGCCGCCTAGACCTTATGTATGCTTCCTTTTTCCTCTTAGCTCGTCTCACAATTTCACCTGTCATCCATGGTTCCCTAATCTTGCCATTTCTATCCCTCATTTTCACAGTAACATGTCTCTCCTGCATGCTAATCAACCTCTCTTTAAAAGCCTCCCACCTATCAAATGTGGATTTACCTTCAAACAGCTGCTCCCAATCTACATTCCCCAGCTCCTGCCGAATTTTGGTATAGTTGGCCTTCCCCCAATTTAGCACTCTTCCTTTAGGACCACTCTCGTCTTTGTCCATGACTATTCTAAAACTTACGGAATTGTGATCACTATTCCCAAAGTAGCCCCCTACTGAAACCTCAACCACCTGGCCAGGCTCATTCCCCAACACCAGGTCCAGTATGGCCCCTTCGAGTTGGACTATTTACATATTGCTCTAGAAAACCCTCCTGGATGCTCCTTACAAATTCTGCTCCATCTGGACCTCTAACACTAACTGAATCCCAGTCAATGTTGGGAAAATTAAAATCTCCTATCAACCACCACCCTGTTGCTCCTACATCTTTCCATAATCTGTTTACATATTTGTACCTCTATCTCACGCTCGCTGTTGGGAGGCCTGTAGTACAGCCCCAAAATTGTTACTGCACCCTTCCTATTTCAGAGTTCTGCCCATATTGCCTCACAGCTCGAGTCCTCCATAGTGCCCTCCTTCAGCACAGCTGTGATATCCTCTTTGACCAGTAATGCAACTCCTCCACCCCTTTTACCTCCCTCTCTATCTCGCCTGAAGCATCGATATCCTGGGATATTTAGTTGCCAATCATGCCCTTCCCTTAACCAAGTCTCAGTAATAGCAATATCATCATACTCCCAGGTACTAATCCAAGCCCCAAGTTCATCTGCCTTACCTACTACACTTCTTGCATTAAAACAAATGCACCTCAGACCACCAGTCTGAGCAAAGGAAAGTCACACTGCAACAGGTAGCATTTCATAATTCCATCGTAAAGCCTCATTGCAGATTTTTATTGAGGCTATTTTATTTGACAGCCACGTTTAATGACAAATTCCAGTTCAGGTCTGAAACCCCTTAGGAAATGGATGGAAACAAAGTTGAAAAACAGCAGTAAAAAAAAAAAAAAAATAGGAATGGGTTCAAGGCTATACCTCACTCAAATCCCTCAAGAAGGGTTGTAGCACGCTTCAAACTGTTTATTTTGTTCCATGAAAATAAGTAAAGATTATAAATTTAATAAGAAAAAAACACTTGTATTTACACGGCATCTCAAGCCTCTGGTAAATAGCTTACAGCAACCACGTTACAACTATATTACAGCAGTGACTTACATCAAAATGTACCTCATTGACTCTGAAGTGCCTGGTGATATCCTGAGGTTGTGAAAGGCACTATAAAAATACAAGTCTTTCTTTTCACATGATTCTTTTTTTTGCAGTAGTCTTGGAAGGCTATGTCAGGAGAATAGTGTTTAAACTGCACCATTTGAACCAAAGTGTTTCAAAGCATTCTGCAGGCTGATTTATGTTTTGGACGCGGTATAACTATTAGTGTGTAGACAAATGGGATAAGCTTGGTGAAACTTTGGCATTTCTGGAGCAATTATGCATCCCAACTGTGGAGTTTTGCTTGCAGAAAACACTGGTTACAGATAACTACACTACCAATGCCGTCCGATACTCAGATTTACACAGCCTGAAAACCTCACTGCGTGCAAGGGGTATGAGATCATGAAATTACATAGAATTTACAGCACAGAAACAGGCCCTTTTCCCTAACTCGTCTATGCCAGTTAAGCGTCCTTCCGTCCATCTTCATTGCACCCAACTAGCATATCCTTCTATTTCTTTCTCACTCGAGTTTATATAGCAGCCTCCTAAATATATCCATGTTACTCGCCTCAACAATTCCTTGAGGTGGTAAGTTCCACATTCTACCGATCTCTGGGTAAAGAAGTTCCTCCTGAACCAAGATCATAAAATCCTAAGAAATAGGAGCAGGAGTAGGCCATTCAGCCCCTCGAGCCTTCTCTGTCATTCTATAAGATCGTGGCAGATCTGATTGTGGCTTCAACTCCACTTTCCTGCCTGCCCCCCAGAACCCTGGACTCCCTTGTAGATCAAAAATCTGTCCAACTCAGCCTTGAATATATTCAATGGCCCAGCCTCCACTGCTCTCTGGGATGGAGAATTCCAAAGATTAATGACCCTCAGGGAAGAAATTCCTCCTCATCTCAATCTCACCTCATATTTAAACTGTGCTCCCTGATTGGATTTATTAGTGACTTTTATAATTGGACCCTTATTACCCCTTATAGAATCCATTTATTAGAAATGCTCGTACATTTCCTGCAATTGACCTCTTGCTACCTCTCATCTTTGATCATCAATATCAGCATGGCTCATTAGAGTCAATCTCCAGAAGCTCCCTCATTCATTGGGTGCAAATATTTGGAAATATTGGACATGAGGGGGAAATCGGTCCTGTGATTTCTTGAAATATCATGCCACACCACACGGCTTCATTGGTTCAATCAATTCATTAATATTTTTCCTTAAAACTATACCTGTACATTGACACTGCATCAGGTACATGAAAACTACATTGCATGGTCAATAGATCATGTGACTGGAATCACATATAGACCCAGACTGGGTAACTATGGAAGGAAACCTGCCATCAAGGACTTTAGTGAACCACAATTCAACAGCTTCATGATCATTTTTACCAATGTCATTACCACTTAACTATTTTGGTTACATGTAGAGGACAGAGTTGCTCTAAATGATATAGCAAATTCCTCTTCCATAATGACATAATTAATAGAGCTCCATCTGAGTCTTCACATAGAGAGTTCCAGGCATTTGGTCAGCCTTTGACAGCAGGGTTTTTATAGGGAGATCGATATTCCAGACTTTGGTGTGATTACCATCAGAAGGTGAAGGGAAATTAGCAGTTTGAATCACTTCGATCGAATCCATGCACAATAGAGTTACCAACCCTATGGGATTGTCCTGGAGGCTCCAGGAATGAAAGATTAATCTCCAGAACACTGTTATGAGCCAAAAAAAACTAGGAGAAATATCATAGGGGCATTAAATAAATTGTATTTTTTTTTTTAATTTGAACTCTTTTGTTTACTGGTTATATCGGTCAAAAGGCTGAGAGACTGAATAATTCTTGACCATCAGGTAATAAGGAGTCTGTTCACTTTCCAATTAGATGTGGGAAGGCGGAACGTTGAGGATGGATGTGTCATGTGACCAATGGCATGTGGGGGTGGGGGGTAGTTGGAGACAGGCAATCATGTGATAACACCTCCAGACATCTGTCCAACCAGAGTTGGCAAATGTAATAAGGTGATTGGATAAACATAATCTGCAGAACGAGTGAGTTTAATGAGATGAATAACCTTTTTTGGGGTCCACACTTTATTTTGTTCTTAAGGGGAAAAAGTGCTAGATCAGAGTTTCAGTAGCTTGCTTGTGTGTTCTGGCTTTGATTGATGAAAGACAATGTATTGAGTAGAATACTGTAGCAGTTACGTCATTGGACTAGAAAGTCAGAGGCAGAAGTTTGAGAACTTGAAACTAATTTTTTTTTTTCAAGTTGACATTGGTAAAAATGATCATGAAGCTGTTGAATTGTGGTTTAAAAACCTAACTGGTTCACTAAAGTCCTTGATGGCAGGTTTCCTTCCATAGTTACCCAGTCTGGGTCTATGTGATTCCAGTCACAGACCAATGTGGTTGACTCTTGCCTGTCTTCTGGATTTGCCAAGCAAGCAAGGGATGAGCAATAAATGCCAGCGATGCCCATGTCCTAAGACTTACTAAACAGACATAAAAACTATGGCTGATTTATTCAACTAAATGCTCACTACAGTTAGCAAGCACCAAAGTGAACAGAACAAATTCAAGGCCATTTCCTGCTACACTGTTAAGAGCGTTTCCATTTTTTTGAGAGTTTTGAGAATGTGCGTTTTAAAACTTAAAAGGA
The DNA here is from genome assembly GCF_036365525.1 of Heterodontus francisci. Lineage (NCBI taxonomy): Eukaryota > Metazoa > Chordata > Chondrichthyes > Heterodontiformes > Heterodontidae > Heterodontus > Heterodontus francisci. The sequence continues at coordinate 17,945,184 of NC_090377.1, read as the reverse complement.
TTACATAGATTCTGGAACTTTGCGTTTTTTTTTTTAAAAAGGCACCAGAAGGCTTGGACTGGGTTTGAATTGTAAACAGTTACTGGAAGGCACCCGTTTTCAAATGACCCAGCAGAGGTTGTTTTTGACTTGGAGAGACATTGACAAAGGAGTGACAGGCCAAGATTTATGGATGTCAGGAGACTTGACTTCTGGAATGATTTCAGTTTCAATCGGAACTTTAAAAAAAAAAGTTTGGTATATTGCCAGCAACAGAAGATAATCCAGCTCATATCTCTCTTGGGGAAAAAAACCTGCATTTCCTGTGTGTCAGTTTCCTATTTCCTCCAGCATTTGAAGAAACCTTTGCATCAAATGCATGGGAACTGAAACCTTTGTTTCTGCATTCCTGCTGTATGGCCTCTATAACTGCAACTCTTGGAAAACCTACCCAAACTGATCACCACCACCACCTGGAAAGAACTGTTCTAGGAAGGTCCCATGGACAGCCATCGACCCGCATTTGATATGCCTAGCCAAAACAAAGGACATTGTTCCATACCTTCTTTTCAGCTTAAGTGGCTTTTTCTTTTATTATTTCTACATTTTCTTTGTAACAGCTGTAAAAAAAAAAGCCTTTTATTTTTTCCCAGTTAACTGGTGTGCGTGAGAGAGAGAGAGAGAGAGAGCAAGGGCTAGGATAAATAAGAGCCTTTAATATTTCAATTCGTGTGAATGTTTTACTTCATTATTGGTTAGGACTTAGTTTATTATAAATTATAATTTTGTTGTTTAAAGAAACCTTGTTGGTGTGTTTTATTCTGGGGAAAAAAAAAAGAGTATATGCTTGACTATATCAGTAAATGGAAAAATTTAAACATATGTTGTGACCTCTGGAGAACTGGGACTAGAATAAACAGTACACTCCTACCACAATCGTAACAACTATCAATAGCAATTTGGTATCAGCCCAGAAAATTAAACCTGTGCGTGACTATGTTGACACTGTTCTAATGATACACCAAACTAAAACTCAGGTGAAATATTTTTTCACCAAGATACAACTGATTACCTCCTCATTTGAAACAGTTTTGTTGTTGCCATTTGGAATGGGGCGATTAAGCTTTTCTAAATGACTCTTAGCAAGGGAGGGAGGAAAGGAGATTGATCAGAATATTTTCCCTTCAAATGGTTATTCTGAAGGCTTGCTCTGCAAAGCTAGCCAATCAGTATACTGGAGAGTGCAAAGGCAATTCACATAAATGCAAAAAAACCTTTTCAGCTCATTTAGTTCAGAGAGGCTGAGCACAATGTCAGCTCAAGGAAATGGTGCAATTATTTTAAAAACACGATCCCAAAAATGCAACACTAATTAAGTCCCATTTATACTGCAGGTGTAGACACTAGAGTGACAGATTGCCCCTCGTGGGCTATTGAAGCTGTCTCACCAGTTTGAGTTGTCAAATGGAAAAAAAAGAATCACAACTAATCTGTCAGCTACACGCACACGAAATTTAAAGCGAAATTCTCTTTACGAAGTGTTCGGCAAACCTGTTACCTGTTTGCCAAATACTACGGCAAAAAGTTGCACACTAAGTCAAACAGTATCGCTGTATTGCCATCAACTGTCTTTGTCAACTCGATTCTGATCTAGGCAGGTGCTTCACAGCAAAACACAATGGTTCTCAAACTTTTTTGATTGAAGGATCCTTTTCAAATGGATTAGTAATCACAGACCCCCATCTAAATTCTGATGCTATCTTCTTCTTCTTTGGTCTTCTTGTCTTGAAAGACAATGGGTAAGCGCCTGGAGGTGGTCAATGGTTTGTGAAGCAGCGCGTGGAGTGGCTATAAAGGCCAATTCTAGAGTGACAGGCTCTTCCACAGGTGCTGCAGATAAAATTGGTTGTCAGGGCTGTTACACAGTTGGCTCTCCCCTTGCGCTTCTGTCTTTTTTTCCTGCCAACTGCTAATTCTCTTCAACTCGCCACACTTTAGCCCCGCCTTTATGGCTGCCCGCCAGCTCTGGCGATCGCTGGCAACCGACTCCCACGACTTGTGATCAATGTCACAGGACTTCATGTCGTGTTTGCAGACGTCTTTAAAGCGGAGACATGGACGGCCGGTCGGTCCGATACCAGTGGCGAGCTCACTGTACGTGTCCTTGGGGATCCTGCCATCTTCCATGCGGCTCACATGGCCAAGCCATCTCAAGCGCCGCTGACTCAGTAGTGTGTATATGCTGGGGATGTTGGCCGCCTCGATGACTTCTGTGTTGGAGATACGGTCCTGCCACCTGATGCCTAGGATTCTCCTGAGGCAGCGAAGATGGAATGAATTGAGACGTCGCTCTTGGCTGACATACGTTGTCCAGGCCTCGCTGCCATACAGCAAGGTACTGAGGACACAGGCTTGATACACTCGGACTTTTGTGTTCCGTGTCAGTGCGCCATTTTCCCACACTCTCTTGGCCAGTCTGGACATAGCAGTGGAAGCCTTTCCCATGCGCTTGTTGATTTTTGCATCTAGAGACAGGTTACTGGTGATAGTTGAGCCTAGGTAGGTGAACTCTTGAACCACATCCAGAGCGTGGTCGCCGATATTGATGGAGCATTTCTGACGTCCTGTCCCATGATGTTCATTTTCTTGAGGCGGACAGTTAGGCAAAATTCATTGCAGGCAGCCACAATCCTGTCGATGAGTCTCTGTAGACTCTTGTGTGAGATGTTAATGCAGCATCGTCAGCAAAGAGGAGTTCCCTGATGAGGACTTTCTGTACTTTGGTCTTCGCTCTTGGCCGGGCAAGGTTGAACAACCTGCCCCCTGATGTTGTGTGGAGGAAAATTCCTTCTTCTGAAGAAATGTACGCATGCGAAAGCAGCAGGGAGAAGATCCCAGTGTAGTTGCGATAACGCAGCCCTGTTTCACGCCATTCAGGATAGGAAAGGGGTCTGATGAGGCACCGCTATGCTGAATTGTGCCTTTCATGTTGTCATGGAATGAGGTGATGATACTTAGTAGCTTTGGTGGACAGCGATCTTTTCTAGTAGTCTGAAGAGACCACGTCTACTGACAAGGTCAAAGGCTTTGGTGAGATCAATGAAAGCAACGTAGAGGGGCATCTGTTGTTCACGGCATTTCTCCTGTAGCTGGCGAAGGGAGAACAGCATGTCAATGGTGGATCTCTCTGCTCGAAAGCCACACTGTGCCTCAGGGTAGACACGCTCAGCCAGCTTCTGGAGCCTGTTTAAAGCGACTCGAGCAAAGAATTTCCCCACTATGCTGAGCAGGGAGATTCCACGGTAGTTGTTGCAGTCACAACTGGTTTTGAGGGGAAAGAGGATAGATAGAGGAAAACTATTATATCACCCTTACAGTCAAGTGAATACAAGCCCAGTTGGTGCAATCGGTCAGTATAATCTAACCCTTTTAGACTTGGTATAATTCCAGTGAATCTGTGCTGCACCATCCTCCAAGGACATGATGTCCTTCCCGAGGTACAGTGCTATGAAATTGGCTTGATCATGGACAAAAGCTTACGTTAAATAGGTTTGTGTGATATTGTCATTGTATTCTCCTGAAAAATGACCTGCTCCCAAGTACTGTACTTCACATTATCTTGGAGAGTGGGGTGGAAGTTGTTGGCTTTCACTGCACTGACAGAGGTTTAGGAAGAGTTACCCTGTTAGTGCTTCTGCCTGCTTTGAAAGTCAGCTCAGTAGTATGCTTGTAGCAAGCATCTCATGTGATGAACGACTGGTTCCCTTTGGATCTTTTTACAGAGCTGCTGTAACTCTTGCAAATGCTTTTTCTTTTGGAAGGGAGGTGGGGAAAACAAAGATGGCCGACAGATCTATACATTTAAAAAACACATCCAAGACACAGGATAAACTGTCACTTAGAATGGCACAGATTAATCAAAGATAGTCAGAATGGACTTGTTAAGGGAAGATCTTGTCTAACCAACTTGATCGAATTTTTTGAAACAAGGAAGATTGATGAGGGTATTGCAGTTGATGTGGTCTACATGGATTTTAGCAAGGCTTTTGACAAGGTTTCACATGGCAGACTGGTTTAAAAAAAGATAAAAGCCCATGGGATCCAGGAAAATGTTGCAAGGTGCATACAAAATTGGCTCAGTGGCAGGAAATTAAGGGTAATTGTTGACGGGTGTTTTTGCGACTGGAGGGCTGTTTCCAGTGGCGTTCTGTAGGGTCCCCTGCTTTTTGTGGTATATATTAATGATTTGGACGTAAATGTAGGGATATGATCAAGAAGTTTGCTGACAACACAAAGATTGACTGTGTGGTAGATAGCGAGGAGGATAGCTGTAGGCTGCAGGAAGATATTGACGGACTGGTCATGTGGGCAGAAAAGTAGCAAATGGAATTCAACCCAAAGAAGCTTGAGGTGATGCATTTGGGGAGGTCAAACAAGGCAAAGAAATACACGATTAATGGGAGAATACGGAGAGGTGCAGAGGAAGTGAGGGACCTTAGACTGAATGTCCTCAGATCCCTGAAGGTAGGACAGGTCGATAAGGTGGTTAAGAAGGCATAAAGAAACCTTTCCTTTATTAACCAAGATATAGAATACAGGAGCAGGGAAGTTATGCTGGAACTGTATAACTCATTAGTTAGGTCACAACTTGATTACGGTGTGCAGTTCTGGTCACCTCATTACAGAAAGGATGTAATTGCACTAGAGAGGATACAGAGAAGATTTACGAGGATGTTGCCAGGCGGGAAAAATGCAGCTATGAGGAAAGATCAGATGGGTTGGGGTTGTTCTCCTTAGAAGAGGAGGCTGAGGGGAGAAATTCTGATTGAAATATACAAGGTTATGAGGGGCCTGAATAGAGTGGAGGTGAAGGGCCTATTTACCTTAACAGAGAGGTCAGTGATGAGGGGGGAATAGATTTAAAAAGTGATTGGTAGAAAGATTAGAGGGGAGATGAGGAAGACCTTTTTCACCCAGAGGGTGGTGGGGGTCTTGAACTCACTGCCTGAAAGGGTAGGTAGTAGAGGCAGAAATGCTCAACTCATTTAAAATGGAGTCTGGATATGCACCTCAAGTACCGTAACCTGCAGGGCCACAGACCAAGTGCTGGAAGGTGAACTGGGTGGCTCGTTTTTTGGCTGGTGCATCATGGGACAAGTGGCCTCTTTCTGCGCTGTAAACTTTCTATGATTCTATGATCTGAAAACATCTCTTTATGAACATGTTCCAGTACAAAATGTTATGTCCACATTTCTATTGAAAACTACCTGTGGAAACTTATGATGTACTAGAGGTAAGGGACTTCAGTTATGTTCAGTTATGCTAGAGAAGTTAGGATTGGTCTCTTTAGAGCAGAGAAGGTTAACAGGCAAGGTGTTCAACATTATGGCGGGTTTTCATAGACTGGACAGGGAGAAACTGTTTCAACTGGAAAAAGTGTGAGTAACAGGAGGAGAGGCTTAAGGTAATTTTAAAAAAACACATCAAGTTATGATCTGGAACGCACTGCCTGAAAGGGCAGTGGAAGCAGATTCAATAGCAAGTCTCAAAAGGAAATTGGATAAATATCTGAAAAGGAAAAATTTGCAGGGTTTGGGAAAGAGCAGCTGAGTGGGATTCATGGAGATCTTTCAAAAATTCAGCATAGGCACAATGGGCTGTATGGCCTCCTTTTGCTAATAGTATCCTGTCTCAGATGTGTTTGTTTAATGTTTAGATCTATAGGCCATCTCTCTGTCCTCCCCATCTCCCTTCCAAAAAAAAGCATTTGCAAGAGTTACAGCAGCTTTGTAAAAGGATCCAGTGTGAAGCTATGGTATTTACACCCATCTTCACGTGCCATAGCATGGCCACTGGTGGGAGTTTGCAATTACAAGCTTCCGTTATAAATGTGGACACAGGACATTATTGTGGAAAAGTAAGTACCAATCGTATGACTTCAGAATGGAGACTGAATTATGTTCACATCCCTGGACCAATGATCTTTCTGGCATCGAATACTACTTTACCTGAAGACTGCACTTGCTCTGACTCCACGCTTTGTGTGGAATGCCAAAGGAGATTGTCTTGTAGCTTCTAAAGACTTTCCCACAATTTTTCCAATTGTAAAGAAATCCTAGCAAACTTAATTTCAGGACAGACCCAATGGGCCAAATGGCCTCCTTTTGAAATAAAAGAAAAGGAAATGCTGGAAATACTCAGCAGGTCTGGCAGCATCTGTGGAAAGAGAAGAAGAGTTGACATTTCAGGTCAGTGACCCTCCATCAGAACTGGCCTCCTTTTGAGCTGTACTATTTCGATGATTCTGTATTATTTTATGATTTATGTATCACCCCAAACGCATCGGTTTCCATCAAAGATGAAGGGTGGGCAAGTTCAGAGTTCCCTTCGAAGAGCGAAGAGTGGTCAGATCAAACTCAGACTTATTTCCTCTGTACAATAGCATGATGCCTCATGAAAAAAATCTCAAAGTGCCTTAGTACAAAGAAATAGCTCTTCACATCCAGTGACTCTTATATCATTGCTAAGAATATGTGCATTACAATAGCTCAAAATACAAAAGCACAGAACCAAATGGAACAATGAATATGGAATAATCTAAACATGGACTAGCAATGATTGGAATAATGAATAGGAGAATATCTAAACATGAATCAGATTGCAATGTTGAGGATGTGTTTTGAATAAAGCAAGAAAATATTCCAATTTCCATACCAATTAAACGTACAGATGTAAGTGACACTGTTTTTTTGAAAAAAAAGGGTATGGTAGTGCAGTGGCTGCGTGACTGGTGTAATAATCCAGAGGCTGGATTAATGATTTCAGAGAATGCAATCCCATCTTGGCAATCGGAGAATTTGAACTCAGTATTTTAAAAAAAACGAAGTAAAAAGCTGTGATCAGTAAACATCAACATTCAGCAGTTGGATTAGAGTAAAAGCCCAACCGGTTCACCACTGTCTTTTAGGGAAGGAAATCTGCAGTCCTTACTTAGTTTGGCTATGATGATGACTCCACGTCAATGTGGTCACCCATGCTGAAATCTAGGCCTTCTGTCATGGCATTTCTAAATGGTCACTGTGGGCCTTTGGCATTGAAAGCATGATTCATTGACAACCCAAGGCCGCATAAATTCCTAACACTCACTGAACAGCACTACTCAACCCAAAAATCACATGACTAAGCTTCTAATGTAGCCAGAAAACCAAAGGCACAAATACTGCTGTCATATAATGGACCCCTTAGCGCAATTTGTTTATGCTAGCTAACTGTCCCTGCCAATAGAATTCCCAAGTCGTCTGAAAAGAGAGCGCATTATGAAACCACATCACACAATAAAACTATTCTGGGTACGGCCTGTGTGGAATTTGCACATTCTCCCTGTGACCCCGTGGGTACAGCCCAAAGACCTGCAGGTTGATGGGTAAATTGGCCATTGTAAATTGCCCCTAGTGTAGGTAGGTGGTAGGAGAATTGTGGGGATGTGGTAGGGAATATGGGATTAATGTAGGATTAGTATAAAATGGGTGGCTGATGGTCAGCACAAACTCAGTGGGCCGAAGGGCCTGTTTCAGTGCTGTATCTCTAAATAAATAAATAATTCCCACTTTATTCACCTGTGCACATTGAAGTCTGCTCATCACTGGTCTAGCAGACCAAACAGTGATAGAAGTAAATAAAAGTAGTTTCTATGCACATTATTACATTGCAACATGATCTGCATTAGGGTCTGGGCAAGATTCAGGAGCCTGCTGCTTATAATATACCCAACAACTTGCATTTATAAAATAAATTCCAGGTGAAGCAGCAATTTACATGTACTTTCAATTTCGTATACCGTACTCTGCTCACAATGCGGTCTCCTCTACATTGGAGGGACCAAACGCAGATTGTGTGACCGCTTTGCGGAACACCTCAACTCAGTTCGCAAGCACCACCCCGAGCTTCCAGTTGCTTGCCATTTTAATTCACCATCCTGCTCTCATGCCCGCATTCTGTCCTCGGCCTGCTGCACTGTTCCAGTGAAGCTCAATGCAAGCGCGAGGATCACCACCTCCTCTTCCGATCGGGCATTTTACAGCCTTCTGGACTCAATATCAAGTTCAACAACTTCAGACCATGACCGCCATTTTGTTTTTTTTAAAACCATATGCCAGTATTAAACTTGTCTTTCATGTTTTTGTTTTCGGACAGAGCTATTCATTATTCCACCGTCAACACTCTTTTCCTATGGCTATTACTACTCCCTTTGCCTTTTATTCCATGACATCTTTGTCATTTAATTTCTCCTGCCCTCAGCCCCATCACCTTTTTATTGTTCTTCCCCCACCCCCTCCCCTTTTTCACTTGCTCAAAGCCTATTACATTTCTAACCTTTTGCCAGTTCTGATGAAAGGTCACAGACCTGAAACATTAACTGTTTGTCAAATACTGCCAGACCTGTTGTGTATTTCCAGCACTGTTTTAATTGTATTTAGAAAAGCTTGCTGAAAGTGGTAGTTTTAAAAAAGGACCACCTTAAAGAAGAGAGAGGTAAAGAGGCAGAGGGGTTTAGAGAAAGAATTCCAGAGCTTAGGGCCAATGGTGAAGAAATTAAAAATCGGGGATGGGCAAGAGGCGAGATCTGAACAGGTGGAGAGATCTCAAAGTGTTGTGGGTCTGGAAGAGGTTACAGAGATAGGGAGGGGCGAGGTCATTGGGAGATTTGAACACGAAGACAATCATTTTAAATTTGAGGTCTTGCCTGAGTGAGTGGGATTTGGTGCAAGTTAGGATACGGGAAGCAGAGTTATGTTGAGTTCAAGCTTATTGTCAGGCCAATTTTGCACTAGACCACTTGGGCAAGTTTATTTATCCAATCACTTTGCTGTTAGTTGTGTTCTATTATTTGGTACTAACTTCTGTTGAATTTGCTGTCAAATTCATTGCTGAACACAAAATAACTTTCCTTCTGCACCTCAGTTCCCACAAAAGCTACAAGATGCACTGCAGCAACTTGCCAAGGCTTCTTCGACAGCACCTCCCAAATCCTAATTGGCCAGAAGGATATGAATAGCAGATGCATGGTACACTACCACCTGCAAGTTCCCTTCCAAGCCACACATAATCTTGACCTAGAAATATATTGCCGTTCCTTCATCATTATTCGGTCAAAATCCTAGAACTCCATTCCCAATAGCCTACACCACATGGACTATAGTGCTTCAAGGTGGTGGCTCACCACCACCAGCTTAAGGGTAATTAGGAATGGGTAATTAGGAATGGGAAATAAATGCTGGTCTTGCCAGCGACGCCCACATCCCATGATTGGATTAAAAAGAAATCAAGCACCGTAATGAAAAACACTTGCCGATAAACCATTTATTGATTTAATAGGGAAAAACAAAAAGTCAATTATCCAGTCATTCCATGGCCCAGTGAGCTGCATAGATTGGAAAGTTACCTTCTTATCTCTTCGTGTTCAAATCTCCCAATGACCTCGCCCCTCCCTATCTCTGTAACCTCTTCCAGACCCACAACACTGAGATCTCTTGCATTCACCTGAACAATTCTACCAAATCCCATTTCCTTCTGCATTAGAACAAAGAACAAAGAAAATTACAGCACAGGAACAGGCCCTTTGGCCCTCCAAGCCTGCGCCGATCCAAATCCTCTATCTAAACATGTCGCCTATTTTCTAACGGTCTGTATCTCTGCTTCCTGCCCATTCATGTATCTGACTAGATACATCTTAAAAGACGCTATCGTACCCGCGTCTACCACCTCCACTGGCAATGCATTCCAGGCACCCACCACCCTCTGCGTAAAGAACTTTCCACGCATATCCCCCCTAAACTTTTCCCCTTTCACTTTGAACTCGTGTCCCCTTGTAATTGAATCCCCCACTCTGGGAAAAAGCTTCTTGCTATCCACCCTGTCTATACCTCTCATGATTTTGTACACCTCAATCAGGTCCCCCCTCAACCTCCGTCTTTCTAATGAAAATAATCCTAATCTACTCAACCTCTCTTCATAGCTAGCGCCCTCCATACCAGGCAACATCCTGGTGAACCTCCTCTGCATCCACATCCTTTTGGTAATGTGGCGACCAGAACTGCACGCAGTATTCCAAATGTGGCCGAACCAAAGTCCTATACAACTGTAACATGACCTGCCAACTCTTGTACTCAATACCCCGTCCGATGAAGGAAAGCATACCGTATGCCTTCTTGACCACTCTATTGACCTGCATTGCCACCTTCAGGGAACAATAGACCTGAACACCCAAATCTCTCTGTACATCAATTTTCCCCAGGACTTTTCCATTTACTGTATAGTTCACTCTTGAATTGGATCTTCCAAAATGCATCACCTCGCATTTGCCCTGATTGAACTCCATCTGCCATTTCTCTGCCCAACTCTCCAATCTATCTATATTCTGCTGTATTCTCTGACAGTTCCCTTCACTATCTGCTACTCCACCAATCTTAGTGTCGTCTGCAAACTTGCTAATCAGACCACCTATACTTTCCTCCAAATTATTTATGTACATCACAAACAGTGGTCCCAGCACGGATCCCTGTGGAACACCACTGGTCACACGTCTCCATGTTAACCCGTTATAAATCTTAACCACTCCAAAAAAAGATCTAATTGCTGTGCTCTCAGGGGTGGGGTGGGGGGGGGGTGCGGCTGGAATGGTTTGGAATCAAAGGCTCTAATTCCCATAGCCTGAAGAACATTGGCTTTGCATTTTGTTTTATAAAAAAATGTGCTAAGCAAGTCTATGCTAATTGATAGAGCTAGGGTTGTGGTAAGGACACTTCTTTTCGCCAATGACTGTGCTCTCCTGGCCCGGAGTCAGTCAGACCTGCAAAGCATAACACATTTTTCCAAGGCAGCACAACTCTTCTGACTAAAAATCAGTTTAAAGAAAACTTGAATCCTGCATCAGCCTGCACACCAAGAAATGGTCATCGAGGGAACCGAGCTGAATGCCGTCAAGTAATTTATTTATTTGAGGAGCGTCATCTCGTTTTATGCCACCATAGAAAAGGAAGGGGACAAAAGTCTCAAAAGCAAACAGTACATTCGGCAGACTCTACAAATGTGTGTGGAGCAACCACAGCCTCAGAGCACAGACCAAACAAAGTGTACAAAGCTGTAGTGTTCATGGAACATTTCAGCTATGAAGAGAGGTTGGATAGGCTTGGGTTGTTTTCACTGGAGCAGAGAAGACTGAGGGGTCACCTGATCGAGGTGTACAAGATTATGAGGGGCATGGACAGGGTGGATAGGGAGCAGCTGTTCCCCTTAGTTGAACGGTCAGTTACGAGGGGTCACAAGTTTAAGGTGAGGGGCGGGAGGTTTAAGGGGGATTTGAGGAAGAACTTTTTTACCCAGAGGGTGGTGACGGTCTGGAATGCCCTGCCTGAGAGGGTGGTCGAGGCAGGTTGCCTCACATCCTTTAAAAAGTACCTGGATGAGCACTTGGCACGTCATAACATTCAAGGCTATGGTCCAAGTGCTGGCAAATGGGATTAGGTAGACAGGTCAGGTGTTTTAATGCATCGGTGCAGACTCGATGGGCCGAAGGGCCTCTTCTGCACTGTATTATTCTGTGATTCATCACCCTTCTCTATGGCGCCAAGTCATGGGTCCTATACCACCGTCATGTACACCTTCTAGAGTGCTTCCATCAGCACTGCCTCCGCAGCATTCTCAAGATCCGCTGGCAGGACTGGATCACAAACATTGACATCCTGAAAACAGCCAACATCACCAGCACCGAGGCCATTCTCCTGCAAAGCCAACTGCTTTGGACGGGTCACGTTGCCTGGATGGACGACAGTCACCTGCCCAAGATTGTGTTGCATGGAGAGCTGACCACTGGTAAAAGGAACATTTCAAGGACTCGCTGAAGAAGTCCCTCTCTGTGTGCCACATCGACCATCGCCAGTGGGAAGCACAGGCTATAGATCGTGATGCCTGGAGATGCTACATCAGGAGGGCTACAGACACATTTGAGACTGAGCGAAGAACCAGCATGAAAAAGAGGAGGAGGAGAAGGATAGATCCTATTGCTCCCAGCAGCGGCTACACCTTCACTTGTACCCGCTGTGGGAGAATCTGCTGGTCATGGATAGGCCTGACTAGCCACCAGCGAGGCCTGCAACCATCGAGTACAACCATCCCAAAATCTTGATTCTCAAAGAAATGCCAAGAGGGTTGTGGTAAGGACACTCTGATTGATATATTCTTGGATAACAAGAGGTAAAATCAGCTAAGTTTTCCTATCTAATCACCTCAGCTGGAAGTGAGCAAGTGTGACTGTCAGGTGAGGATAGGTTCAGGGTGGGCTGTGAATTATGAGCTTCTAGTCCCATTCAGAAAGTTCACCAATGCTGCTAAATTGCATACTTGAAAAATGGCTAACTGGGTACCAGGTACCAGTACAATAGGACTCAATGCAGTCAGGAGAGGAAGAAAGAGGTGGGGAGAAAAGTCAAACTGAAGCAACAGAAAACGATAGCAAAAGAAAAGATCATAGGTGTGATGTCAGTTAGAGTACTGGCCTTCATGCTTTCAGATCTATGATGAATGTTCCTCCTCCTATCTGACAGTTGTAAGCATTCTCAGAGAAATAAAGATGGTGAGTCACAACATGGCTCCTACTGGACAAAAGTGTTCATAATTGGCCACTAATGGTTAGTTCAACTAAAACAATGTACAGGTATACAGCTTCTTTAACCTTGGAAAACTTCCCAATGTACTTCACAGGAGCATAAATCAGTCTAAAACTGACACCGAGCCACTAAAAGAGATGTTAGGACAGGTGACCAAGGGCTTGGCCCAAGAGGTAGGCTTTAAGCAGTGTCTTAAGTGGAAGAGAGTGTTAGAGAGTTGAAGAAGTTTGGGCAGGGAATTTCAGAGCTTAGGACCGAGACCACTGATGGTGAGGTGAAGTAAGTGATGGATAGACAAGAGATCGGGGTTGGAGGAACACAGAGGTCTCAGACTAAATATATTATGCAAGAAGTCACAAGGAGGGTTGATGTTAAAAAAAATCACACTGTTACAGTACGGGGCTCTCTTCTGGAGGTTTGAGGTTGGGTGCATCGTTGAGGTGAGGCAATGGTAGAAACTGCATCTTATGATGAAGTTATATTGGCAGACTGGAAAGCTCAATACCAATACATCTGTGAAAAGTGGAAAGATATCCTTTTCACGAACACTGGCATATCACCACCACGATAAATATAGTTTTATTAAGTCCCATTTATAGGTAATATCATTCTGAAATATAATAAAAACAGGGAATAAATGTTTATAAAACAACTTCACTCGCCTTAATATTTACACTCTCTAATTGCAAGACTGACCTCTAGTGTCCTCAGTATTTAATGCCATTCCTCCACTGCTGCATTCATACAGCTTGTCAGCTAGTTTATGAAGTTGTGGTCTGGTTCAAATCATATTTTGCAGTTACTTGCAACATAAATATTAAGTCTATTTATCTTATCATTGGCTGTATACAAAACAATTCAGGTCCAGATGTGAACAAACAGTAACTGCAGCCTGGCTGCCCTCATTCAGCATTTTGATTGAGATTACATGGACAAAGAAAGCAGAGTTCTAGAGGTGAGGGGAGAGTGACTGCCCTTGACATCAAGGCAGCATTTGACTGAGTATGGCTTTAAGGAACCCAAGCCAAGTTGATGTCATACCTAGCATAAATGAAGATGGTTGTGGTTATTGGAGACCAATCATCTCAGCCCCAGGACATTGCTGCAGGAGTTCCTCAGGGCAGTGTCCTCAGTCCAACCATCTACAGTTACTTCATTGACCTTCCCTCAAAGTCAGAAGTGGGAAAGTTCACTGATGATTGTACAATGTTCCTTTCCATTTGCAACACCTCAGATACTGAAGCAGTCCGTGTCTGCATACCTGGACAACATTCAGGCTTGGGCTGGGAAGTGGCAAGCCACACAACGGTCAGACAATGACCATCTAACCACTTTCTTGACAATCAATGGCATTACCATCATCGAATTCTCCCACTAACAATATCCTGGAGGGTGGGGTGGGGTCACCATTTAATCCGAAACTTAACTGGACCGGCACATAAATACTGTGACTAGAACAGCAGGTCAGAGGCTGGGTATTCTGCAGTGAGTAACTCATCTCCTGACTCCCCAGAGCTCATCATTTACATGGCTCAAGTTAGGTTTGTGATGGAACAGTTTCCACTTGCCTGGCTGAGTGTAGCTTTAATAACACTCAAAAAGCTCAAAAACAACAGGACAAAGCAACCTGCTTAATTGGCTCCCCACCCAACACCTTAAACAGTCACTCCCTCTACCACCACCTCACTGTGTCAGCCATGTGCACCATCTACAAGACGCACTGCAGCAACTCACCAAGGCTTCTTCAATAGCACCTTCCAAACCCACAACCCCTACTACCTAAAAAAACAAGGACAACAGGCACATGGGAACACCACCACAGCCATGTTCCCCTCCAAGTCACACACCATCCTGACTTGGAAATATATTGCCATTCCTTCAATCATTGCTGGGTCAAAATCCTGGAACTCCCTCCCTAACAGCACTGTGGGAGTACCTACACCACACAGACTGTAGCAGTTCATGAAGGCAACTCGCCACCACCTTCTCAATGATAATTAGGGATGGACAATAAATGCTGGCCTTGCCAGCGACACCCACACCCAATGAATGAATAATGATTAAAAAAAAAATCTATAAGTATGGATTACAAATGAGCATTGGAACCATAATTAACACTTCCGTAAATGCCAAAACATACATTCAGATGTTGCAACATGATATACTGTTACTCACTAACAATTTGGCAATCTGCACTCATTTTGTATGTTGAATGAACACAGTACAATACTTTAGCCCAGCTGTAGATCATTAGACCTCTAATTGAGACGGATAACAGCCCTCGTCTCACCTACGCACTGCAGGTCACAAATTAATCAGCCCTACGTTAATAAAAAAACATCAAGTTCATGTTTTGTTGAATGCAATTTGGTGCAGCAGTGAAAATTATTTATTGTGTTTTTTGTTTCCAGATATCCTTCCTCAATTGCAAAAACTAAGCATCTTTAAAGAAAACTGCCGCAGTGTATGACAGCAATCCTTTAGCTTAAAGTAACACCTTATTTTGACTACATCTGTCCAACAACTCAAGTTCCCAATGCCCATCAAAAGACCTGATTAGCAGTAAAGATGTAGAGGTTTAGCACACTTTTTTTTTTCTCCAGTTTGAAAAATTTGAAATAGTTAGATTGTCTAGCCCAAGATTGTACATTCAAAAAAAAGACACAGAGAGCCAAATACACATCTCTTGCTTCTCACTCACTATATTTCTGCATCAACAGAACATGGAAGGTCGTGGGCAAATGACTGTCAGTTCAAGATGCAGCACCAACGGACACGAGCAGGTGCTTACTAAAGGTAAATAGATTTGTTATTTTGATCTCTCTGCTCAACGCCTCAATTTTAAAATTCACATCCTTGCTTTCAAATCTCTCCATGGCCGCACCCCCTTCCTATCTCTAACCTTTTCCAGCCCTATAACCCCTTTGAGATCTGAGCTCCTCCAATTCTGGCCTCTTTTGCATCCATGATTTACATTGTTGCATCATTGGCGGCCTTGCCTAGATCCCAAGTTCTGGAATTCTTCACTAAAGCCCTTTCGCTTCCTTTAAGACACTCCTTAAACCCCATCTCTCTGACCACCCATCCCAATAGCTCGTTACGTGGCTGAGTGTCAAATTCTGTTTGCAAAATGCCCTTAAGAAATTCCTTGGGGTGTTTTTACTACATTAAAAGTTGCTATATACATGCAAGTTTTTGCATCAAAAGACCATGAAAGACAGAACTAAGACAAACAATTTAAAATGTGTGCCCATTTATAACCAGAAAATCCCAAATATTAATATTGAACATCAACACTGGGCATGTTCAGCACATTCAAAGGTAATGTCCCTTAGCAGCAGAAATTCTGTGGCATTCATAACAGTAACAGCTGTCATGAAGACCCCCACCTGCCAAGAATGAGGCATATTAATTTTGTCATATGAACATTAGTTTTGAACTATTGCTGGAGTGAAGAAACCACTCGTTTTACTAGCGAGCACCAGAAACTTAGCTGGAAGGACATTTGCAGACTAAGAAACAGTGCTTGGAGAGACAAATAACTACTCCCTGGTCCAATTAACCTAAATGGATTTTGATCATCAGACATTGAAGGTGTAAACACACATTCCAGGTTCTGCTGAGATGCTAGAATCCACAAACGCAGAGGTGGTTAAACCAGTTAGTCACATGACTAACTGGCTGGTCCAGGCTTTTTGAATTAGACACAGGACAGTTTGAAGACAGACTGCAGAGTGTAACTG
Source organism: Heterodontus francisci (assembly GCF_036365525.1). NCBI lineage: Eukaryota > Metazoa > Chordata > Chondrichthyes > Heterodontiformes > Heterodontidae > Heterodontus > Heterodontus francisci. The sequence continues at coordinate 17,928,797 of NC_090377.1, read as the reverse complement.
AACCCAGAACAAGACAACCTCTCTCCTGGCTGGCGCTCTCTCCCAACCTCCGGACCCACTGAAGACACGTAAACCTCAAGAGAAAAAAAGACTCCTATATTGAAACAAGTTAAAGCATGCACTGGGCTCCAATGAACAGCAAGACTTACCAACAACCAAAGACTCCACATTGAACTCAAAGAACTGTAACTACCAGATATTGCCTCAAACTTTTCCCCTTTAATCCTTCTACTCTTTCTGTCTCTATCTGCGTGTGTTTATCGCATATGCATGCTAGCGTGGTCGCATCGCGTATTCGTAGTCGTTAACCGAATTAGAGTTTAAGATTAATAAACTTCCACCTTTCTTGTTTAAATCGAGAAAGAACCCATCTTGATTGATTTCTTTGCCTTACAATTAGAAAGCGGTGAACAAGGATTCACCGAGGGTGTGCTAAAAACAGAGTGCTTTAGAATTAAACCCTGTTATGGCTAAACCAGGCAAAGGCTGAGAGCGGACCCCTAGACCCTTCTCACCTGGTCATGACACAGTACAAAGGGATCAATATTAGAGGGAACTATCAGGTAAGGATGTCCGGATTCTAGTATCCCACCAATGCATGCCAGCTAAATGCTTGGAGTCAAAAATTTTGACTGATGTAGTGAGTCTCCAGTCTCCATTGCCTGTAGGGGTCATTAATCTGGCATTCTTAATTTACTTGCTATAGTAGGCATGGCCATGCATACAAAACTACCCACCGTACCATTCAGCACCAGCTAGCAATGTCACTCAGATATCGCAGGATGACTGAGTAATTAAAAACTGTCACTTTAGTGTAGTCAACGGTGCTCTTCACAGGGTGAGTGTTTACTTGCTACCTTTCACATCCTCAAGATGTCCCAAAGCCCTTCCTAGTAATTAAGTACTTTTCAACTATATAAACTGTTGTAATTAGGTAGCTAATTGACCTACAGTGAGGTCGCACAAACAGCAATGTGATGAGGTGGCCAGATAATCATTTTAGTGATATTGTTTGAGGCATGAATATTGGCCAGGACACTGAAGAGAACTCCCGTGCCTCTTCGAATAGTGTAATGGCATCTTTTACATCCAGAATGGAGGGAACTTTACTATAACCATTCGATATCTCACCTGGGACAGCTTCAGCTGGATTCCCAAAACTGAAAAAGTGCATCATTCCCCAGCTTACAATACCTTTCGAAATTCTGTGCCAATCACACTTTTTCATGAAGACAGTCAGAAAAAGTCATCAAGAATGCTGAATAGCAGAAGCATTATCAAGGTTCAAAGTTTCCATTAATTAGTAAGTTTTAGTTCTATTTTATGAACGCGCATGTAATTGCAGAAACCAAAGTGCTATTACACACAAGTGAGCATTAAAATAAATCATTTTTAAATGCAAAGCACTAATTCTACAAGCAAACCACCTACCAAACTACAAGTAATGCTACATGCCTACTAATTATAATTCATAGAATAAAGGCAACAGCACACCAGAGACAGGGAATATGTTGCATGAAAGAACTCCAGAACTGGCTGGTGACAGTATTTGCTCAGTTGTCATTGTTCACATTATCCCATCATCTGTACAGTGATAGGCTCCATTTATTGACCCAACTGTCTTTGCCTACAATATATAAAAGTACTTATTCTTCACCGGCAAATTAGGTGCCCAGTGAAGGGGTTGAAAGTTTGGAGCATAGTGACCTGCAGTGAGGCATATACATGTGTTCATTTATATGTTAAAGACATCTCCGGTGGCAAGTTACACAACACACTATTTTAGAATGATGCAGCATTATACCCAGAGCCAGACTAAGAACCGTCAGGGGCCCTGGGCATCAACGACATTCGGGTGCCCCTTCAGCAACATCCCCCAACCCACCCCACCCCCACGACCTCCAGGCCTGAACACAAACAAGCAGTAAAATGCATGAAGAGATTGACCTGTAGAATATTTACACACTATTAATGAAGCAAAGTTATACCAGGATATTTCTTCTTTCTTTGGCCTCCTTATCTCGAGAGACAATGGGTAAGCACCTGGAGGTGGTCAGTGGTTTGTGGAGCAGCGCCTGGAGTGGCTATAAAGGCCAATTCTAGTGTGACAGGCTCTTCCACAGGTGCTGCAGAAAAATTTGTCGGGGCTGTTACACAGCTGGCTCTCCCCTTGCGCTTCTGTCTTTTTTCCTGCCAACTGCTAAATCTCTTCGACTCACCACACTTTAACCCCGCCTTTATGGTTGCCCGCCAGCTCTGGCGAACGCTGGCAACTGACTCCCACGACTTGTGATCAATGTCACAGGACTTCATGTCGCATTTGCAGATGTCTTTCAAGCGGAGACATGGACGGCCGGTGGGTCTGATACCAGTGGCGAGCTCGCTGTACAATGCGTCTTTGGGGATCCTGCCATCTTCCAAGCAGCTCACATGGCCAAGCCATCTCAAGCGCCGCTGACTCAGTAGTGTGTATAAGCTGGGGATATTGGCTGCCTTGAGGACTTGTGTTGGAGATACGGTCCTGCCACCTGATGCCAAGTATTCTCCGGAGGCAGCGAAGATGGAATGAACGGAGACGTCGCTCTTGGCTGACATACGTTGTCCAGGCCTCGCTGCCATACAGCAAGGTACTGAGGACACAGGCTTGATACATTCGGACTTTTGTGTTCCGTGTCAGTGCGCCATTTTCCCACACTCTCTTGGCCAGTCTGGACATAGCAGTGGAAGCCTTTCCCATGCGCTTGTTGATTTCTGCATCTAGAGACAGGTTACTGGTGATAGTTGAGCCTAGGTAGGTGAACTCTTGAACCACTTCGAGTGTGGTTGCCAATATTGATGGATGGAGCATTTCTGACGTTCTGTCCCATGATGTTCGTTTTCTTGAGGCTGACGGTTTGGCCAAATTCATTGCAGGCAGCCGCAAAACTGTCAATGAGACTCTGCAGACACTCTTCAGTGTGAGATGTTAAAGCAGCATCGTCAGCAAAGAGGAGTTCCCTCATGAGGACTTTCCGTACTTTGGACTTCGCTCTTAGACGGGCAAGGTTGAACAACCTGCCACCTGATCTTGTGTGGAGGAAAATTCCTTCTTCTGAAGACTTGAACGCATGTGAGAGCAGCAAGGAGAAGAAAATTCCAAAAAGTGTGGGTGCAAGAACACAGCCCTGTTTCACGCCACTGAGAATAGGAAAGGGGTCTGATGAGGCGCCGCTATGCTGAATTGCGCCTTTCATATTGTCATGGAATGAGGTGATGATACTTAGTAGCTTTGGTGGACATCCAATCTTATCTAGTAGTCTACGCTTAAATCAAACATGATCCCCTACCCCCCCCCCCCCCCCCCACCTTGCACAACATGGTGCAGATCCCCAGGTATCACTGTGTTCAGGAAGCCTAACAATCCAACTCTGGTAGTACCTAACACAAAGTTTTCCATTCATAGTATCATAATCCAGGACTGCTGCCAATCCGACCAAAGTTCAGAACCCCACAACTCTATCCCACTCATCTGTTCCCCACCCCCACTATGAATAAAGCCAACATACTTACTTTTAATTCATCAGATATTCCCTACCATCTTCCTTTGTACTCTTACTTGTGGCATCAGCTCTGCACTTTCTATTTTATCTATGATCTTAAGCATTACAGGGTGGAATTTCCTGTGTATTTGCTCCTAAAGATGTGAATAAAGGAAACACTCCGACATACAAGATGAAGCAAACTTGGGCACAGGCATGTCGCCCACCTAATTACACCACACCCGCATTTCCTCAGAACTATTTGCCCATCTATCAATCTTGATGCTTAAACAAATCTCGACTCATTGTCGTGGGTCTGCCCACAGGCTACAAAGCCGTGCATGCAAATTTCCAATGGGTGTAAAATTAAGCCCAAAATTTTAGGAGCAGCCAGAACCAAATAGTGATTTTCCTGTTTTTTTTTAATTAATGAGATTTTTTTTTAAAGCCATTTTATTTTAATTTATCTTCACTGGAGCTGCTCGATATTTTATGTTTCTTTGAATGCATTTTAATGATGTTGCAACCAGGCGAGAAAGCAGTCCAAGGTTCCCTTTCTGCCTTCACCTGGTCTTACTGTAACAGGGTTTAATTTTAAACAAGTGTTTTTAGCTCCCCCTTGGTGAATCTTTGTTCACCACTTTCCAATTATAAGGCAAAGAAACCAGCACAAGGTTTGAAGAAGAAAAGTTGAAATTTATTTAAAGTTAACCTTGGATTCAGTTAACGCCTACGGATACATGACATGCCCACGCTAGCATGCATATACGATACACACATGCAGATAAAGACAGAAAGAGAATAGAAGAAATAAAGTGGAACGGTTTGAAGCAATATCTGAAGAGTTGTTGTTACAGTTCTTCTGGTTGACTGTAGAGTCCTTGATTGTAAGTAGATCTTGCTTTTCGTTGGGGCCCAGTATTCTTCTTAAACCTTGTTCGCCCTAGGAGACTTTTCTCTCTTGGGGTTCATGTGTCTTCAGTGGATTGAGAGGCTTGTGGGAAAGAGATGGAAGCAGACAGGACAGAGATCCTCTCAGTGCAGGAGCAAACAGACACCCTGCCCAAACAGTACAAATTAAAAAAAAAACTCAGGCTGCCCAGCAGGTTAGTCATATGACTAGCTAGTTTGACCATGTTTGTTTGTGTATGCAGCCATCTTAGCAGTCAACCTAGAATGCGAGCTCCCCCACCTTCAACGTCTGGTGATCAAAAGTCCATTGTGGGTTGAATGTCAGGGAATGGCTGCTTTGTCCTTCCAAACACTGATAATATGCAAATGACTTTTCAAGCCACAGCTGATCTGTTTAACAAGCCAGTACTTCACTCCAGTAACAGTTTAAAATCAATGTACATGAAAAAAATAATGTGCCTCGTTCTTGGCAGGTGGGGTCCTAGCATGACAATGGGAACAGTATGAGTCACATTAAAAATTAAAAAGCCACTACAATTGCGTGTTGTTAAACATGCTGATACTAAAGTGGGTGAATGATGGTTAGATGGCTTGAAACATAAATTTTTTTAATCGTTAAAAGGAGGAATATATGGTGCAAATTTGTCACTTTTCTTGATTGTTTTTACCAATTTGTATGATTTGGTGTCTGCTAATGAGGCTGACAGGAAATTTAAACAGTTTAGGCATACAAATGGGCATGATTTTGGATGTAATATTCAAATTACATCACCAGAGGAATTCCTACCCCTATAACCCAATATTGCATATGAAAGTCAAGGCCAATGATTTACAGTTTTCACAGATAAATAAGCAGAATTCAATCTCCAAAATACTAGAAAAATCTCCATGCAATAAAAAGATGAATGACCTATTCAGTCACTATAAATCAGCAACCCTAGTAATACTGTGTGCATCTCATGCCGTAACACCTCTTGAAATAAAACAATGTTTTGCCCAACTCCACCTTACTCTAACTATTGTCACAGATGGCCTGCAAGTATCTGTAAGAGGTCTTGCAGATGGTACACTTTGAAGTGTCATCTCTTGTTACAGATAGACAGAACAAGGTAAAGTCGGTCATGATGATGGATTCTTCTGACCTGGAACTAAAATCCTGAGAGCTGCAACTGCCCTCTAACTGACTAGCAGCCACAATTAATAGGATTCTCCTATTTAGACCAGTCCCTGCAGGGATTACTTGAGTAGTAGCTTTACAAGGGATAGGCTAGGTTAGCAACTAAACATCACAGCCGTGGTCTGGACTACAGGCAATCCTCCAGGGATTTCCAAAATGTCAAGATGTTGGAAGCAGCTGGTATTGATATATTCAAATCTAAATTAGATTTGATTCAGATACCAATATTTTTGGATACAGTATGTGACGTGACATACAGCAAGAGTAGCATCCTTAGGAGAAACCCATGGCTTCCAAAATTTGCCACCACTGGGGTTTTCATTGCATCATGTCAGGGTCTGTTGTAGACTAATTGATAGAGATTGATTGCTATAATTAGTCAACAAATTCATTATCGTTGTATTAGGAGTATCAGGATAAGATAAAAGCAAGTCTTTTTTTTCTAACAACCACTGGAGGTCCCAGAGCACTTTACAGCAAGTACTTTTTGAAGTGTAGTCACTATTTTAATGAAAGAAATGTGGCAGCTGATTTGCATACAGCAAGCTCCCACAATCGCACTGCAATAATGACCAGATAATCTGTTTTTGTGACTTTGATTGTGGGATAAAAATTGCCAAGGGCAGTAGAGATAGCTCCCCTCCTTTTCTTCAAAGTAGTGCCATGGGATCTTTTACATCCACCCGAGGGGTCAGATGGGTCCTCAGTTTAACGTCTCATCTGAAAGATGACACTCGTAACAGTGTGGCACCCCCTCAGTGATGCAATGGTGTCAGCCTAGATTGTTGTGCACAAGTCCTGGAGTGGAACCTGAACCCACAACATTCTGACTTAGACTCAGAATGCTACCAACTGAGCCATGGCTGACAAGCAAACTAGAGGGACCTGGATCTTTTTTCATCTAGCAATTCCTATGTTACCATTACTCGTGTGTGCGTAAAATAGCTAACCATGTTTTCCCCAAACAGATGCAAAAAATGATATACTTTATATGAAGCGAAGCATGAATCTGCATAAAAGCACCAAGCCAGCTGAGCTGTGACATGTTATTCATAAACAAAATGGTGGTAGATGATTTAGGGGCATCCATCAGTTCCATTGCTTTATTTAAATTCATTCATAGGATGTAGGCATCGCTGGCAAGGCCAGCATTTATTGCCCAATTTCTAAATGCCCTTGAGAACATTGGTAAGCTGCCTTCTTGAATGACTGCAGTCTGTGTGGTGAAGGTGCTTCCACAATTCTGCTAGGTAGAGTGCTGGATTTTGATGATGACAATAAAAGGTACAGCAGGTGATACATGTCAAGGTTGGGGCTAAGAACATATGAACACCTAGCCATTTAGTGGGCTAATTAGTAGGCCATTTAGTCCCTTGAGCCTTTTTCACTATTCAATGAGATTATGGATGATCTGCGACCTAATTCCAGATCTGCCTTTGCCCCATATCCTTTGGCTAACAAAAATCCACCAATTTCAGTTTCAAAATTAACTGATCTAGCATCAATTCCCATTTGTAGAAGAGAGTTCCAAACATCTACCAGCCTTTGCATGAAGAAATGTTTCCTAATTTCACTTCTAAACAGGTCTGGCTCTAATTTTTTGACTTGCCCCCTAGTCATCGACTCCCCAACGAGAGGAAATAGTTTTTCCTAACCGGGAGTCTTCTCATGCACCGGCTGCCCTTCTCCTTCCAGGTGGTAGAGGTCGCAGGTTTGTTTTAAACATAGATCCTGGAGTCCTTCTCCAAAACTACTGCACTATCAGCCACCTCAATAATGAGCACGAAAGAAGCCTATTCTACAGCCTCAGAGAAGTTTGGGTGGGGATGGCACCAGGAACATCTACCAGGGAGCATAGGCGATGGCCATGCATGAAACTTATTTAAGATCCTTAGGGAAAACCTAGACCGTCATAAAAGCTCTGGAAATAGCTCTAGGAGACTTGGAAGATACATTCAAATACATATAATATGGAAACAGGCCATTCAGCCCAACCACATTTGCCCACTCTGTTTAGCCATAGAGATCTATCTAGGTATTGCTCAAAGTATGGAGAGACCCTCAACTAGCCTGCAATGGGACGCTATCATTTTCTAGGGGTGTTGGACTTCAGTTTGGTGCTTTAGCCAATACCATTGGAATTTAGTATCATGTCAAGTACATCAATATTAAGCCTCGGGGCTTTCAATATTTTATGGGGATCAGGTGGTGGAAGTAGCACTTTGCTTTATTTCCAACTGCTTAGTTCTGACACAGTGTTTGAAGCACTTTGAATCAGTTCAGATCAAAACAGAACAGAACTGAGACACTGAACCTCAGCTGGTTTGCTAATCACAACATTCTGCAATTATCCCCAAATAGCCCAGCTGTTTCCTACACATATTAAATAACTATAACTGGTGGCTGCAAGGGTTCAGGGGATTAGAGATTACACAGGTCAGGATGTTGAGAACTGCTGGGACCACTTCAAATCCTACCAAATTTCAGCCCTTAGAGCTATACAGTTGACTTGCGATATTCTGTAAAATCCTCCAAATGACTTAACAACACACCTCATATAATGTCCATAAACCAATGGACATGGGCAGACAACATCCATCACCAGTGTTTTGAATACAGCAAATCAATTACATCTACAAAAGGTCAATTGTCAAGGACAGTCGGTTTGTTAAAGTAAAAAGAGCCCTGTTCAGGGAACATTGCAATTCTTGTAATCATTACCCTTCTGTTAGCCAAGACATTTCAAGATTAAATGACAGAAATGCATGTTGCATTCTCCAAATGTCTCTCTTTAATGCTCCTACAACTGCATGTCTGGAGTAGGAGTGAAGTCAATTTCTACACATCCTCCCAGTCTGTTACTATGGTGTTAGCCATGGCCTCTCAAATCAGAAGGGCATGGTCCCACTCAAGACTTGAGCATAAAATCCAAGTTGACACTCCAGTGCAATACTGAGGGAGCCTTTCAGAGGAGGCATTGAACTGATGCACTGTTTGCCCTCTCAGGTGGATGTAAAAGATCCCATGGCACTATTTCCAAGATGATCAGGGGAGTTCACCCCGGTCTCCTATACACACATACACACATACATACCAACATCACCAAAACAGATTATCTGGTCATTATCACAATCACTCTGTGCAACTTGGTTGCCAGATTTGCTACATTACAAGTAACTACACTTCTAAAGTACTTGTTGGCTGTAAAGCTCTTTGGGATGTCCTGAGGTCACGAAAGGCGCTATATAAAATGCAAGTCTTTCATCCTGGAAGGTACATGACACAACGGCAACAGACTTGTTGATTGGTAGAAGTTGGTCGCTGTGAACAATTAGTCTCTGGCTCTTCTGAAACAGGACACAAGGATTTCTAGGTGCTCTGAAAGATTGTTGTGCCTGCTCTTACCCCCTTTAAGTATAATCAAGGTAACTGAAAGAGAAATGAGAGATTAAGGGAAATGTCAGGGGGGTTTTACTGACCCTCAGCAGCCACGTGTACTGCGACTGTCATTTAGCAACTGCTGAAGCCAAGCTGGGGAATATATGGTCTATTGGGTAGCGAGTGCAGTCCACACAGTCAGAGCAGTTTCTGAACACACTTACACACTCCGTATAAACATAATGCCAGAACATTGCTTCTACTGACGAAAGTAAACGGAGAAGGGGCGCAGAACAGGCGATACTGCATCCATCACCTGTTATAAACACTCCACCCAGTATTCAGTCCCACTGACTTGGTACGATGACCGGCGGATGCGATTCCGTCGGTTTTGCAGCTTCGCCCATGTCCAATTTCACCCCAAGCAGACATTCGTGGACTAGAAAGAACTCCAAGGCTCATTCGTCCAGGTTTACAACAATGACTAAACCAGGGACACCAGAAGGAATAACCCTCTGGGTTATGTCAACAAAACACAGTCTAGGACTAGGTTACCTTCACAATTCCATCTGGACGGACGTGTCTCAAAGTACTCGAGAAGTTCCCACTCAATGAGTTGGAAAAATCCTATACATTTAAATGCACAATATAGAACTTAACACACCAGAGTGACAAACTTCATTCTACTGGAAATTAAAGAATGCAACAAAAAAAAATAGAATTCAAGGTCCAGACTTTCGGTGCTCACTGACTGAAGCTGCAACAACCTAAAGCTGTACTTACGAGAATAAGCGGTGGCGATGCCCAGCCACGGGCTGATGGATAGAGAGAGGGTGAAGAACAGCTCGATACCAGTCAGAGAGTCCATTTTCAAAGGAGAGAGATCAGGACAGGAACTCTGCTCCTCACCATATCAGCGCGCGTCTGATCACCTCCTGCTCCTTTCCTCCTTGTTTCTCTCTTTCTCTCTCTCTCCTTTGCCTCCTCCTCTTCCTTTTTTTTTAAATAAGCAGTGCTCATTCACGCCGTCCTGCCGCCACACGTTTCCCTGCGCCAGCTGCCGGGAGTCACACACAATAGCAGGGATTGCACAGCACCTCCTGGAATAAGTGAATGCAGAGAGAGACTGACTACAAGAGTAATTTAAAACGACTGGAGAGAAAGAATTCACAGAAAGCACAGATCCGCATTACTCTCTGGTTAATCCGAGAGTGTTACCCGCAGCAGCCATGAAAAAAACTGATCATCCTCTTTGACACTGGCTGAAGGGTGCCCTGTGGGGGGAAAAAATGATGACAAGCTTCCCCTCAACTTCAATCTGCATATCGTTCCCTAGAGAGGTCCATCACTTTCCAAAATATGTCCTGGCACTCTGTGTGTGTGTGTGGGGAAAACAGTGGCAGAATATCTGCATGAGAAAGCCAACCAGTTAACCCTAAACTATCTGCTCTGGGTTCTCGCTAAAATCTGACCGGGGGCTCAAATGCCACAGAAGCTACAAGTTCTCCTCCTTTTCCCCCTTGAATTCACGACCTGCATTCACTAAAGTGATTGATGCTTCTATGATAAATTCGTGCTTTATTCTGACTGCAGGTAGATGTCACAGAGAATATACACGCAGGAAATTCATTTAATGGTGGGGAAAAATGAATGAAGGCACTCCGAATGTGCTGGAATTTTAATCTACGGTCTCACTCTAACCCATTGTCTGAATATGCGTATCATTCCTCACCTGATCTCACATCCCATACTTTGGAGGTAGTTTAGCTCTACCCAAATTAATTGCGTCTTCAAAAAACCAAATGCATTGGTTACTGTTCCCTGGACATTATGTTGGAGGAGCTTATTGAACTGTGTGTTCATTACACAGGCTGCACGACTGCTAAAGAAAAAAAAACTTATTAAACCTATTATCACCCCGTCCCTATTCCAATTCTCATTAGGAAAGTGTGTATAATCGGGCAGCTTTGAACTGAGCGTTAATGAGTAATAACCAAGCAATTAGTAATCTCACTTAACTCAAATGTTTAACTATACATAGACTACAAATATTAACTCTTGTGCATTGCCCATCTTCCTGAGAGACTCGGTACTGACTTTAAACGAAGCAAATGGATACAGATCCCGTAGCTAAAAATGGGAATGATGTTCCAACATTGGAAATGTAGGAAGGCATTTGCGAACATTCAGTCCAACTCCTATTAGTTTAACGAGTTGGGTGCAAATTCTGGTTGGGGCAATTGATACAAGTTTTTTTTGTGTATGCTATTGCCATTTAAGTTTGCAATTTTTCAACTTCCTCTCCCTGGGAATCCATCAAATAGCGCCTGAAGCCACTAACATAATTTACCTGGAGTGCGTTGCACCCACTTATTTCCTGCGGCTATATATAGGAATGGATGGATGTGACAGTTATTATTAGATTTCCCGCACTGCATTTATGTTTTTCCGAATAGCAGCAGTGGGATTGACAAGTCCTGAATGACCCTGCTCTAACCCGAGGAGTCCCCATTCATTCTCTCCCACTGTCTAACAATTTGTAAAGCGCTGATTGTTTCCAAACCTGTTAACTCCTGGTTGTCTGAGATTCGCAGGAGAACTCTCCCTCTCTTCAGCAGGCGGTGGCTTTCAACAGGTCACCAGGGCTAACGCAGGGAAGGAGGGAGACGCTGGCAGGAATACTTTTTGGAAGGGAACAGAGAAAATATTCTCAGTCCAGCAGCAAAACAAAAAGTGCATTTTGAGCTGGCTAACTTGATGTAAGGATGGAGCTAGAGCTTTGTTGGGGAATATGACATGCTCAACAAGCAGTTGCTCACCCTGAACTGATCAACGAGATTATTCATAGGGATAATGATTTGGTAAAAAGAGGGTGGGCTCCACCTCATTAGCAGCTTCCTTAGGGATGGTCAATAAAAGGGTGAAGAAGAGTGGAGCACTAGATGAACTTATTGTGTGTTCTCAATGAAGAGGTCAAGGTTGGGGGTTTCCTTGAACATTTTTAATGCAGAATCCAACTAGCTGCATGAGGGATGAGCATTTGAGTTAAGGTTGGTGTCTGAGTTTTTCATAGGGTAGGTCTCAGAGTTGGTATGCAGATCACGAGAAATATTGAATGGAGGGAGGGATTCCTGAGCTAGCCATTTGGGTGTGGCTGGTGCAGTCTAAATTGGTGATGAATGAAGGGGATTGGAAGATGATGGTCAGTAAGAGTACAGGATAGGCGATGGGTGGCCATCCATAAGAATAGGAAGAGGCAGGAAGTACAGGATTGGAGAATGCCGGGAGTGATGACACCTTGAAATACTGTAGATGCTGGAAATCTGAAATAAAAACAGAAAGTGCTGGAAATACTCAGCAGGTCAGGCAGCATCTGTGGAGAGAGAGAAGCAAAGGTAAAACTCTACTTCTCTCTCTCCACAGATGCTGCCTGACCTGCTGAGTATTTCCAGCACTCTGTTTTTATTATGAAATGAGTGTTAGATTGTACTCGAAGGGAGTAATACTATATTAGATAGGAGCGCACTAAGAAGGACTACGAGGAATACAAAGACAGGTTTAGAATGCATGTATGTAAATACACAAAGTGTGGTGAATAAGGTTGGTGAGCTACAAACACCAATAACCATGTGGGAATATGAGGTAGTGGCAATAATAGAAACATGGCTTTAAAATGATGAGGACTGGGTGCTTAATATTCAAGGATATAAAGTGTTCAGAAAAGATAAGGAAGGAAAAAAGATACATGGGGTGGTAGTACTAATTAGGGAAAACATTGTAGTGTTGGAAAGAGGATGTCCTTGAGGGGTAAGTACAGAACCCATTTGGTTGGGGTTGAGAAGCAAAAAAGGAGATGATCACATAACTTGGCATATTCTCTAGCCTCCAAATAGTGTGAGAGAGAGAGAGATGGAGGAAAAATCTGTAGGGATCACAGAGATGAGCAAGAACTGTAAAGTGGTGATATTGGGGGACTTTAAATACCCAAATATTGATTGGGATAATGTTAGAGTAAAGGGTATGGAGGGGGAGGAATTTCTGAAATGTGTTTAGGGGAACTTTCTTACCAATATGGTCTCGGCCCAACTAGGATGGAGGCATTGCTGGATCTGGTGCTGGGAAATGAGGTAGGCCAAGTGGACCAAGTGTCTGTGGGGCAACATTTGGTAAGAACGATCATTGTATCATGAAGTTTAGAATAGTAATGGAAAACAGCAAGGAAAAATCTAAAGTAGGAGATTTAAATTGGAAGAGGGGTAATCTCAATGGGATGAGAAGGGATATAGTCAGGGTAAAATGGAACCAACGATTGGCAGGAAAAACTGTAATAGAACAATGGCTGTTGTTTAAGGAGGAGTTGCTTCAGGTACAGATTAGGTACATTCCAAAAACGTCAAAAGTTAGACAAACCAAGACCAGGGCTCCTTGGACGACAAGATAGAAAATATGATGAAATAAAAAAAGAGGGCATATGATGCATGTCAGGTGAATTTTTCAAGCAAGAACCAGATCACATACAATAGTTGAGAGGGGAAGTGAAGATGAAAATACAACTGGCAAAGAGAGAATGAGAATAGAATGGCAGTCAACATAACAGGGAACCCAAAAATCTTCTACCAGCATGTAAATAGTAAGCTGGTAGTAAGAGGTGGAGTTTTTTTTTGTTTGTTCGGGAATATGGGCATCACTGGCTAGGCCAGAATTTATTGCTCATCCCTAATTGCCCTTGAGCAGGCGGTGGTGAGCTGCCTTCTTGAACCACTGCCGTCTTTGGGGTATAGGTACACCAGCAATGCTGTTAGGAAGGGAGTTCCAGGATTTTGACCCAGCAACAGTGAAGGAACGGTGATATAATTCCAAGTCAGGATGGTGCGTGGCTTGGAGGGGAACTTGCAGGTGGTGGTGTTCAATTGCATCTGCTGCCCTTGTCTTTCTAGGTGGTAGAGTTCGCAGATTTGGAAGGTGCTGTCAAAGGAGCCTTGGTGAGTTGCTGCAATGCATTTTGCAGATGGTACACTCTGCTGCCACTGTGCATCTGTGGTGGAGGGAGTGAATGTTGAAGGTTGTGGATGGAGTGCCAATCAAGCGGGCTGCTTTGTCCTGGATGGTGTTGAGCTTCTTGGTGTTGTGTTGTTGGAGCTGCACTCATCCAGGCAAGTGGAGAGTATTCCATCACACTCCTCACTCGTGCCTTACAGATAGTGGACAGGCATTGGGAAGACAGGTGGCGAGTTATTCACTGCAGAATTCCAAGCCTCTGACCTGCTCTTGTTGCCACAGAATCTATGTGGCTGGTCCAGTTCAGTTTCTAGTCAATGCTGCCCCCCAGGTTGTTGATAGTGAGGGATCCAGCAATGGTAATGTCGTTGAATGTCAAGGGGAGATGATTAGATTCTCTTTCGTTTGAGATGGTCATTGCCGGGCGCGAATGTTACTTGCCACTTATCAGGCCAAGCCTTGTTGTTGTCCAGATATTGCTGCATCTGGACCTGGGCTGATTCAGTATCTGAGGAGTCATAAATGGTGCTTAATATTGCGCAATCAGCGACCATAATGCTGACATTATGATGGAGGGAACGTCATTGATGAAGCAGGTGAAGATGGTTGGGCTTAGGACACTATCCTGAGGAACTCCTGTAGTGATATCCTGGGACTGAGATGATTAACTTCCAACAATCACAATTGCAATCATCTTCCTTTGTGCTAGGCATGACTCCAACCATCAAAGAGTTTCTCCCTGATTCCCATTGACTCAATTTTTGCTAGGACTCCTTGATGCCATACTGGGTCATATGCTGACTTGATGTCAAGATCAATCACTCACGCATCACCTCTGGAGTAAGTCCCATTAGGGACCAAGTGGATGATATATGCTTAGAGATGCAGGGCAAGGCTAGAGTACTTAATGAATACTTTGTATTGGTGTTTAATAAGAAAGAGGATGCTGACAAAATATCAGTAGAAGCAGAGATGATAGAGGTAATGGATGAGGTGAAAATTGAGAGGCAGCATGTACAAAAAAGGCTGGCTATGCTTTGAGTGGAAAAGTCACCTGGTCCAGATTGCTTGCATCCCTGGTTGCTAAAGGAAGTGGGGGTGGAGATAATGGAAGGGCTTACCATAATCTTCCAATCTTCCCTAGATACAGAGGGAGGCACCAGAGGATTGGAAGTGGCAACTGTGATACTCTTACTCAAGAAAGGGTGGAAGGAGGTTGTGATAGGTACACAACTCCAGCAGTCTCTGTCCATTCTCATTCATCCTTCCGCTGCCACAGCACCCAAGGCAAGAGGGCCATGCGTCATTGTCAGCCCCAACCCTGGCATTAGAGTCCCCCAGCAGGAACAAATGTTCTTTAGGAAGAATGTAAGGGTCCGAGAGAGGATGCAAGAGGATGCAGAGGAGATTTACCAGAATGGTTACAGGGATGAGGGATTTTAGCTACAAGATTAGTTTGGAGAAGCTGGGGTTATTCTCCTTGGAGCAGAGGAGCTTGCAGGGAGATTTGATAGAGGTGTACAAGATTCTGACAGGTTTAGATAAGGTAGACAAGGAATAAGTGTTCCCATTAGGCGATGGTACAAGGACTAGAGGACGCAGATTTAAGGTGTTGGACAAGACATGCGGGGAGATGTGAGGAAAAATTGTTTTACACAGCAAGTGGTAATGACCTGGAACTCGTGGTCTATGAGGGTGGTGGAAGCAGAAACGATGAATGATTTCAAAAGGAAATTGAATGGGCACTTGAACGAAATAAATTTCAGGGCTCTGGAGAAAGGGAGAGAGCATGGGACTGTCTGGATTACACAGTGGAGAGCCAACATAGACTCAATGGGCTGAATGGCCTCCTTCTGTGCCATAAATTGTTGCTAATATCCAGGGTTACTATTACAGTAACAGAAAATGTGGCACATGGCATCAGTCCATTGATCTTGTCTTACTTGATTACATCCACCCCTTTCTGGCCAGCATCTTCCAGCATCCAGCAAAAATGCTGGGTAGTTGCTACAGGTCCAGAAATAGGCAGTGACCTAGCAGTATACTTTTTCCACCCCATTTTCCACCCCCATCGAGTTACATTGGGACTTTACAATATTCTTTCACCAATTCATTTGTTTCATAGTTGTTCATCAGTTGGGCATTGTAATGGAAATTTGGTGCACTTCATCCCCAGATGACCTTTAAGAGTCTTTGCTGTGTCCTCATGCATTGATATCATTAGTTTCATGCACCGGGCTTTCTGATTCTCTGCTTCTCACAAGGTGGAGTATGTTGTTGATGCACAATAGGTGCAGGAGTCTGTTTGAACCCCTGCATCAATTTCTTTGTGGAGGTATTGCATTATTTAAAAGGAGAGTTTGTTAGGTCACCTGTTGGCTTGCCTATCAATACAATAGGGGTTCATTTACTGTCTACAATGAGTCCTCTGTTCTCAGGGGTCAATGCCACAAAGCTTGCTCTGTTCTTCACATGGATAGATTACTGGTGATCATCTTTTGCTGATTGACATTTGCAGGAACATAATGTGGGCTGAGAAGAGCCATGTGGCCTATTGGATATATTGTTTTGATGTACCATGTAGAATGTGCACTCCATGAGCTCTGATCATTTTGCAGGTTTCCCTGAGGGAGCTTTTTTAACCACAGATACACCTTGCAAGAATATAAATAACATACACTGTGCAATGTGTCTAACACTCCCCCAGGTGATTAAATAAAATAAGATCTCAGTGTAACACAGTAGTCTACATTACTCAATCTTCCATAGACAGCATTCCAAAAAGTCTACAACCAGTGTACCATTATCTATGCTAATTCTGATCCTTACAGCTCTCCGTCTAACTTGAAACTACCTATTCATGATTTAATCACCTCCCCTTGTACCCTACCTGGAAGGAGGACCCTTGATCCTTTAAGAAATGGTTGTATATTGTAATGGTGGCTCCATAGGTTACTAAAAAAAAAATTGAGGAGCTAAGTCATAGAAGATATATAAATAGCCTATCTCATTCACATCTAACTTATGATCAGGTAAAGAAGTTCTTTAACACAGTGTTAAGTGATTTTGCTGAGACTCTATCCCTCATTTGTGCCAACTATAGTGTTATCATTTCCACTTGCTTCATATTTCATGAAGATGGCATTCCATTGCATTCTGATTACTTGAAATATATTCATTTGAAAGATTTTTTTTTGGAGAGGGTTTTCAAAGCTTAAACCTTATAAACCCACGCCACAGAACAATAAGCTAATTGGTATTTGCACTACCTCCAGCTACAATGCAATCAAACCACAAAGGAATATACTGCAGCAGAAAACTCGTCTTTAGCTCTTCACCCAATTAACTTTATCTAATTCTTGGCCCAATTAATTTTTAACATATGATATAAACAGAATGCAATCTGAAGACCTGAGGGAAAGGATTTATATTCCATAACCAGACCTGACCATAATTCAAGCCCTTGAAGCATTTGGGTTCCCAACTTATGGATTATTAAAATAAATCCCATAAACACAAACACATTGTCTGTACAGCTATTATTCAGTAGGAAGTGCTACCAAGTGCCAACTAACTCACCCATGACCTACTCACCGATGCTCAATTTGGGTTCCACCAGGACCACTCATCTCCAGACTATTACAGCTTTGGTCCAAACATGGACAAAAGAATTGGCAGTGAGGCAAGAGTGACTGCCTTTGACATCAAGTCAGCATTTGACTGTGTGTGGCATCAAGGAGCCTCAGTAAAACTGAAGTCAAATGGAAAAACTCTCCATGACTAGAGTCATACATAGCACAAAGGAAGATGGTTGTGGTTGTTGCAGACCAATTATCTTAGCCCCAGGACATCACTGCAGGGGTTCCTCAGGGTAGTGTCCTTGCCCCAATTCTCTTCAGCTGATTCAATGACATTTCCTCCATAATACGTAGGGTGTTCGCAGTGTTCAGCACCATTTGCAACTCCTCAGATAATGAAGCAGTACATGCCTGCCTGCAGCAAGACCGAGATAACATTCAGGCTTGGGCTGATAGGTTACAGGTAATATTTGTGCCAAACAAGTGACAGAATCTCCAACAAAAGGAAGTCTAATTAGTTCCCATTGACATTCAATGGCATTGCCATTGTTGAATCTCCCACATCAGCATCCTGAGGGTCACCTTTGACCAGAAATGTAACTGGATCAGCCACATAAATACTGTGGTATTCTGTAGTGAGTGTCTTGCCTCCTGACTCCCCAGCCTGTCAACTATTTACAAGACACAAGTCAGGAGTGTGATGGAATACTCTCCACTTGCCTGGATGGGTGCAGCTCCAACAACACTGTAGATGCTGTTGAACATCATCCAGGACAAAGCAGCCTGCTCAATTGGCACTCCACCCATTACCTTAAATATTCACTCCTTCTCTTACCAGTGGCACATCATGGCAGTATGTACCATTTACAACATGCTCTGCAACTCTCCAAGTCTTTTTCAACAGCACCTTCCAAACCCACGACCTCTACCACCTAGAAGGACAAGGGCAGGAGATGCATGGGAACAGCACCACCTGCAAGTTCCCCTCCAAGTCACACACCATCCTGACTTGGAAATAGATCACCTTTCCTTCATCTTACTTCAATATAAATTCTGGAACTCCTTCCCTAACAGCACTATGGGTGTACCCTCACCAGATGGAATGCAGCAGTTCAAGAAGGCACCACCTTCAAGGGCAATTAGGGATGGACAATAAATGCTGGTCTTGCCATGTCCTCTGAGTGAATAAAAAAAAAAGGAAAACAAAACATTTCTTGTATGTTGTGCTCTCATTTGGAGGCTTGCCAATAATCCCATTCTGCAATCATAGTCTGTTCAATGATAAAGCGTTTCTTTCTATAGGGCCTTATCATCTCAAAACATTTCATGGTGTATCACATGCAATGAATTATGCCTGCAGTGTGCCGATTTTGTTTTGTTGGCAATGTTTGCCTGCTTATTCCTATTCAATTAATCAATACCCATTGTGAACAAATCTTTCACCATAGCAATAAACACAATTACAACATGAAAATACCCATACATTTATCTTATCTGTGTCATTCAACATGTTAAACACTGGGACTGTGTTGCTTCTCAAATACTTTTCCCCCATCGCACATCTTTTCAACTGCGTTAGATTTTGCCGCACTTAAAACTCAAATTTATGAGTAATCACCCTGCTTTCTCTTTACAGAATCACCTTCCAGTGTATTTATGGCATGCAGTGGTGACATGGGCAAAACTATACACAATATTCAGAATGTGGTCTCAGTAATGATTTTATAAGGCACTGAAAATTCTTGTTTTGACACTATCAAATACACTTGAGATTCATCTCAGTATCTGATTAGCTTTATATTGAATAGGTACTTTCAGTGGATAGTCAATAATCACACTCAAATCTACCTCATTTTCAACCTTTCAAAATGAACAGCTATCCTTTCATGTTTTCCGAGCAAATATATAGATTTTTTTTAAAAATCCAAATTACATTTCACGTGCCTTTCTCTTATTTAGTTTGTCCCATTTGGTTGACTCTCAACAGTGATGACCTGGACACAAAAGC
Organism: Heterodontus francisci; assembly: GCF_036365525.1. Lineage (NCBI taxonomy): Eukaryota > Metazoa > Chordata > Chondrichthyes > Heterodontiformes > Heterodontidae > Heterodontus > Heterodontus francisci. The sequence continues at coordinate 17,909,228 of NC_090377.1, read as the reverse complement.
TGTGTACATGACATATCTTATAATACAGAAGTACTCTCCTCCAAATTCATGGAAGAATACAGCACCGAAGGCCATTTGGCCCATCTCCCTAGCGCTGGCTCTTTGAAAGAGCTATCCAATTAATTCCCACTCCCCTGCTCTTTTCCTATCACCCTGTACATTTTCCTTTTTAAGAATATACACAATTTCATCTTGAAAGTTGCCATTGAACCTGCTGCCACCACACTTTCAAGCAGTGCATTCCAGATCATAAGTCACTGCATAAAAAAAAAATGTATCCATCTTCCCCATTGTTCTTTTGCCAATTATCTTAAATTTGTGCCCTCCGCCTTCCAGTTACTAACTTCTCCTGTCACTTGTAAGAATTCCTCCTTACTTACTCTATCAAAACCCTTCATAAATCTTCACATGTCTATTTAAATCTCCCCTCAAACTTCTTTGCTGTCAATAGGAAGGATCCCAGCTTCTTCAATCTCAACACATAAATGAAGTTTTTTTCCCCCCTGGTATCATTCTAGTAAATCCCCTCTGCACTCTCTCCAAGGACAAGTTGCTTATGAATCACATTGACAGAAAATAATTTCAGAAGAAATTCTAGAGCTATCCATTGACTCGGTGTCTGGGACAAAACATAAACCATTTATTATCCCTAACTCTACCGCTAGTCAATTTTTAACCCAGCTAACTAATTTCTGTTAATTCATTCCGTCTTTATCTTCAAAAGTCTTCTATGTGGAACTTCATCAAATGCCTTCTGCGAATCCAAGGAAATGACATAATGATAGTTTTCAGCAGTTTATTTAGCTGTGCCCCTTGAGGGATTAGAATACATTTGACATATTGCTTTTCAATCAAATGACCTCTGTTTTTCTTAAAAATCAAATACATTGATGGCATCCTGTAAAATTCTCCAGAGTATTTTATCCATTTACTGATGTACAATAACTGGTTTACAATTTCCTGAATCATATCTTGGTTCTTATTTTAAAAGATCAGCTGGTCATTTCCATGCAGCTACTTCATTTATTTGGGCCTTCGAAATAAACAAATCCACATTTATTTCTTTGCTCATGCTTTGGAGATTGGTGAGTATATCCCACCTGTTCCAGCTGCCCTGTAAATGTTAATGCCTTGAGTATTTCTCACAGCACATGCTCTACCAACTTACAGATTCCAGTATCATTTTCTACACCATCTGGAAGAACATCCCAGAATAATCCCATTCTACAAACAAGTCATTCAGGCTACTTACAGGATCACAGAGTGGAGGGTTCTATGTGTATCAGAGTAGAGCTGATTGTGATCTATCCATAGCATTCCAGTCAGAACTAAATTCTTTACTTCAATGTTGTTGTTCGTTAGGTAGTTGGTCACAAACAATGGAAGAGTTGGCTCAACAGGTTTGGCAGCACATGAGGTGAGGTGAGTGTAACTGCCCTTGACATCAAAGGCAGCATTTGACTGAGTCTGGCATCAAGGAGCCCTAGCAAAACTATAGTCAATGGGAATCAGGGGGAAAACTCTCCGCTGGTTGGAGTCATACCTAGCACAAAGGCAGATGGTTGTGATTATCGGAGGTCAATGAACTCAGCTCCAGGACATCACTGCAGGAGATCCTCCGGTTAGTGTCCTAGGCCCAATCATCTTCAGCTGCTTCTTCAATGACCGTCCCTCCATCATAAAGTCGGGAGTGGAGATGTTCGCTGATGACTGCACAATATTCAGTACAATTAGCGACTCCTCAGATACTGGAGCAGTCTGTGCAGAAATGTAACAAGACCTGGACAATATCCAGGCTTGGGCTGATAAGTGGCAAGTAACATTCATAGAAAATAGGAGCAGGAGTAGTCCATTTGGCCCTTTGAGACTGCTCCACCATTCATTATGACCATGGCTGATCATTCAACTCAGTAGCCTGTTCCTGCTTTCGCCCAATACCCTTTGATCCCTTTAGACCAAGAGCTATATCTAACGTCTTCTTGAAAACATACAATATTTTGGCGCCACACAAGTGCAAGGCAATGACCATCTCCAACGAGAGAGAATCTAGCCATCTTCCCTTGACATACAATGACATTGCCATCACTGAATTCCCCACTATCAATATCCATGGAGTTAGCATTGACTAGAAACTGAGCTAGACCAGCCACATAAATGCTGTGACTACAACAGCTGGTCAAACGCTGGGAATTCTGTGGCCAAAAACTCACCTCCTGATTCCCCAAAGCCCGTCCACCATCAACAAGGCACAAGTCAGGAGTGTGATGGAATACTCTCCACTTGCCTGGATGGGTGCAGCTCCAACAACACTCAAGAAGCTCGACACCATCCAGGACAAAGCAGCCCGTTTGATTGGCACCCCATCCACAACCTTCAACATTCAATTCCTCCACCACCGATGCACTGTGGCAGCAGTGTGTATCATCTACAAGATGCACTGCAGCAACTCACCAAGGATCCTTCGACAGCAACTTACAAACCTGCGACCTCTACCAGCTAGAAGGACAAGGGCAGTAGACTCATGGGAACACCATCACATGCAAGTTCCACTTCAAGACACTCATCTTGACTTGGAACTATATCACTGTTCCTTCACTGTCGCTGGGTCAAATTCCTGGAACTCCCTTCCTGCAGCACTGTGGGTGTACCTACCCCACATGGACTGCAGTGGTTCAAGAAGGTGGATCACCACCACCTTTGAGGGCAATTTGGGATGGGCAATGAATGCTGGTCTAGCCAGTGATGCCCACATCCCATGAAAGAATGAAAATCAGATTCCTCTTACTCAGGTAAAAACAACATAATCAATTTTCAATTTTGAGGAAAGAATGCCCTTTCACATCCACAACCACTGAAATACTTTTGAAATAGTCACTGGTTATGTAAACAATCTCAGCAGGCAATTTGTTCACAGCACAATTACACAAACAGCAAGGAGATAAATAGTTAATGGGATGGATAGATAGTTACTCCATTTTAAAATTGTTGGTTGAGGGATAAATGTTGATCTGGACTTCAGAATGAGGAGCTTTTGCACTTCTTTGAATAGTGCCATGGGCTCATGTGTGTCAGCTGTGACTCAGCTGGTAACACTCTTTTCTTCTAAATCAGGAAAGTTGAGTTCAAGTCCCTTACCAGAGACTCAGCACAAAAATCAAGGATGATAGTCCAGTGCAGTATTGAAGGAGTTCTGCACTGTCAGAGGTGCTGTCTTTCGAATTATGCTGTCTGTCCTTCCAGATGGATGTAAAAGATCCCATGGTACTGTTTTGAAGCAGAGTAGCGGATTTTGGGTGTCCTGGCCAGTATTTATCCGCCAATCTACATCACAAAAAGAGATTTATCTGCATTATCTTATTGCAGTTTGTGGGAGCTTGCTGTGCGCAAATTGGCTGCTGTGTTTCTTACATTACAATGGTAACTACCCTTCAAAAGTACTTCATTGAGTAGTGAAGCACTTTGGGATGTCCTTTGGTCACGATAGGTGCTTTATCTGTCTACCTGACAGAAAAATGAGGCCTTAATTTAACATCTCAAAAAGATAGCAGCTTTGAATTGCAGCACTCCCTCAGGACTGTACTGAAGTGTCTGCCTAGACTATTAGCTCATGTCTATCGAGTGATTCTTGAACCTGCAACATTCTGACTGAGAGCACTCCCCACTGAGGCATTTGGGAAAATAAATCTTTTTAGTGTAAACATCTATCACATGCAGGCTGAGTGGAGCAGACACAGGGGATGAGAGCAAGAATTTCCATCAGTAAGTCCTTTCCAAGTATGAAGGCCTCATGAGTAACAATTTGGCAGGGACCCATTTTGCATCTAATGCTTTGCTGAGAATAAGGCAATATTCAATGGACAGTTGGAAGAACTACAAGACTGCCATGTTGAGTTGCTTCCAGCTACATTCAGGACTATTGATATCACCATTTCTTTTAAATAAATGCTTCACAAAATATTTATGTAAATACTTTTAAACTAAAGGGACAAATAAATGCCAACAGTGAACTTGTACTTAAAGTTCAATGGTTTGATCTGTTGAGGTTTACCACAATGTGGTGCATTTAGACCACTTTATATTTTAGTCAAGATTAATGCCTTTAATGCTGAGTTAATAATAGACATCTACAATCTATCCAACACATTGTGTGGAAACATCAAAGTTATCAGGGGTCTTCATGGCTCAGTTGGCACCACTCCTGCCTTTGAGCCAAAAGGCTCCAGGTTTAAGTCCCACTCCAGGACTTGATGGCTATGGAAGGAGTATTCACAATGTGGTCTGTCAGGTTGTTATTCAGCCTGTGAATCCTTCCAATACTCCACACGATTCTCCAAAGGAAGGAGTGAGGAAAAAACAACCAACCAAAAGTATCCATGAATTTCGTGTGGTGGTTATGGGGCAGCAATTTAAATTATTATATCATTGGGATTTCCCCCCTAGCCTTTAAGATTGTCCATATTGCAGGCCCCCTACTTGTCTTGTTGGTTGTGATTGAGGACAGGTATAGTGTTTTGAAAATTTCATTTTGCATTTTGTCCACTTGAGGCTACCATACACAGATACCAGCAGAGGGAGTTGGGAAAAGAAAGTACAATAAAAGGAATCCATGTTTGTAACAGAATGCAGCAGTTTTGTGTCTTTTACTGACTTTGGCTAAATCTTAGTACTGAGAACATCACAATAGTGATGAAGATGGTGAAAAATAGGAAACATTGCTTTCAGGTATGAAACTTTTAGAAGCTGTTTCTGCAGACAGCATTTTAATTTGGAGACTTAGAAAACACAAAGAAGCTTGCACAGTGCACACAGACACACATGTTAATCTCTCCAATATAACCATCTAATCAAAAACATAAATAATCTTGGATCATTACAGATCATTCCTCTGAAAAAAAAACACGATCCCAAATCCTTGATCACACACTATCACTGTGTTGCTGATCAATATGGCATTGTCTATGCCAAATCTACCACCTTTTCATGCGCATTTGGAGCCATCATCTGTATTCCCACATTGAAACATTGTAGCCACTTTTGCCAAAGACACAATGGCAGGTTTTTTCAATCACAAAAGAAAAAAGGCCTTACATCTCCACTACGGAGGTGAAGATTTAGAAGATATGAGACATTTATACCTGAGCAAAATGATGTCGACTCAAAAATGTACTAACAACCTACTTCAGGCCCAAGAAAAACAACATATGAAACAATTTTCTTCTGAAGCAAACAGGACAATAGACCAATATTGCACATGATTGAGGCAACTAGTCAAAGGTGATTGCTGAAAATAGAGACATGTTGTCGAAGCTTTTCATCTTGCATTCTTCAGAACAATCTGTAAGAATACCAATGTAAGGGAAAACAGTAACTTTATACTGTATGAGACAAGAGTGCTGATTGGTTGGGAAGTGAACTCTGATTCATAGCGGTGTTGCCATGAAGAATGCACCAGTCTATGGTGACTGACAGTTAACTGCCAAACTTTGCTTGAAATTTAAACCAGGCAACTTGACTCCAATTGGTCAAGGCATTGCCTTGATGAATGAATCATAGAAACTTTAAGGCACAGAAAGAGGCCACTTGTCCCATCGTGTCTGTGCTGACCGAGAAACAATCCACCTGTTCTAATCCCACCTTCCAGCATTTGGTCCATAGCCCTTCAGATTACAGTACTCGAGTACATATCCAGACTCTTTGAATGGGTGAGGGTCGCTGCCTCTACTACCCTGTCAGGCAGCGAGTTCCAGACCCCCACCATTCTCTGGCGAAAAAGTTTTTCCTCATCTCCCCTCTAACTTTTCTGCCAATCACTTTAAAGCTATGCCCCCTCGTCACTGACCTCTCTGCTAAGGTGAATAGACCCTTCACCTCCACTCTATCCAGGCCCCTCAAAATTCTGTACATTTCAATCAGATCTCCCCTCAGCCTTCTCTGTTCCAAGGAGAACAACCCCAGCCTATCCAATCTTTCCTCATAGCTGCATTGTTCCAGTCCTGGCAACATCCTCGTAAATCTCCTCTGTACCCTTTCCAGTGCAATTACATCCTTTCTGTAATGAGGTAACCAGAACTGCACACAGTACTCAAGCTGTGGCCTAATCAATGATTTATACAGGTCCAGCATATCCTCCCTGCTTTTATATTCTGTACCTCGGCTAATAAAGGAAAGGATTCCATGTGTCTTCTTAACTACCTTATCGACCTGTCCTGTTACCTTCAGGGATCTGTGGCCATTCACTCCAAGGTCCCTTACTTCCTCTACACTTCAGTATTTTCTGATTGTGTATTCCTTTGCCTTGTTTGACCTCCCCAAATGCATCACATCCAGGTTGAATTCCATTTGCCACTTTTCTGCCCATCTGACCAGACCGTCAATATCTTGCTGCAGCCTACAGCTATCCTCCTCGCTATCTACCACACAGCTAATCTTTGTGTTGTCTGCAATCTTCTTGATCATGCCCCCTATATTTACGTCCAAATCATTAATATATACCACAAAAAGCAGGGGACCTAGTACTGAGCCCTGCGGACGTCACTGGAAACAGCCCTCCAGTCGCAAAAACACCCGTCAATTACCCTTTGCTTCCTGCCACTGAGCCAATTTTGTATCCACCTTGCTGCATTTTCCTGGATCCCATGGGATTTTTTTTTTTATTTTTTATTTTTTTAAAAAGTCTGTCATGTGGGACCTTGTCAAAAGCCTTGCTAAAATCCATGTAGATCACATTAACTGCACTACCCTCAAATTTTTTGAAGTAATGAGGAAAATAGATCAAGTTATTCAAACAAGATCTTCCCTTAACAAATCTATGCTGACTATCCTTGATTAACCTGTGCCTTTCCAAGGGACAGTTTATCCTGTCTCAGAATAGATTCCAAAAATTTGCAAACTGCTGAGGTTAGACTGACTGGCCTATAATTATTTGGTCTATCCCTCACTCCCTTTTTAAACAAAGATACAACGTTAGCAGTTCCCCAGTCCTCCGGCACCACACCTGTATCCAGTGAGGACTGGAAAATGATGGTCAGACTTTGCTATTTCTTCTCTTGCTTCTTTTAACAGCCTAGGGTACATTTCATCCGGCACTGGTGATTTATCAACTTTCAAGGATGCCGATCACATTAATACTTCCTCTCTTCCTATGTTTATCACATCCAATCCTTCACATTCCTCCTCCTTAACGAGAATATTTGCATGACCCCCTTTTGTGAAGACAGACACAAAGTATTCATTAAGAACCATACCAACATCTTCTGCCCCAACACATAGATTATGTTGATCTTTTATGGGCCCTACTCTCTCCTTAGTTATCCTCTTACTCTTAATGTATTGAGAAAAGAGTTTTGGGTTTACCTTGATTTTGCTTGCCAATATTCTTTCATGCCCTCTGCTTTCCTAATTTCCTTTTTGATTTCACCTCTTCACTTTCTATACTGCTCTCTATGTCAGACATAAGCTTTCCTTTTCTGCCTTATCTTACCCTGCAAGTTCCTTGACATCCATGGGGCTCTAGATTTGGCCGTCTCATCCTTTTTCTTTGTGGGAACATGTTTACTGTGAACCCCTTGAATCTCCCCTTTGAATGCCCCCTACTGCTCTGACACTGATTTACCTTCAATTAGCTGTTTCCAGTCCACTTTCGCTAAATCACTAAAATAAAAGCAAAATACTGCAGATGCTGGAAATCTGAAACAAAAACAAGAAATGCTGGATTCACTCAGCAGGTCTGGCAGCATCTGTGGAAAGAGAAGCAGAGTTAACGTTTCGGGTCAGTGACCCTTCTTCGGAACTGACAAATATTAAAGATGTTACTAAACACCTCACTTGCTTATAACCTGTGACATTAATATTTGTCAGTTCCGAAGAAGGGTCACTGATCCGAAACGTTAACTCTGCTTCTCTTTCCACAGATGCTGCTAGACCTGCTGAGTGAAGCCAGCATTTCTTGTTTTTGTTTCGCTAAATCACTCTTCAGTTTAGTAAAATTGGCATTGTCCCAATTGAAAACTCTAAAGATAACCAGCGAATGATTCACTTATTTTGTTTAGCTGAAACAGGCAGAATGTGTGTACATCTTTTTGTATGCAAAAAGATGCACACACAAATGTGTCACATTGCAAGCCCTACTGACAATCTTAAATTGGTTGTCAGTGTAATTCTTAGCACACTGAGAATTATTTAGCAAATAATTTATATTATATATTATCAAATGTTGTCCAATCGCAGAATCACATCTAATGTTGGACATTGTGTTTTGAAGCTTCGACAACATGTCTCTATTTTCAGCAATACTCAAGTTCTGCGCTACCAAATGACACTTTGGTGATGTTGAACATCTTTGGCCTCCTTATCTCGAGACAATGGGCAAGCGCCTGGAGGTGGTCAGTGGTTTGTGAAGCAGTGCCTGGAGTGGCTATAAAGGCCAATTCTAGAGTGACAGGCTCTTCCACAGGTGCTGCAGAGAAATTTGTTTGTCGGGGCTGTTGCACAGTTGACTCTCCCCTTGCGCCTGTGTCATTTTTCTTGCCAACTGCTAAGTCTCTTCGACTCGCCACACTTTAGCCCCGTCTTTATGGCTGCTCACCAGCTCTGGCAAACACTGGCAACTGACTCCCACGACTTGTGATCAATGTCACAGGATTTCATGTCGCGTTTGCAGACGTCTTTAAAGCGGAGACATGGACGGCCGGTGGGTCTGATACCAGTGGCGAACTCGCTGTACAATGTGTCTTTGGGGATCCTGCCATCTTCCATGTGGCTCACATGGCCAAGCTATCTCAAGCGCCACTGACTCAGTAATGTGTACAAGCTGGGGATGTTGGCCGCCTCGAGGGCTTCTGTGTTGGAGATACGGTCCTGCCACCTGATGCCAAGTATTCTCCGGAGGCAGTGAAGATGGGATGAATTGAGACGTCGCTCTTGGCTGACATATGTTGTCCAAGCCTCGCTGCCATAGAGCAAGATACTGAGGACACAAGCCTGATACACTGACTTTTGTGTTCCGTGTCAGTGCGCCATTTTCCCACACTCTCGGCCAGTCTGGACATAGCAGTGGAAGCCTTTTCCATGCACTTGTTGATTTCTGCATCTAGAGACAAGTTACATACTGAATGGGAAATCAAAACACAAATAATTAAAGGTTGTCTATCTAGTCCACAATGCCGAAAAGCACTCGAGACAGAAAGCTGTCAGAACTGTTGGAGTTAGAAAGATCACTATCGCTCTGAGCCCAGAGCTACTGAAGTTTAGGCAGCTAACAGTAACTACTACACTCTAATTCCAACTCCTGTGAATACTGTTCATCACTCATGTGCTGGAAACGACCTGCAAAACAATAGAAATCACAGACATGTGACTTGTCCAAAGAATGTTTCCACTGTGGCAGTGCTTACCCACATCAAACAGAGCATCCTGCTACTGGTAAACAGTGTAAAGTTTGTAGAATACCCAAACACTTTGCTCATGTTTGTCACTCATCAGCAAATTCAACTACTAAGACCAATACCAATGGAAGGGTGCCATGTATACTTACTACAGCAAAAACGGGGAGAGAATGTAGCCAACGTTGAGGCAGATGACCCTGAATATACTTGTGCTCTGACACAGAAAACACCCACATGTGACTGACCATTGGCTGCTTGGACATAGATGCTCTCAGATACAGGAGCCTCTGTTAATGTCATGGGAGACAAAACATTCAAAAAACTTCAGGATTGCCCCATTCTCTGCAAACCAAGGAATACAAAAACTTTCCCTTACAACAGTGACAAACACTAGAATAAATGTTCTGTTCTATGTCATATCTGAGAATGTGACACGCTTATCAGTTTCAACACAGCAACAGATATGCGCATAATTACAGTCACATACACGATTCATAACCTTCGAACTGTATGCTGACTGCCTCACTGCTATCAGCAAACTGAAAGGTGTTACATGCAAGCATGTAGATCCTAATATGCCACCAGTTGTGCATCAATGGCAACAAATACCATTTCATGTCAGGAAGCAGACAGAAGAAACTTCAACCCCCACTTCAGCTTGACATTACTGAGAAAGTTGGGAATGAGCCTACTCCTTGGGTCTTACCCATACAAGTCATCAATAAACCCAATAACGAGAACCAGATTAGAATCTGCATTGATATGCAATCACCAAACCAAGACATACAATGAGAAAGACACTTGACACCCACAATTGATGATATCTTAGAGAAAGTGAATGGTGCTAAACACTTTGCTAAACTTGATCTCAATGCAGCTACCATCAAAACAAGCTTGCAGAAGAATCGAGAAATCTTACTGTATTCTCCACTCACATCAGAGTTTATTAATACAAGAGGCTCACCTTTGGAGTCAATTCAGCTGCTGAGGTATTTCAGCAAATGATTCAGTCTGTACCTCAAGGACTTGAAGGCATGCTGAACATCAGTGATGACATTCGTGACAGATAATCTACTGGGTTGAGTTTGCCTGGCTGAGACTCAACATGGAAATTGGACTCTTGTAGTTTAAGTATTCAATGTTCTATTCGAGTGGATAGTTTGCTTTGTGGATTATTGAACAAGTTCATTAGTTATAATTTAGTCTTTGTTATCTGTTAAGAGGGAAATGTGTTGAGGATTGGGAATAGGTTATTAAGCCCATCCCACTTATTGATATCCAAGTCTTTTACTTGGACCCACATTTTTTCCTCCCAATATTCTTCTCTCCCATTCTTTTCCAGTGGTACTGATTCCCTCATTTGGTTAACAAAAATCTATCAATCACAGATTTAAAATTAACAATTAATCTATCATTTGCCATTTGCTGAAGAGAGTTCCAAATTCTACCAACCTTTGTATGTAGAAGTGTTTTCTAACTTCACTTTTGAAAGATCTGCCTCTAATTTTTAGGCTATATTCCCTAGCCTTAGACTTCCCAACCAATAGGAATAGTTTCTCTCTATTTACCCTATGTGTTCCCCTTAATCCGTTGAAAACTTTTGTCAAATCACCACTTAACTTTCTAAATTCCTGGGAATACAACGTTAGTTTGTGTAATCTTTCCTTGTGATTTAACCCTTGGTGTCCAGATTTCATGCTGGAAAACCTATGTTGCACTGCCTTCAAGGCCAATAATTTAATTCTAACAATTTAAAAACAATGCATTTTCTTACCCAAATCTCTAGCTCTTGCTCAAACCTGACTTTTGAATGCCACAACAGAATCAGCATTCAATGACAACAATTTACCTACAAATTTAATTATTCTGCTAAATTTAGCTCATGGCTTCCATAATCTCTAGGTTTTCTTCTATCCTAGTTTGGTCAATATACCTAAAGAAAAACAGCAGAACTGGAATATATAAGCAGAAAAGCTTTCATTTATGTCAGCTTGTCTAAGTTAACAGTACACTCATCTGAGTTAGAAGGGTTGTGGGATTAAATCCCCATATCAGTACTTGAGATCATAATCTACACAGTGAAAGAGTGCTGCATTGTCAAAAGTGTTGACTTTCGGATAAATGGAGGCCCATCTATCTGTTGAAATGAATATTAAAGGAATTTGAGAGTTTGCCTTGCTTCCTGGCCAACATGCTTCTGTCAACCAACATCACCAAGATAAACCAGTCCTTCATTTCACTGAAGTTCATAGGACCTTGCTGTGTATATTAACAGTGACTGGATATCAGCACAATTCCTTGTATATGAAGCATCTTTGGTGTGTTTGAGAAATATGCTTTAAATACAAATTATTTTTCTCCTTTCCTTAAACATTCTCCAATTCAGGAGATGTAGATAAATTAGCACTCCAAAGTCAAATGTATTATAATTACAACACTGTTCTTCTTTGGCCCTTGTCTCGAGAGACAATGGGTAAGCATCTAGTGGTGGTCAGTGATATGTGCAGCAGCACCTGGAGTGGCTATAAAGGCCATTTCTAGAGTGACAGACTCTTCCACAGGCGCTGCAGATAAAATTGGTTGTCGGGGCTGTTACACAGTTAGCTCTCCCCTTGCACCTCTGTCTTTTTTCCTGCCAACTGCTAAGTCTCTTTGACTCGTCACTCTTTCGCCCTGCCTTTATGGATGTCCGCCAGCTCTGGCAATCACTGGCAACTGACTCCCACACCTTGTGGTCAATGTCACAGGACTTCATGTTGCATTTGCAGACATCTTTAAAGCGGAGACATGGATGACCGGTGGGTCTGATACCAGTGACGAGCTCGCTGTACAATGCGTCCTTGGGGATCCTGCCATCTTCCATGTGGCTCACAATTACAACACTAACACACAAAACCATGCATAGATGGATGGACAAAGAGTTGAATCACAGAATGATAGGAGTTCCAGTATAAAAAGATCCCATTCCACACATTATTGTATCTGTGTTAGCTCCACACATGGGTTTTTGGCTGTAATCCTATTCCTGTTTCATCGAATATTGGTCTTCAAATGTTTAATAATTAAATGATGTGAATGTTTTGACTTGAATAGTCACATTCAATATTCTAATGACACTTTGAGTGAAAACATTTTATTATTTGTTCAGGGTGTGGATATTATTGGCAAGGCCACATTTATTGCCCATCCCTAGGTTTCCTGACAAGCTGTAGCTGGCCACCTTTTTGAAATAATATTTAAGTGGCTTGTTGGGCCACTTCATAGAACATTTAAAGTCAATCACAAAATGTGGAAATGTGGTCTAGATTGGGCAAGGGTGACGGGTTCCCTTCCATAAAGGACCAATTGACATTCTACAGCACTCCAGCAACAGTCATGGTCATTATTTTCTGTTGCAAGCCCATCAATTACCAGATTTATTGACTTCAATTTCCTAACATGTAACAGTGGGATTTGAACACACAACCTAGTCTAGTACCATAAACCACAACCACAACCCCCACCCCATGCATTAATATCCCCCATGCACATTTATTTGTTGTTGCCAAACTTACCACACAGTACAATGAGGGTAGATGGTCAGAAAGGAATAGACATGTTGTTGCGGCCATGTGGCAAGGGATATGGGTGGTTGCCACTTTTCAACTCCCACCTGACCGCAGCAAGTGCTTTTGTTATTAGGGTTTAGCCCCTTTGTGTTTTATTTGCCAAATAAACAGACGCGATAGGTTCTCTTGTAGGTTTAAAAAGAGATTAATTATTTACTGAGTGTTACGACCAGGTGAGAAAGGTGACTCGGGGTCCCTCTCAGCCATCACCTGGTCTTACTGTAATAGGGATTTGTTTTCAAACACATTGTGTTTGAACTCCCCCTTGGTGAATCCTTGTTCACTGCTTTCCAATTATAGGGCAAAGAAACCAACACTAACTGGCTTTCTTAGGTTTAAAGAAAAGTTGAAATTTATTAAACTTAAACTCTAATTCAGTTAATGCCTATGGATACACAACACGCCCACGCTAGTTTACATAAGCGATACACATGCAAATCGAGACAGAAGAAGCAGAAGAAAAATAAAGTGGAAAGGTTTGAGGCAATATCTGAAGAGTTTGTTACAGTTCTTTGAGCTTACTGTAGAGTCTGTGATTGTGGGTAGATTTTGTTTTTCATTTGGGCAGAGTATTCTTCTTAAACCTTATTCGCTGTAGGAGACTTTTCTCTCTAGGGATTCATGTGTCTTCAGTGGATTCAGAGGCTTGTGAAAAGGAGATGGTAGCAGACAGGTGAGATCTTTAGTCCAGGAGCAAACAGACACTCAGTTCAAACTGTTCGTACAATTCACAAAAACCCAGGTTGCCCAGCAGGTTAATCATGTGACTAACTGGTCTGACCACGTCTTGGATTGTATCACCTTAGCAGTCTCTGAAATGCTCCTCTTACACACAATACCTGGTGATCAAGGTCAATTGTGAGTTGAATGAGTCAGGGAATGGTCCTTTGTCCTTCCAATCACTGTCTGTTATTATGCAAATGTCTTTTCCAGCCACAGTTGATCTGTTTGACAAGTCCTTTCTTCACTCAGTTTAACAGTTTAAAATCAATGTTCATGACAAAATTAATGTGCCTCATTCTTGGCAGATGGGGGCCTAACATGATACCTCCACACCCAGCGGAATGAAATGCGATCTGAGAAAAGGTGCATTTCATTAAAAAGGTCGAGAGAAAATATAAGATACAGAATAAAAACCAAGCCTTTCTCTCACTTATTCACAAATCCTAAAGCTTATTAAAATAGCCCCTTTTTTGGCATCCTAATAAACATGTTGTTCTTTTCTGGGGAAGTTTCTCTTCCGTTTGCCCATCTCCATGGCTGCCTAGGGTCTTTGTTCCTGCGGAGGTAATTTTTTTCTTCAGGAGAGTCAGTGGTGGGCAGGTATATCCTGAACTCCCTTTCAGTGCTTTGCTAAGTTATGCAAAGGCTTTTGACTTTGGGGAATGGGTGATTTACTCTGACTATGGGAGAGGATTCTTTGCTAATCTCCCCTTTGTCCCAGAGGACACTCCTGCCTGCAGAGATTTGTACAGACTCTACTGCACACACCTGTGGCACTTGACTAGGTGAGGAGTCACCCTCATGATTTCTCTGCCGCCCCCCCCCCCCTCCTTAGAGGTCTTTCTTTATCTCTGCAGGTTCCTGTAAATGCTGTTAGCAACTCTGGTGGGGTGCTTCTAGTGTCTGCTTATACGCAAGAGGATGTGGGGTCTAACTTTTCACATTTCTCAAAGTTGGCTGACCCCAGACAGTAGAGGTTTTCTTCCAGGATTCCTCCCGAACTTCTTTTAATATGCCCTCTTGGTCACTTTTTCACCTTCCCTGTCTAATCTTTTGACAGCCTTGTGCCTGCCTGTCCCCTTTTGTACTCAGCGGGGGTCCCTTACAGTTCAATAGCCATCTGCTGGAGGGTCCTCCTAACACCGATACAGGACTTAGGGGTGAAGGTTTCACTGTAGGTTGGGGTTTCCCCTCAACCTGGCACATGTGGCAACTCCTGCAGTACTCCACCACATCTTTGTGGTGTTTTGGCCATTCAAACTGCTGTCTTATGCAGGCTTTGGTTGTGTATACTGTACAGCCACTGTAGTCAGTGGGCCCTCCTTAATATTTCCCTCCGGTATACCACTAACTGGTGAGCTATTGTCCACTCCTTGCTCTCAGGTCTGCAAGGAGAACTCCATTTCCTCATCAGTACCACATTCTTTAAATAGTAGCAATAAGGGACTCCCTCTGCTTCACTTTCAGACTGGCAGCCCGTGCTAACTCTCGCAACACTGGGTTGGCTCACTGAGCCTCAGCTAGGGAAAATCCATTTAATTCATTCCTTGGGTCTCCTAACTTTCCAAAGAAAGTCTCAGACAGACAGATCTCAGTCATCTGCCTGCTGCGCTAATTCAGTCTCCTCTGGGGGAGCTAGTTTGATCATGGCCTGATCCACTACACATTCAGGGAAACTGCAGGGGACCGTCTCCTACCACGGCCCTGTCTCTGACCTCCTGCAGTCTTTCTTTCACTACTGGGGGGTTACCACCTTCACCCCTGCCAGATCATTACCTAGGAGCAGGTCAACCCCATCCACAGGCAAGCAAGGGACAATCCCTACAGTCACCAGTCCCGAAACTAGGTTGCACTCTAGGTACACCCGGTGTCTAGGTTCAGGCATATACTGCCCTCCAATACCATTTACCACCATTCTGGTGTTCACTGCACTCTCCAGGGGAAAGGTCAGGCATTTTCCCAGTAAAAAGGGATCTAGTGGCCCTTATGTCCCTTAAAATCACAATGGGCTTGCTTGCCCCACGAGAGGTATGGGGTTACTTTCCCTTCAAACACAAAACCCTGATAACCTTCAGGAATCCTATTAAATTTTCCTGTACTTGCAGCCATAAGCTCCCTGGGTCTCACTGTTACTGTTGTCAAAGCCACAGCTTGTTCGGCTGTGCTTTCCATCAGGTTCATCTCTTCGGTGAGCGGGTGTGCCTTGATTAAGCCTACAGATTTTCCCTTTAGTTTACAGCAGTCAGTTTTTAAACGCCCTGTTTTATTACAATGGAAGCACACAGGTCTCCAGGTCTCACTCTTGCTCACAGCACCTTCTTTATTGGCCACAGGGCCTCCTGCCTTCCTTTCACTCCCAGGACTGCTTGGGCTCCTATCACCTTCCCACCTTTGTCCCTTTTGGATTTGTGGGGGTCACTAGAAAAGGTTCTCCCCTAGGAAACCAACTTAAAAATTAAAGCAAACTCATCAGCCAGAATGGCTGCTTGCTGGGCTCCCAGAACCCACTGCTCCTGTACATGGGTCTTTATGGAGAGTGGGAGAGAGTGTTTAAATTCCTCTAACAGAATTACCTGAGATTCTCATAGCTGAGCTGTACTTTAACAGCCCTCAGCCACTGGTCAAAAGCCAGCTGCTTACTTCTTTCAAACTCCAGATAAATTTGATTAGCTTGCTTCTTGAGGGTTCTAAACTTTAGGCGATAGGCTTCAGGTACCAATTCATATGCCCCAAGGATAGCATTTTTTATTAGTTCATAAAATTATGAACTCATCTGGCAACAGGGAATAAACCTTATGGGCTTTTTCAATTAGCTTGTTTTGTAATAAAAGAACTGCCTTTTAGTTGCCTTGCCAGTTTCTCAAAGGACACAAAACATGCCTCTACATCTTAACTCATTGAATTTTGGAATTAGTTGAGCTAGTTTTAACAATTCTGTACCCATCCCTAAATTACGCTCCTCCATATTGGCCATGGTTTCACTGGGGTTATTCTGTCGCCCCCTAGTTAACACAAGCCGCTTCAGCTCTTTCTTCACATCCTTCTGAAATATTCTCTCTCTCTCTCCTGCCTTTCATTTTCTTCACTTGACTTCTGGAAGGCTTTCTCCCTCTCCTGCCTCTCTTTTTCCTCTCCCTTTCTTTCTCCTCTAATTCAAGTTTCCTCTCTTCCAATTGTAGCTTTGCTGGCAATACCCTGTCAAGATCTACTTCTAACCCTGTTTCTGCTTCTTCAGATTCAAGGGAAAAATGGTTAGCCACTAGTCTTAGGAGTTCAGGCTCTCATCTTGGCACATAGTGATCCCACACAGCTCAGCCATTTTCCTCAACTCCTTCATAGACAGTGCTTTTAACTTATCCCAAGTTACTTCACCCTGGCTTGGAGAGCTACTAACTTCAGTTGCAGACATGTTAGTATTCAAGCACACACAACCACAAGAAAACCTGTATTGAAATCTTGCTCTTTTTTGATTGGGAACAATTGGGCTTCCAATTTCTCCCATTTGTCCAGAAGTCAATCCCGGATGAGCCCCCAAATGTCTGTTACGACCAGGCGAGAAAGGTGTCTAGGGGTCCTGCTCAGCCTTTACATGGTCTTACCATAACAGGGTTTTATTTTCAAACACAGAATAATACAATGCAGAAGAGGCCCTTCAGCCCATCGAGTCTGCAACGATGCAATAAAACACCTGACCTGTCTACCTAATCCCATTTGCCAGCACTTGGCCCATAGCCTTGAATGTTATGACGTGCCAAGTGCTCATCCAGGTACTTTTTAAAAAGGATGTGAGGCAACCTGCCTCTACCACCCTCCCAGGCAGGGCATTCCAGACCGTCACCACCCTCTGGGTAAAAAAAGTTCTTCCTCAAGTCCCCCTTAAACCTCCCGCCCCTCACCTTAAACTTGTGACCCCTTGTAACTGACCTTTCAACTAAGGGGAACAGCTGCTCCCGATCCACCCTGTCCATGTCTATGTCCCTCAATCTTGTACACCTCGATCAGGTCACCCCTCAGTCTTCTCTGCTCCAGCGAAAACAACCCAAGCCTATCCAACCTCTCTTCATAGCTTAAATGTTCCATCCCAGGCAACATCCTGGTGAATCGCCTCAGCACTCCCTCCAATGCAATCACATCCTTCCTATAATGTGGCGACTAGAATTGCACACAGTACTCCAGCTGTGGCCTTATCAAAGTTCTGTACAACTCCAACATGACCTCCCTGCTTTTGTAATCTGTGCCTCGATTGATAAAGGCAAGTGTCCCATATGCCTTTTTCACCACCCTATTAACCTGCCCTTCTGCCTTCAGAGATCTATGGACAAACACGCCAAGGTCCCTTTGTTCCTCGGAACTTCCCAGTGTCAGGCCATTCATTGAATACTTCTGTGTCACATTACTCCTTCCAAAGTGTATCACCTCACACTTTTCAGGGTTAAATTCCATCTGCCACTTTTCTGCCCATTTGACCATCTGGTCTATATCCACCTCACTGTTAACCACTCGGCCAATCTTTGTGTCATCCGCGAACTTACTGATCCTACCCCCCACATAGTCATCTATGTCGTTTATATAAATGACAAACAATAGGGGACCCAGCACAGATCCCTGTGGTACGCCACTGGACACTGGCTTCCTGTCACTAAAACAGCCGTCTGTCATCACTCTGTCTCCTACAGCTAAGCCAATTTTGAGTCCACCTTATCAAGTTATCTTGTATCCCATGTGCATTTGCTTTCTTGATAAGTCTCCCATGTGGGACCTTGTCAAAGGCTTTGCTGAAATCCATGTAAACTACATCAACTGCACTACTCTCATCTACGCACCTGGTCACATGCTCAAAAAATTCTATCAAATTTGTTAGGCATGACCTCCCTCTGACAAAGCTATGCTGACTGTTCCTAATCAAATTTTGCCTCTCCAAGTGGAGATAGATTCTGAAGGAGAGAATCTTCTCCAATAGTTTCCCTACCACTGACGTGAGACTCACTGGTCTGTAGTTCCCTGGCTTATCTCTGCAACCTTTCTTAAATAGTGGGACAACATTAGCTGTTCCAGTCCTCGGGCACCTCCCCTGTGGCCAGAGAGGAATTAAAAATTAGGGTCAGAGCCCCTGCATTCTCCACCCTAGTCTCCCACAGCATCCTGGGACACAAATCGTCCAGACCTGGAGATTTGTCCATTTTTAAACCTTCCTAAACCTCCAATACCTTGTCACTCCCTATGACAATTTGCTCAAGAACCTCACAGTCTCTCTCTCTAAGTTCCATTCTCTTGGGTGAAGACAGATGTGAAGTATTCATTCAACACCCTACCAATGTCCTCTGGCTCCACCCACAAATTTCCCCCTTGGTCCCTAATGGGTCCTGCTCTTTCCCTGGTTATCCTCTTCCCATTGATATACTTATAGAATATCTTGGGATTTTCCCTACTTTTACCAGCCAGAGCTTTCTCATATCCCCTCTTTGCTCTCCTAATCTCCATCCTTTCTTTTTCTTTGGGCCTCCTTATCTCGAGAGACAATGGATACGCGCCTGGAGGTGGTCAGTGGTTTGTGAAGCAGCGCCTGGAGTGGCTATAAAGGCCAATTCTGGAGTAACAGGCTCTTCCACAGGTGCTGCAGAGAAATTTGTTTGTTGGGGCTGTTGCACAGTTGGCTCTCCCCTTGCGCCTCTGTCTTTTTTCCTGCCAACTACTAAGTCTCTTCGACTCGCCACAATTTAGCCCTGTCTTTATGGCTGCCCGCCAGCTCTGGCGAATGCTGGCAACTGACTCCCACGACTTGTGATCAATGTCACACGATTTCATGTCGCGTTTGCAGACGTCTTTATAACGGAGACATGGACGGCCGGTGGGTCTGATACCAGTGGCGAGCTCGCTGTACAATGTGTCTTTGGGGATCCTGCCATCTTCCATGCGGCTCACATGGCCAAGCCATCTCAAGCGCCGCTGACTCAGTAGTGTGTATAAGCTGGGGATGTTGGCCGCTTCAAGGACTTCTGTGTTGGAGATATAGTCCTGCCACCTGATGCCAAGTATTCTCCGAAGGCAGCGAAGATGGAATGAATTGAGACGTCGCTCTTGGCTGGCATACGTTGTCCAGGCCTCACTGCCGTAGAGCAAGGTACTGAGCAAGGTACTACACTTTCTGTATTCCACTAATGCTTCCATTGATTTGCTCTCCTTGTATTTGCTAAAAGCCTCTCTTTTCCTTCTCATCATACCCTGAATGTTTCTGGTCATCCATGGTTCTCTGGGCTTGTTGCTCCTACCTATTACCCTAGAGGGAACATGTTGGGCCTGTAGCCTCCCCATTTCCTTTTTGAATGCCCCCCACTTCTCTTCTGTAGATTTCCTAACAAGTAACTCTTTCCAGTCTAACTTAGCCAGATCCTGCCTTATTTTACTAAAATTCGCTCTCCCCCAATCCAAAACCTTTTTTTGCAACTGGTCTATTTCTTTCTCCATAACAAGCTTAAATTGTACCAGGTTATGGTCGCTATCACCAAAATGCGCCCCCACCAACACATCAACCACCTGTCTGGCTTCATTCCTCAGAATTAGCTCCAGCACTGCACCCTCCCTTGTTGGATCCTCTACATTGAGCTAAAAAGTTCTCCTGTATACATTAAGATCTCCACTCCATCGAAGCTCTTAACACGATGACTATCCCAATTAATGTTGGGAAAGTTGAAATCACCTAATATAATTACCCTATTATTTTTAAACACCTCTGCAAATTGCGCACATATTTGCTCCTCAATTTCCCGCTGACTATCTGGGGGTCTATGATAAACATCTAGCAATGTGGCTGTCCCTTTTTTATTCCTAAACTCTACCCATAAAGCTTCATTTGATGCCCCCTCCAAGATATCATCTCTCCTTATTGCAGTAACTGACTCCTTAACTAATATTGCAATGCCCCCTCCTCTTTTACCCCCTCCTCTGTCTCACCTGAAGATTCTATATCCCAGGATATAGAGCTGCCAATCCTGCCCCTCCCTCAACCATGTTTCCGTGATGGCTACTATATCACAATTCCACATGTCAATCATTGTCCTTAACTCAAATAAAAGCAAAATACTGCGGATGCTGGAAATCTGAAACAGAAACAAGAAATGCTGGAATCACTCAGCAGGTCTGGCAGCATCTGTGGAAAGAGAAGCAGAGTTAACGTTTCGGGTCAGTGACCCTTCTTCGGAACTGACAAATATTAGAAAAGTCACAGATTATAAACAAGTGAGGTGGGGGTGGGGCAAGAGATAACAAAGGAGAAGGTGCAGATTGGACCAGGCCACATAGCTGACCAAAAGGTCAGAGAAAAGGCAAACAATATGTTAATGGTGTGTTGAAAGACAAAGCATTAGTACAGATTAGGTGTGAATACACTGAATATTGAACAGCAGCAAGTGCAAACCTGAAGAAAAACAACCTGAAAAAAACAGTGGGTAAGCAAACTTCAGAACTCCGAAGGAGGGTCACTGACCCAAAACGTTAACTCTGCTTCTATTGTCCTTAACTCATCCGTTTTACCTGCAATACTCCTGGCATTAAAGTAGAGGACATCCATCCTGGTCTTACTCCCTTGAAACTTACTTCCACTGTATTCCCTCTGACTTGTTTGCTTTCCTGTGTTTAGCTGTGTCCCTATTCTGCTAGGAGTCTGCATCCCCTTCCCCTGCCAAATTAGTTTAAACTCCTCCCAACAGCACTAGCAAACCCACCAGCAAGGATGTTAGTCCCCCTCTGGTTCAGATGTAGACTGTCCCGCTTGTACAGGTCCCACCTTCCCCAGAAACAGTCCCAGTGGTCCAGGAATCTAAAACCCTCCCTCCTGCACCAACTCTTAAGCCACACATTCATCTCTCCTATTTCTATACTCACTAGCACGTGGCACTGGGAGTAATCCAGAGAGGTCCTGCTTTTTAGTCTACTGCCTAACTCCCTCAATTCTTGATGCAAGACCTCATCCCTCTTTCTACCTATGTCATTGGTACCAACATGTACCATGACCTCTGCCTTATCACCCTCCCTCTTCAGGATGCCCTGCAGCCATTCAGTAACATCCCAGACCCTGGCACCAGGAAGGCAACACATCATCCTGGAGTCACTTTGACAGCCACAGTAGCGCCTATCTGTTCCCCTGACTGTAGAATCCCCTATTACTATTGCTCTTCCTCTCTTTCCCCCTTCCTGTGCAGACAGGCTGCTTGCAGTGCCAGAAGCTTGGCTCTGTCCACACTCCCTGGAGGAACCAGCCTCATCAGCCTCCAAAATGGAATACCAATTTGCAAGCAGGACCTCAGGGGACTCCTGAACGACCTGCCTGTTTCTCTTGGACTGCCTGGTGGTCACCCATTCCCTTCCTTCCTCATGTCCCTTCAGCTGCAGTGTAACCACCTCTCTACACATGCTATCCATAATGCTCTCAGACACATGGATGCTCCAGTGTTTCCAGCCACCGTTCCAGCTCTGAAACCCAAGCTTCCAGGAGCTGCAGCTGGATACACTTCCTGCACACATGCTGGTCCCAGGGACTGGAAATGTCTCCAGATTCCCACATGCAGCAAGAGGAGCAAACCACAGCTTCAAGCTCTCCTGCCATGACTAAACCCTTTAAATTTAAAGCTATAGAAGATTATAATTAAAAAAACAATTAAGTCTTGCAAAAACAATGACATTCAATCCACTTTGAAAAATACCCACCAGGACTTACTCACCAGTCAGCTGTGCTCTTTGGAAACTCTCAATTCCCCTCACTCTGAGGACAAGTAGGAAATGAAAGGAGCTCCCTCCTCACCGAACTTCCTCAATTACCAAACTTCCACTATAGCACTCTAATGCAACCCAAGTCAGCACTGTAAGATGACCCTTTTTATACTGACTGACTCTAGCCCCTGAAAACTGTTTAAGCCAATTCTCTAATTAACAAGGTGCAGCTGCAAGCAGAGCCTGAGTGTGAGCCCTGTTTAAAGTTGGTCTAAAACTCACCTTCTCCAACCCAAACAACAACTGTTAAATTAATCTGCTGACGAAAAGACAGATTAGACTAAAGATAAAATTAACCCTTAATTATCCTCAGTTACCAAACTTCCACTATAGCATTCTAATGAAACCTCAGTCAGCACTCCAATGCAAACATACAACATGTTTTTAGCTCTCCCTTGGTGAATCCTTGTTCATCGCTTTCCAATTATAGGGCAAAGAAACCAGCACAAACAGGCTTTCTTAGGTTTAAAGAAGCATAGTTGAAATTTATTAAACTTAAACTCTAATTCGATTAATGCCTATGGATACATGACATGCCCATGCTAGCATGCATATGCGATACACACATGCAAATAGAGATAGAAAAGAGCAGAAGAAAAATAAAGTGGAACAATTTGAGGCTATATCTGAAGAGTTTTTGTTATGGTTCTTCGAGCTCTCTTTAGAGTTCTTGATTGTATGTAGATCTTGCTTTTTGTTGGGGTGCAGTAATCTTCTTAAACCTTGTTCGCTGTAGGAGACTTTTCTCTCTTGGGGCTTATGTGTCTTCAGTGGATTCAGAGGCTTGTGAGAAACAGATGGGAGAAGACAGGTGAGATCTTCATAGTCCAGGAGCAAACAGACACTCTCTCAGTTCAAACTGTTTGTACAATTCAGAAAAACCCAGGTTGCCCAGCAGGTTAGTCATGTGACTAACTGGTCTGACTACGTCTTGGATTGTATCACCTTAGCAGTCTCTGGAATGCTCCTCTTACACACAATACCTGGTGATCAAGATCCATTGTGGGTTGAATGTGCCAGGGATTGGTCCTTTGTCCTTCCAATCACTGTCTGTTGCTATGCAAATGTCTTTTCCAGCCACAGCTGATCTGTTTAACAAGTCCTTTCTTCACTCAGTTTAACAGTTTAAAATCAATGTTCATGACAAAATTAATGTGCCTCATTCTTGGCAGATGGGGGCCTAACATGGCACTGAGCTATAAGCCTAATCCCGAAATTGTCGCAACTGCACCCACTCATGCATTCACTTGCACACACACACAGACAACAAGAAGAAACAGAGAGGAAAAAGGGTAAGTGGTGTGAAGTGAGGTAGGCTTTCGAAGTTCACAGTAAACTGTTGAATTCTCTTGGAGGTCAAGTTCTCTTTAGTTGCAGGCTTGGGGTGCTTGTAGATTTCTCTGTTGGTTGAAAGTTGAGTTTGAAGACAGCAGATTACTTCCAATTCTCTGCTGCACCGGTTGAAAATATAGAATTCACAGCAGGGCACCTTCTTCTTTGATTGTTGGATTTTCTTCCAGCTCTCAGCTGGACAAGATTTGGTGATGCTTCTTCCTGGGACTCCCCCCTCTCTCTCCAGAGAGCTACGTTTAAGGTCAAAAATGGTTTCATAGCTTTGCCTCTGTTGGGAGACATAGATCTTCCCTGGAGTGACCGACAGTAGCCCAGTATGTGGCTACTTCATAACTTCTTTGTTTCAGAAGAACCCATTCAATTCAAAAATGTCTCTTGACGGGTTCAGGATGGGTGTAATTGACATCTCTTAGCATTGAATGTATTCTTTTGTCCTTGCCAGACAGCTTGAATATATAAAGGCAAAGTCTTTGGCAGTTTGGTGGCCATTCTTTTAAGCACATTGTTCACTCCTTTAAAAGAAAGTTCCATTTTTATAACTCTTTAAGTTGAGCTCTTGTAGTTTCAATTGCTGCACTTTACACGAGCATCACAAATTTATCAATGGAAGCTCGGCGAAACCTAGGTAAACAGGCACACCTTAAAAACAGACACATGCAAAAATAATTGGACACATTCAGAGGCCCAAATAACCTCCTTGGTAAAATATACAAGAGGCACTCTGAAACCATGGTTATTTGCAAATTAGAAACCAATGACAGCCTTCAATGCACCAAGCTCTTTTACAAATTAAAACACGGGGCACAGCCCATTGCAAAGCTGCTCTATCTGGAACCTTCACTGGCGCTTCTCCCTAGCAGCTGGCTTCTGTTCAGCCCCAGATTCTCTTGAGGTCAGCATATGCCGGTCAGCTTGAGGTGGCATTGTGTTTTGTGAAAGAAAGGGAACACAACCACCTGCACGTTCCCTCCAAGTTATGAGCCTGACTTGGAAATGTATCACTGTTCCTTCATCATCATTGAGTCTCCCTCCCTAACAGTGCTGTAGGTGTACCAACACCACACGGACTGCAGCAGTTCAAGTAAGCAGCTCTCCATCACCTTCTCAAGGGCAATTAAGAGTGAGCAATAAATACTGGCCTTGCCAACGATGCCACATCTCATGAACAAATGAAAAAGAACAGCCTTTGTGGAACGGGGAACTCTCTATCCAGCAGAAACTACTCTAGCTCTGGGGTTGAATGCTTACATGGCTCTATCCCAGAGATAGACCAGTTTCTCTGACCCTAGGGATGCTGGGAAAAAGCATTCCCCAATCTACTAACAATTTCTACAGTACATACAATGACCACTTTGAAAATAAGGACACCTTCAAAAAAAGACTGCTCATGCCTGTCCCTACGGTGTCTGTGATTTACAGGTTTCACTGTAGCACTGAAATACAAAATGCAAGGATGCGCCTAAAGGAGGCAAGGCACTTCCCGACATGAAGAAAGGCAAAGATTGGAAAGAGAATCTTCACCAAGGCACTGTTGCACTGAACCGTAGTTCAGTTTTTGGTGGGCTTGGGCTTGCAATATAAAAGTGGACAATCTGAGTCTCAGAGAGGATTTCTTGTGATGTTGGGCTGAGGCAGAGCATGTGGAGATTTATGACCTGACCTGACAATGCTTGATGCTGGCACTGGATGTCTATTTCCTGGAATTAATATGCTGCAATGAATGAATATGCTGGACACAAGGATATATCCAAAAAAAAAGCTTTTAAACTTTTAGAAAAAAAGGACTGATGTTTTCAAAAAGAAAACCCTGCATAAGCAGAATTTGCAATGATCATATGAACATATATATGCACATACGAATTAGGAGCAGGAGTAGGCCACTTGGCCCTTCGAACCTGCTCTGCCTTTCAATAATTTCATGGCTGAACTGATTATTCCACATTTCCACGTACCTCCGATAACCTTTCACCCCCTTGCTTATCAAGAATCTATCTACCTCTGCCTTAAAAATATTAAAAGACTCTGCTTCCACTGCCTTTTGAGGAAGAGAATTCCAAAGACTCACAACACTCTGAGAGAAAGAAATTCTCCTCATCTCTGTCTTAAATGGGCGACCCCTTATTTTCAAACAGTGACCCCTAGTTCTAGATTCTCCCACAAGGGGAAACATCCTTTCCGCATCCACCCTGTCAAGACCCCTCAGGATCTTATATGTTTCAATCAAGTCACCCCTTACTCTTCTAGATTGCAGCAGATACAAGCCTAGCCTATCTAATCTTTCCTCGTAAGACAGCCCACCCATTCCAGGTATTAGTCCAGTAAACCACCTCTGTACTGCTTCCAATACATTTACAACACATTGCCACATGCTAGTGAGGGTAGGAATAGGAGGATAAGGCAAATGAATGCGTGGCTGAAGAGCTGGTGTAGGCGGGAGGGCTTCAGCTACTTGGATCATTGGGATCTCTTCTGGTGGAGAGGTGACCTTTACAAGAGGGACGTGTTGCATCTGAACTGGAAGTGGACCAATATCCTTGTGGGGAGGTTTGCTAGTACGACTCGGGCGCGTTTAAACTAGTCTGGCGGGGGGGTGGGACCCAAAGTAGGAGTCTCTCCAATGAAATAGTTGAGGCAAATGTAGCGGTTAAAGCAAGCAAGTCCAGTAGGCAGGCCGGGCAGGGGTAGGACAGGGAGCGTGGAAAGTCTGGTAGGCTAAACTGCATTTACTTTAATGCAAGAAGCCTTACAGGTAAGGCAGATGTACTCAGAGCATGGATCGGTACATGGGATTGTGATATTATAGCAATTACGGAAACGTGGTTGAGGGATGGGCAGGACTGGCAGCTCAATGTTCCGGGCTACTGATCCTTCCGGCGTGACAGAGGTGGAGGTAAGAGAGGAGGGGGAGTTGCACGATTGATTAGGGAGGACATCACGGCAGTACTTTAGAGAGGATATCCCGGGGGGAATGTCCAGCGAGGCCATATGGTTAGAACTTAAAAATAAGAAAGGGGTGATCACTTTGATGGGATTATACTATAGGCCCCCCAATAGTCAGAGGGAATTGGAGGAGCATGTATGTAGGGAAATCACAGATAGGTGCAGGAATTATAAGGTTGTAGTAGTAGGTGATTTTAACTTCCCTAATATTGACTGGGACTGCCTTAGTGCTAAGGGATCAGATGGGGAAGAATTTGTTAAGTGTGTCCCAGGATAGTTTTCTGAAGCAGTATGTGGATGGCCCTACTTGAGAAGGGGCTACACTCGACCTCCTCTTAGGAAATGAGGCTGGGCAGGTGGTTGATGTGTCAATGGGGGAGCACTTTGGAACCCGTGACCATAATTCTATTAGCTTCAAGATAGTTATGGAAAAGGATAGGACTGGCCCTCAAGTTGAAGTCCTAAATTGGGGGAAGACTAAATTCGATGGCATCAGACAGGAATTCTCAAAAGTTGAATGGGAGAGGCTGTTTAGAGGTAAAGGGACGTCTGGCAAGTGGGAGGCTTTTAAAAGTGAGATAGGAAGAGTTCAGGGCCGGCATGTTCCTTTTAGATTGCAAAGCAAGGCTGGCAAGTTTAGGGAACCTTGGTCGACGAGGGATATTGAGGGTCCGGTCAGGACAAAGAAGGAGGCATATGTCAGATATAGGCAGCTGGGATCAAGCGAGTCCCTCGAGGACTATAAGGGATGTAGGAGTACACTTAAGAAGGAAATTAGGAGGGCGAAAAGGGGCCATGAGATTTCCCTGGCAGATCAGATAAAGGAGAATCCTAAAAGATTCTATAAGTATCTTAAGAGTTAAAGGGTAGTTAGGGAGAGAGTAAGTCCCCTTAAGGATCAGTGTGGTAATCTAGTGTGGAGCCATGGGAAATGGACAAGGTCTTAAATGAATACTTCTCGTCCGTATTTACCATGACGAAGGTCAAGGAAGCTAGTGAGTTTAAGAGAGAGAACAGCAATATCCTGGATCATTATCAACATTACAAGGGAGAAGGTGTTGGAGGTTTTGAAGCACGTAAAGGTGGATAGATCCCCAGGGCCTGACCAGGTGTATCCTAGGATGCAATGGGAAGCAAGGGAGGAGATTACTGGGGCCCTGGCAGAGATTTGTATATCATCGTTAGCCACGGGTGAAGGACCAGAAGACTGGAGGATAGCTAATGTTGTGCCTTTATTTAAGAAGGGCAGCAGGGATAAGCCAGGGAACTACAGGCCAGTGATCCTTACATCAGTGGTGGGAAAGTTATTGGAAGGGATTCTGAGAGACAGGATTTATATGCATTTGGAAAGGCAAGGTCTGATTAGGGATAGTCAGCATGGCTTTGTGCATGGGAAATCATGTCTCATGAATTTGATTGAGTTTTTTGAGGAGGTGACCAAGAGCATTGACGAGGGCAGGGCGGTGGACGTTGTCTACATGGACTTTAGCAAGGGCTTTGACAAGGTCCCGCATGGTCGGCTGGTCTGGAAGGTTCGAACACATGGGATCCAGGGTGAGCTAGCAAATTGGATACAAAATTGGCTTGGTGCTAGGAGGCAGAGGGTAGTAGTGGAGGGTTGTTTTTCAGATTGGAGGCCGGTGACCAGTGGTGTGCCGCAGGGATCGGTGTTGGGCCCTCTGTTGTTTGTCATATATATTAATGACTTGGATGTGAATGTAAGGGGCATGATTAGTAAGTTTGCAGATGACACCAAAATTGGTGGTATAGTGGACAGTGAAGAAGGTTGTCTAAGGTTACAACAGTATACAGATCAAATGGGAAAGTGGGCAAGGGATTGGCAAATGGAATTTAACGTAGACAAGTGTGAAGTGATGCCTTTTGGAAAGTTAAACCAGGGCAGGAAATATATAGTGAATGACAGGGCCCTGGGGAATGTTGTTGAGCAGAGAGAGCTTGGGGTGCAAGTACATAGTTCCCTGAAAGTGGCAACACAGGTCGAAAGGGTGGTGAAGAAGGCATATGGCATGCTTGCCTTCATCGACCGAGGCATTGAATACAAGAGTTGGGATGTCATGTTACAGTTGTACATAACGTTGGTTAGGCGGCATTTGGAGTACTGTGTGCAGTTCTGGTCGCCACACTGCAGGAAAGATGTGATTAAGCTAGAGACAGAGCAGAAAAGATTCACAAGGATGTTGCCTGGTTTAAAGGGCTTGAGTTATAAAGAGAGATTGGATAGGCTGGGTCTGTTTTCCCTGGAGCAAAGGAGGCTGAGAGGGGACATGATAGAGGTATATAAAATTATGAGAGGCATAGATAGGGTAGATAGCCAGAGTCTGTTTTCTATGGTAGGGGTGATTAAAACTAGAGGTGAGAGGGAGGAGGTTTAAAGGGGATCAAAGGGGTAATTTTTTCACACAAAGAATAGTGGGTATCTGGAATGAGCTGCCAGAGGAGGTGGTGGAGGCTGGAACAGTAGCAACATTTAAGAGGGATCTAAACAGGTACTTGAATGAGCAAGGAATAGAAGGATATGGAATTAATGCAGGCAGGTGGGATTAGTATAGATAGGCATTATGGTCAGCATGGATGCGGTGGGCCGAAGGGCCTGTATGACTCTATGACTCTATCCTTCCTTATATAAGGAGACCAGTACTGTACACAGTGCTCCAGATGTGTTCTCACCAATGCCCTGTATAGTTGAAGCATAACCTCCCTACTTCTACATTCAATTCCCCTGGCGATAAACGATAACATTCTATTAGCTTTCCTAATTATGTGCTGTACCTGCATACTAACCTTTTGTGATTCATGCACTAGGACAACCAGATCCCTCTGCATCTCAGAACTCTGCAATCTCTCACCATTTAGATAATATGCTTCTTTTTTATTCTTCCTGCCTGTTACGGCCAGGTGCGAAAGGTGTCGAGGGGGCTGTTACTATCTTCACCTGGTCTTATTGTAACAGGGTTAATTTTAGACACACTGTGTTTTGAGCTCCCTCTTTGTGAACTCTTGTTCACAGCTTTCTGTTTATAAGACAAAGAAACCAATTCACACAGGTTTTCTGAGGTTTAAAGAAGAAAGATGACATTTTATTAAAACTTAAACTGTAATACGATTAACACCTATGGATATCCGACATGCCCAAGCTAGCATGCACGCGTGATACACACATGCAAATAGGGACAGAAAAGAGGAGAGGAAAATATAGTAGAGAGGGGTTTGAGGCAATATCAGGAGAGTTTCTTGTTTACTGTGCTTCGAGATCACTTGACTATAGGTAGTCTTGCTGTTCATCTTGTCCCAGTGTTCTTCTCAAACCTTTTTCATGTAGGAGACTTTTCTTTCTTTGAGGTTCTCATGTCTTCAATGGTTTCCAAAGCTGGTGTGAGCGAGATGAGAGCAGATAGGGGAGAGATGTTCTCAAACCAGGAGCCAGGAGCTTTCTGATCTCTTTCCCTTTTGGAAGTTCAAATTCAAAAAAAGTCCAACAGTCAGTCAGTCATGTGACTAAAACTGGTCTGACCACTTCTTCTCTGTATTGGGGAAGCAATGAGTGGATCCCCATTGTTCCAACTGTCTGTTACTATGTAAATGTTTTTCCAGTCAGGGGTTTGCAATTTTAAGTTTTAATATTCATGTGGCGAAATGATATGTGCCTCAGTCTTGGCATGTGGGGGGCTTGCCTGACAGCCAAAGTGGACAATTTTGCACTTTCCCACATTATAGTCCATTGTCCAGGTCTTTGATCACTTACCTAACCTATCTATATCTCTTTATAGCCCCCTTATGTCCTCTTCACAAGTTACTATCTTTGTGGCACAGCAAATTTAGCAACCATACCTTTGATCCCTTCCTGCAATATGACTAGACTTTTATTTTGTAGATTACTATGTGCAGCAATTTAGCATGATCCATGAATAAACAGCAAAAAATAAAATTGCTTTCAAATGACATCAGCAGTTAAGGTATGTAGTAAAATAATAGCACTGAGACTTTCTAAATTTCACAATGCAGTCGACTACTTTAATTGCTAGAAGAACATTGATCCTAACTGAAAACATCAAAGTGCATTGGAGACTAATATTGCAAACCAGCAGAAACATGCTGGGGAAATAGTCGACTGAGGGAATACTTAACAAGGTAGTTTTAGTTTAAACAATGAGAACATGTGAGGAAGGGAACATTTCACAAACCTCATTGAATGTGTCATGGTGAAACCCAGGGCAAAAGCTTTGTTGCAACAAATCCCACAATTTTCAATTACAGAACTATCTTTTCCTATTCCTTTTCATGTGTTTATCCAATTCCCTTTTGAAAGTTACAATTGAATCTGCTTCCACCATGCTTTCAGGCAGTGTATTCCAGATCATAATTTGCTGAGCAAAAATAAAATTCTCTTCATTGCTTCTTTGGTTCTTTTGTCAATTATCTTAACTCTGTGTTCTTTGGTTACTGACCCATCCACCAATGGAAGAGGTTGCAGCCGATAAGAATGTTTAAAGTTGACACATGACAATCATTTTCTCACCCCTTTTAGAGACGTCAATATATACACTTCCTGCCTTTTTTCTTTTCTATTTCTTTGGTGACCTGACTTAAAAAAAAAGCTGCCCACAAGGATCTAGTGATCCAGCATGGATTTCCCCTTTCCCAAGTGTTATGAGGGTTTCCATTTTTTTGTTAAAATTTGAGAAGCTATATTTTAAAAACTGAAAAGGATTCCATGGATCCTGGAATCTTGAAGATTGGGTTTTTTTTCTTGAAAGAAGTTACCAGAATCTTTGGACTGAATGTAAACAAGTTTACTGGAAAGCACCTGTTTTCAAAGAACCCAGCAGGGGGTTGTGTTGTTACCCCGAAAGAGCTATTTGCAAGGAAATGACAAGTCACGATTTCTGGTCGTCACACGACTTGCCTCTGGAAAGGTTTCAGTTTCATTTTGAACTGTGAAAAAGCAAGTTGGTGTTTGGCCAGAGGCAGTTGGAGTTTTGCTTATTGATCTGCCAGGAGAAGACGGCTGATATCACTCTCTCTGAAGAAGCCCTGCATCTTTAAAAAAATTCCTGCATCAAGTTGTATGGTTGCCTTGCGTACTTTGAAGAAATCCTGCATGTTTGCAGAAAGCTTACATCTTTGAAGGAACTTTGCATCGAATGTGTGAGAATTGAAACCTTTGTTGCTGCACACCTGATGTAAGACCTTTGTGAAGCCTTCTCTGCTGAATCTCTTTGAAAGCCTACCCAAACGGATCATCAACATTGCCTGGAAAGAGCATTTCTAGGAAGATTCCCTTTGATAGCCGCCTATTCGCCTTTGGGATACCTTGCCGAAACAAAAGACTTCCATATCTTCTTTTCAGTCTAAGTTTTTTTTTGTTCCTTCCATTTCTTTGTAACAGTTGTAAACAAAAGTCCCTTTTTTCCCAGTTAACCGTTGTGTATATGAGTGTGTATGTGTGTGAGGACTAGGATAAAAATAAGGAGCTTCAATATTTCAAATTCCATGTATGTTTACTTTACTATTGATAAACACTTGGGGTATAATAAATGGATAATTTTGTTGTTTATTAAAGAAACCTGGTTGGTGTAGTTTATTCTGAGGAAAAATAGAATATCTGATTGACTATTTCGGTAAGTGGAAAAATTTAAATATATGTTGTGACCTGTGGAGGAGTGGGGCTGAATTAACAATGCACGCCTCCTGCCTTGGTTGGAACACAACATCAGATTGAATCTGGCACCAAGTCAAGGGGATCTCCAGGCACCAAGCAACAGCAATGTCATCAAGCAGGGTAAGTAAGCAGCCCGTCCGATTGAAGTATTCTCATAGACAGCCAGCCAGGTAGTTCAAAACATTGATTATCCTTCACTTTTAAATACATTTTTCAGAGAGCAAAGTAAATGATTGGGGCTTACAAATGGTATTAAGGTAAACACTAAAATGTCATAAATAAACTGTTTATTTAAAAAAAATGATTTTAAAAATACATTAAGTTTTTTATCATAATGGAGAAATTTGGCCTTTCACAAGTATGAAATCAGCTTTTCAGGGCCAGTGAGGCTGTTCAGCAGTAATTATACCTAATTAAACAAGGGTTTTTCATGGGTTTTTACAGCAAGAATAATGACGTAAAAAGGGAAAGTTCTAGTCAGTTCAGTAATTTCTCATTCATTGGAGTCTTAGGGGGCCTCAACAGTGCAGCTTTTGGGGAAGCATGGAATCACTGACAGCAAATTCTGGATTTCCATATTGCGCATTTTCTACCACTCTGAAGTCTTCTATGAAATGCCAGCCTGATTCAATTGGTAGCGCTCATGCCTCTCAAGTCAGAAGATTGTGTCTTCACTCCCATTCTCAGACTTCCACGCATAGTCTTGGCTGACTTTCTGTGGAGTGCTGATGGAGTGCTACATTGTCGGAGGCTCCATCTTTCAGGTGAGATATTAAATCTAATCAAGTGGATGGAAAATGTCCCATGGCATTGTTTGAAGAAGATACATTGTTGTGGCTGCTGCTCCTTTCTCAATCATAAGAACATAAAAACATAAGAAATAGGAGTAAGAGTAAACCATGCCCCCTGTCGAGCCTTCTCTGCCATTCAATATGATCATGGCTGATCTTCAGCTTCAACTTCACTTTCCCGCCCAAAGCAATACCACCAAAAGCAACCAAGTGTCCCATTCGTGTACCTCAAATGCAAATTTTCGGAGCCTTATTGGGTGCAACGTGGCTGCTGTGTTTGCCTATATTACAAAAGTCATTGCACCTCAAAAATATTTCAATGTCAGTGAAGAGCTTTGTGAAGTGACAAACGTACTATGTAAATTTATTCTTTCTTTTACACTATATTTGCTCTACAGCCAGGGAATGGAACTGAATGGATTGCTCTGTAGAGACAGTATGGACCCAATGGGCCAAATTACCTCTTTCTGTGCCATAATGACTCTGTGACGATAGACCAGGAGAATACAGGTCCTGCACCAGGTCTAATTGACATCACATGGAAGAATATAAACACATCTAACAGCAAGGATGCACCCAGAGAAGCTAATAGTTAATTACAAAAAAAATCTTTGTTGTCCTATTCCACATGACACATGGAAAGCATTTTTCCCCCTTCCAATGTTCCCTCCTGGGATTTGGCTCCATAGAATGTCTGGTACCTTGCATAAGTGATTACTCTTCATATGCATGTCAGCAGACTATTTCACCATGGGAGCATCACAGCCAAACTCTGAGCTGTCTTTAGCTGATTTCCACACGCGTGCACATTTCAACAGGAGTCATTGGCTAGCTCTCCGGAGGAGGGAACCTGTGCCCATGCCACCACCACCAACACCCTGCATGGCCAACTCAGTATGGGCCAGGGAGATAGGACCTGGGGCCTGGGCATGTATGATTCAGCACCACATTAGCAAGCAGCACTTTCCAAATGAGACACAGAAGAAGGGAGAGAGTGAAGTGGAAAAATTAACTTGTACATGCACAAACAAAGCTATTAAAGGAAATGCTTGGTGATATATGCAATTATGAAAAAGAGGATACCTGCAGAATTATTCAGGGTTGCAACAAAGGTGTTTTGGCTCCGCTGACTCTTTAGTTTCTCACAGCTCTTCAATGGTAATTGGTTACTGATGTCCAGAAATCTTCGTCTGTACTTTGGGAAGGTTGAGATAAATAACTTCCTCCTAACATGCAAAGGGAAACACCTCTATACTGAAGAAGCGTAGAATGATAGAATGGTTATGGCACAGAATGAGGCCATTTGGACCATCGTGTTTGCACCGGCTCTCTGTAAAAGCAACTCACATAGTCCCACTGCTCCGCCTTTTCCCCAGAGAACTACAATTTTTTTTCTCTTCGGGTATTTGTACAATTCTCTTTTGAAAGCCATGGTTGAAACTGCCTCCAGCATCCACTCAGGCAGTGCATCCCAAATGCTAACCACTCGCTGCATAAAAATGTTTGTCCTTATGTCGCAGTTGCTTCTTTTGCCACTCAACTTAAATTGGAGTCCTCTGGTTCTTGATCCTTCCACCAAGAAATGCAACAAAGACAAAAATGTGGAATTTAAAATGAACGTTTTGCAGTATTTATGTTTAATTGCTCTTTGGCAGATGTCAGAATTGGTGGGTGGAGAATGTGATACTTTCCCACCATTCAAAGCTTCCCTCCAGAGATAAAGTGACATCATTGAAGCCCATACCTGTTGCTGGGAATGGAAAGGATTTCTACACATTTTTATGTCCAGACACAATACACTGGAATTTTTCCTTCAAATGTTTCATCTCTCCACCTCCTCTGTGAATACTGAAAAGACTTTACATTACTTTTGCTTCCAATAGAGATAGAACAGTAATGTAGGAAGGATTGGTTTAAAACTCGTTCTTGAAAAGCTTCTCTTTTCCGCTTGATGAACACTGAGTATGCACATCAGCTTTTGAAACACAGATTTTTAGTCACCACAGTGGGGTAGCGTAAAGGCAGGCAATATTAAAGGTAATATGATGCTATGAGTGCCTACATCAAAGGTTGCTTTACAGCAGACCTTTGATTTGGGAGAACAATAATCGGCAGCAACAGTATGGTATGAAAAGGTCTTTCATCTCTGGTTCTGGTCGTGAAACATTGTACAGGGATGCATCCAATAGGAGGCAAAACATAAAAGAAAATGGTATGAGAGAGAGGTCATGCCTTTACGCAATGCGAAATAATGAAAAGACAGAAGACCATTGCTGCATTAAAGATCCTGTGGCATGAATGGGCTTGGAGAAGCCACCTTCACGGGTCCTCATTAAATCCACATATAGTAGGTCTTGGATGCAGGGCTACCCTCGATGGTTGGTTAAAGATTAAAATATTTTGTCAACAAAAAATGAAGTGAATTATCAAACATGTTATCGAATCATAGAATGGAGGTCAATCATCTGTGCTCCAGGACATCACTGCAGGAGTTCCTCAGCGTAGTGTCCTAGGACCAACCATCTTCAGCTGCTTCATCAATGACCTTTCTTCAATCATAAGGTCAGAAGTGGGGATGTTTGCCGATGATTGCACAATGTTCAGCACCATTCACGACTCCTCAGATACTGAAGCAGTCCGTGTAGAAATGCAGCAAGATCTGGACAATATCCAGGCTTGGGCTAATAAGTGGCAAGTAGTGGAGGTGGAGGTGGAGAGGCGACATGATAGAGGTTTACAAAGTTATAAGCGGCATGGACAGAGTGGATAGTCAGAAGCTTTTTCCCAGGGTGGAAGAGTCAGTTACGAGGGGACATAGGTTTAAGGTGAGAGGGGCAAAATTTAGAGGGGATGTGCGAGGCAAGTTCTTTACACAGAGGGTGGTGAGTGCCTGGAACATGTTGCCGGGGGAGGTGGTGGAAGCAGGTACCATAGAGACGTTTGAGGCATCTTGACAAATACATGAATAGGATGGGAATAGATGGATACGGACCCCGGAAGTGCAGAAGGTTTTAGTTTAGGCAGGCATCAAGATCGGCGCAGGCTTGGAGGGACGAATGGCCTGTTCCTGTGCTGTACTGTTCTTTGTTCTTTGTTCTTTGTTCTAGCATTCGAGCCACACAAGTGCCAGGCAATGACCATCTCCAACAAGAGAGAATTTAACCATCTCCCCTTGACATTCAATGGCATTATCATCGCTGAATCCCCCACTACCAACATTCTAGGGGTTACCATTGACCAGAAACTAAACTGGACCAGCCATATAAATACAGTGGCTGCAAGAGCAGGTCAGAGGCTAGGAATCTAGCGGCGAGTAACTCACCTCCTGACTCTCCAACGCCTGTCTACCATCTACAAGGCACAAGTCAGGAGTGTGATGGAATACTCTCCACTTGCCTGGTTGGGTGCAACTCCAATAACACTCAGGAAGCTCGACACCATCCAGGACAAAGCAGCCTGCTTGATTGGCACTCCATCAAACATTCACTCCCTCCATCACCAGTGCACAGTGGCAGCAGTGTATACCATTTACAAGATACACTGCAACAACGCACCAAGGCTCCTTAGACAGCACCTTCCAAACCCGCGACCTCTACCACCTAAAAGGACAAGGGCAGCAAATGCATGGGAACACCACCACCTGCAAGTTCCCTGCCAAGTCACACACCATCCTGACTTGGAACTATATCGCTGTTCTTTCACTGTCGCGAGGTCAAAATCCAGGAACTCCCTTCCTAACTACCCCATATGGACTACAGCAGTTCAAGAAGGCAGCTCACCACCACCTTCTCAAGGGCAATTAGGGATGGGCAATAAATACTGGCCCAGCCAGGAATGCCCACATCCCATGAATGAATTTTTAAAAAATGGTTACAGCACGGAAGGAGGTCATTCGGTACGTTGTGCCTATGCCAGCTCACTGCAAGAGCAAATCAGCTGGTCCCACTCCCCCACACTTTCCCCATAGCCCTGAAATGTTTTTCTCTTCACGTCCTTATTCAATCCCCCTTTGAAAGCCCCAATTGTATCTGCCTCCACCACGCTCTCAGGTAATGCATTCCAGATCCTAAGCACTCACTGTATCTGTCAATGTTAGTTCTTTTGCCAATCACCTTAAATCTGTGTCCTCTGTTTCTTGACCCTTCTGCCAATGAGAACAGTTTCTGTCCATCTACTCTGAATAGACCCCTCATGATTCTGAATACCTCTATCAAATCTCCTCTCAACCTTCTCTTTCTTCAAGCAGAACAGCCCCAGCTTCTCCACTACATCTACGCAACTGAAGTCCCTCATCCATGAAACTATTCATCCCAGGTGGATTTTCCAATCTGGACACAATTGACAATCTGTGCACAAATTGCAGAAACAAAATACTGAGTGCTGTAATTCTGCAATAAAAACAGAAAATGCTGGAAATCCTCAGCAGGTTTGCCAGCATCTGAGGAGTAAGAAACAGAGTTAACTTTTCAGGTAGACAACCTTTCATTAGAAGTAATTCCTTCTCAAGTGCAATTCGGGATGGGCAATAAATGCTGGCCTTGCCAGTGATGCCCACATCCCACGGACAAATAAAAATAAAATTTGATCTGTCAGTGTCACCAGTCTTGTGATTGGGTCCGGCTTCTAGTAATGTTTTTTAAACCAGTGGAAAAGATGGCTGAAATTTGATCATAATTTATGCTTGAAATTCTATGATTTTTTGAGCGGGTTAGGCCAATTTCGGGTGAATTACATCAAAGAAACCAGTGCAACCGAGCAGAAGCTCTACCCCACTGCATTGTACGAATCAATTAAATGGGTAAATGACTTGTCCAACATCTCCCTCTGCTCTTTAAAGAAATTCCTGAAAACCACATCTTTCATCAATTGTTTGACATCCTTCCTCATACCTCCCCCTTTGGATCAACAACCATTTTTGATTACGTTTCTGTGAAATGATTTGACACATTTTTCTACATTTAAGGTAATAACAAAAAAGCATGCTGTTATGCATCAAAACAATTGCAGTTGGCACAATAGTTAGTGACAAGGCATCCTTTATCACAGTTTTATACTAGGCATGTTTGGGGATTTGAGATCAAAACCATAAAGAACACAAGAATATAATAAAAGTTGTTTCTCTCAAAGTCAAATGTATTCTCCTTCAGAAATATTCTCATTGTGTACCCTTTAATGGAATAACTATCAAAGACACATTAATCCCTTGTGCACTGTGCAAAATGGGGCAAATTTATAGAGGGAACCTTCTCAGTGCTTATTAATGGCAGGAATATGCATGTACTTAGGAACGCCATCTTCAACCAAACCTGTGAATGCAGGAGTGATCAACCTGTCAATGCTCAAGAGCACAAAGTGGAATTTTCACCTACTGCCAAGGAATGACAAGTTTTAAATATAGTGCTCTACAAGTGCTCCATGAGAAACTGTTAATTCCAGTTAGGACAGGAATACTGCTCACAAAATCTTTACTCCATCAATATTTTTGCTATGCTTTGTTTTTAACGATAACTTAAAATCAATTTGTGCTTTCTCATTCCTCCTCTTTTAATTCCTCTCTCACACAAATTCAGTCACTCTTCCTTCCTTTGCCATTATCTTTCTTGTCTGTCCTTCTGTTTCATTCCCGTTCTTCCGTCTTTCTTTCTCTTTCTCTCTCCGTGTGGTCTCTCTCTGAGTTCCTGCTTTTGCCTTTCTGTCTTTCTTTCTCCTTCCCTCCTGTCTCATTCCCTTACTTTTGGCATAATGCCCTCCCAAAGCAGAGAGACCTTTATTCTGAATTCAACCCATTTTTATTGGACCTGAGAATGTTTGATTACCTAGACTGGAGCCTAAGCATTCCCCCTCCTCTGTGGCGAATTTTTGGGATATTTAGGCAGGTGGAGGCAGAAAGTAACTTGGGATTGCACCTTACTGTGTCCCTGTTCACTTGCTGTTTCCTGATCGCCAATCATGGCTGGACATAAAACGCCTGCCAACTGGAGATGCCAACCCTCCAGGATTGCCCTGGGCAATGCTGCAAGCAACCTGGGAGAAAAATCATAGGGGCATTAAAAAATGTTGGTTGTTTTTATCATTTTCGTTGTTAGTGATAACAATATTAAGAATGGGAAGAAAATTTGACTGAGTGTGGGGTTGAAGGCATTAGAACATGTGATGAAGTCTGCAGGAATATATCCAACCAGAGTTGGCAACGCTGATGCTCACATAACAGCTGTATGATAAGTGCATGCAAAGGGCATAAACTTGGCCTCTGCTGTGTTTCCTACAATTTGCGCCGTATAAATACTGGATGCATAGGCCACCTGTTCAGCCCCAGCATCCAAACTTCGAGGGAGAGGGCAAAACAAGAAGAGATCCCCGTGCAAGAACACGCAAGCATATAACTGTGTCCCATCATCCACAGAGAAAGCTTTCACGAAAAATTGGTATATTTTTATAAAATAGACGCAGTTCACTGGCCACCTCCTTATCCCACTGCAGCAACCTCAGCCCGTCCCCTGAAACTGGCCGGGGAATTCCGCTTCCCATTGCGAAATGACCCTAGGCCCAGATAAATGGGCAGGGTTGGTATCCTTTTGAGGCAATAGTCATGCCTTGGTGGAGAAACAATCCAATCTAGAGCAGCTGGCACCTTTAAATGGGCACCTGAAAAGTCTTCCATTTTCCAGGCGAGAAGAAACAACCCAATTATCAAATCAGCTCCTGCTGACACATGAACAAAATTCATCTTCGCATTGTATGGTGTGATGGTATATGGTTGGGAAAATGGGAGAAATGTGAAATTAAATACTCAATAAAGAAAAGTAAAGTACAACACAACATATCACAGTGAAGTGAAGTCACATATCTTTCTTGGTTTATAACAACACAGCCTTGTTATAGAAGTTATATATATAAGAAGTGCAAAAGTTTTATCACTTTTGCAAACTGGGGAGAGGGCATCTGGGAATTAATTAGAGACAGTCACATGGCTGATCTGCAATGAATACCCACCTATTGCTGTGTGCGTTCCAGTGAATAACCTTTAGCGTACTGATATGCAGAGCGTAAAAGAAAAACAGATTACCATTGCTATTTTAAGCCTAGAAGAAGGTTTAAAATGAACATGTGTTACTAAATGTGCATATTAAGTGCAAGATAACAGAAGACTGGCACGAAGTTACTCCAGCAGAGTCAGACACCAATTCAATTGACTGCTTCTGATGACAGACCAAGAAAGTGAGACTCAAGTGGCGTATAAATGTCAGCAGAATGATGAGACGGAATTACATCCTGTCAAATATGTCTCTTTCTTTAAATTGTGCATTTTTCAAAACATATGTTTTTTCATTGCTATGCAGCAGACATAGTGTAAGCACTCTGCTTATGTAGCAGGCTAATAAAGATAACATTGATGTAGTCCCTAAGGGGTACCATGAACCCTCAGCTCCTAAATAACAGTATTACTACTAGACTTAACTGCTGGATGATTAGCAGAGTGTATCTTATATCGGTGTCAAGCTTGGGTCAGTGGCAGCACTCTTGCAGCTGAGTCAGAAAGTTGTGGGTTTGAAACCCACTCCAGAGATTTGAGGGCATCATTCAGGCTGACACTTCATTGAAGTGCTGCACTGTCGGAGACTTCAGCCACTAGAGGAGACCTTAAACTGAGGTTCCGTCTGCCCTCTCAGGTGGATGTTAAAAGATCCTATGTCACTACTTGAAGAAGAACTGGGGAGATCTTCCTGGCCAATATTTATTCCTTAACCAATGTTACCAGATAAAGTTTATTAGGTTTATCTTATTGATTTTCACGGACCTTGCTGTGTGCAGATTGGATGCTGTGTTTCCCTATATTACAACAGTGACCATGCTTCAGTAGTACCCTGTGGGGAGCATGCTTCCATAGAAAATAATTCTCATGCCTTAGCATTCACATCGCCTTTCTAAATTGCCATGCTGCTAACTGGTTTAGTGTACTATGATAAAAGTAATGGAATGTTGGGCATACCTGCAGCTTAAGCTGTGGCAAGCCATTGTACCATAGCACTTACGGTCTATCCCTTTGGTCTGACATGGTTTACATCTATATTCAGAACTGTTTTTCAGTAGTTAGCTTTGTTTTGGTGCTTGATCAACTTTCTTTGGGTTGCTATGCACATTGCCAATGGATAGAACATCTAGACCCAACCCCATCACAGTGTAATACCTACAAGTGCGCCTTTATGGAGACATGTTAGTAAAGAAACTATGCTCAAGCTGCAAACCATGGAGGTTAGATCTTTCACTCTAATTTCTGGTCCTTATTGCAATGGTTCTTTCTGGTTATGCATGCATGTTGATGAAAGCACCATTTGCAATGTATTGGACTTGCACATGGAAATGGGATTTTCATCCCACTTGCCTGGGGAAGCTTTGGACCCAGAACCCCAAGAAGAACAGTATCCTAATAAACTACTGACCAACCAGTCCCCTATGCTTCTCTCTGATTTAGCTCTGATTTAGCCAGTGTTATTCTATGACCAGTCCACGTGAAGCTCTATGGGCCGACTATTATGTTTATAGGACTTTTTAAATCTTCCTAACACTAATTATTTCTTTTCTTGTGTCTGAGATGACTCTCATAGGTGAGATCTAATCCCCCAATACATATAAAAGCGTCTATCTTTGCCTCTACTACCTCAGCCACCTTGTGCCCTGGCGACTCAGTAAACCCTGTTCAGTGACTACTTTTTAATTTTAGACTATCTAAGACCTTGATAAGCTCTCACTTCAAACTTGAAAAGTGATACAGCATCACAATTGATTTCATTTTTAAGTTTAAGGCATCAAACAAATTAATTAAATGAACAGTGATTGTATGAATAATCCAACAGTATTGTAGTTTTAAGACCTTTTAGGTAACACAAGTGAATAAAATAGTAAAAGATTGCAACACAAAGAAATAAACTAAGATTATACAGACAACCTTTCAAAGCACACTTTATTCCCTTTGCTTTCCTTTGCAGTCAGCAGCAAAGTAATGGCACTCAGAGCCAACCTTAAAGAAAGCTGCTCACTAAGATGTCTGTGGTATGGGTTTCACCTTTCCCAAAGTTAATAGCCAGAATTTTACAACCCCCCTGCACCGCCCTCCCCGCACCACCCACCCCCCCCACCCCGGAGCAGGCTGGGAAGTGGGACGGGTGTAAAATCAAATGGCAGGTGGGGAGGGGGGAGCCACCATTCCCGTCGCCTATCAGCCCCCACTGCTATTTTACCAGTGGCAGGGATGTTGCAAATGGCCCGCCTGTACCAGGCCAATTGAAGCCCCTGAATGGCCAATTAATTGCCACTTAAGGGCCTCCTCCTGCCATCGCTGGTGTCTCACCAGCGGTGGATTGGCACTTCAACACCTGAGGAGGCCGCCCAGTAATACCTGGCGGCCTCCTTGGGGACTGCAGGATCCCTCCTGATCGGGCACCCCGTGCCCCATGGAGGGCCCGCCCAGCAGGTTTTATCACACAACTTTTTTTGAAATTTTACAGAAAGCAAGATAAAAATTAGGACATACACATGGGTTTAAGGTGAAGCTGAAATATCATAAATAATATTTTACTATTATACTAAAATATAACTTTTATTATTTTAAAAATATATGAAATTTTTATCATGGAATGGAGAAATTTGACATTTCATGCATATAAAATTATTTTATCAGGGTCAGAGAGGTTGTTCAGGAGTAATTATAACTCAGTACACCATTAAAAACCCAGCTGCACCTCATTGAACAAGACATAATGTTTTCAAGGTTTTATTTACAGCAAGAATAATAGCGGAAAAAATGGAAGTTCATATCAATTCAGTAATTTCTAATTGATTTCCACCTGTGAAGACTTCGACAATACACCCTAT
Organism: Heterodontus francisci; assembly: GCF_036365525.1. NCBI lineage: Eukaryota > Metazoa > Chordata > Chondrichthyes > Heterodontiformes > Heterodontidae > Heterodontus > Heterodontus francisci. Next base: position 17,866,111 of record NC_090377.1, on the reverse strand, counting down.
GGAGGAGCAAGGAATCACTGACAGCAACTTCTGGATTTCCCTGTTCAACTGCACATGTCAGAGGCCAGAAGTTGCTGTCAGTTTTATGGAGTAATGACAGCAAAAGCTAACAGTTTCACCATCATTCCAATTACAATGACTTTAACATTATATTTGCACTACACAAGTGCCAAGCAATGACCATTTCCAACCATCTCCCCTTGACATTCAATTACATTACCATCACTAAATCCCCCACTATCAACATCCTGAGGGTCACTATTGACCAGAAACTGAAACCGGACCAGCCATATAAATGCTGTGGCTACCAGAGCAGATCAGAGGCTGGAAGTTCTGTGGCGAGCAGCTCTCCTCCTGACTCCCCAATGCCTGTCCACCTTCAACAAGGCACAAGTCAGGAGTGTGATGGAATACTATCCACCTGCCTGGATGGGTGAAGCTCCAACAACACTCAAGAAGGTCGATATCATCCAGGACAAAGCAGCCCGCTTGATTGGCACTCCATTTATCACCTTCAACATTCACTCCCTCCACTACCGATGCAGAGTGGCAGCAGTGTGTACCATCTACAAGATGCACTGCAGCAACCCACCAAGGTTCCTTCAACAGCATCTTCCAAACCGCAACCTCTACCATCTAGTTGTTTGTACCTGTTGTTTGTAGTTCCTCCCAGTTCAGTATCGTTTGCAATCGGAGAACAGAAACAAAACTCTCCACTTCCAGTGAATGTATGCAGACTGTAAACAGCAGTAGTCCCACCAGTAATCTCTAACTCACTTCTCTAATCACCTCCTTCCATGCCGAACCATCTCCACAAACTACCAGTCTCTACTTCCTTGGCTTCAGTCGGCTTTTGATCCATTTCAGAAACATTTCACATAGGTTGTGTCTTGCAAGCTGTAGACCAATCTTCTATGGAGCCCTACATTAAGTCCTGCAATAGCTACAGTTAAAGGCAAGTTTTAAAAAAATTCTTGGTGTTATTACCAAAGACCCAATTGCAGTGCCATTTCTTTATTAACGTTTATAGGTAACCGTCAATCAGAGTTGTCCTTGAGCAGTAAAGAGCGAAGCTTGGAGCTACTCGTGTCAGCTGTGGTCCAGTTGGTACATCTGAGTCAGAAGGTTCTGAGTTCAAATCCCACTCTAGGAGATGAGTGCAAAAATCAAGGCTGACACTCTGGCTGAATTTTCAGGCCTAACCTCCACCACCGCCCCACCCCAACAATGGTAGGAACGGACGTGGGGGGCCCTGAAAGTACAGGTGCTGGCTGGTGTGTTAGTTCAGAGTTCAAAGATTTAGTTCAGAGATACAGCACTGAAACAGGCCCTTCGGCCCACCGAGTCTGTGCCAACCATCAACCACCCATTTATACCAATCCTACACTAATCCCATATTCCTACTACATCCCCAACTGTCCCTATATTCCCCTACCACCTACCTATACTAGGGGCAATTTATAATGGCCAATTTACCTACCAACCTGCAAGTCTTTTGGCTGTGAGAGGAAACCGGAGCACCCGGAGAAAACCCACGCAGACACAGGGAGAACTTGCAAACTCCACACAGGCAGTACCCAGAATTGAACCCGGGTCACTGGAGCTGTGAGGCTGCAGTGCTAACCACTGCGCCACTGTGCCGCCCAGGATTTCATTCCTGGTGCATGCAATGTTCACCAGGGTGGGAGAGGAAACCCACTCTTCTCCAAATTGAGGGCAATTAAAGCAGTTTATAAGGTTGAATGTTGAAATTTTTAAAGGAGCGCATGGGGTAGCCGCCTTCAGAAACAGATCTGCTGAAGGGAGGCGGGTACAGAGTGGGGAGCTAGTCATGATTGCCCCAGGGCATTATCTCGGCCCCATCAGTGGGTCAGCAGGGCAAAGAGTGACTAGGCACTTGGTAAGGGGGTGCTCGGTGTTGCGCAGGTGGCAGGGAGAATGTGCAGTCTGCACCCAGGTTTTGAATGGGGTTGGCACCCCTTAGCATCACAGGGGCAGAAGAGCAGGGAGCAAGGCTGCCAAGGACAATTAGGCAGCCACCTGCCCAGCAATGGTGGAGTGACTGTCAGATTTCGGGTGCAGTGACAATGAGGGGCAACATGCTTCACAGAAAGGGCATAACCCTGCACAACAGGAGGGCAGGGGAAAGGAAAGAGGCAGAGGAAGGCAACAGATGCTAAATCCTTAACGTAGGATCGACAGCCGAAGATGGAGATACCTTGGGATGACTGAGACCCAGTTCCACAGGAGACTGCAACTCTCCTAGTCCTAGACATCTGTACCCTCATTACCGAACAGATTACAGCTCACATCACTGGTCACCATGCCCTGCCCTGCCAGTAGCTGTCAAAGTCATCGTGGTCTTGAAACGCTTCACTTCTGGCTCCTTCCAAGGATCAGCTGCAGATCTTCGTGACATCTCGAAAACAGCTGCATACCACTGCATGTCACTAGTAACTGATGCCCTCTTTGCTAGAGATGGACAGCACAGTCATTTCACAGCAGCTACAGACTTGCAGTGACAGAGGGCATTGGGTTTTACCTCCATTGCTGGATTCTCCCAGGTGTAGGGCATCATCGGTTGTAATCATGTGGCCATCAAAGCACTGAGTGACCGGTCAGTGAGATCCATCAACAAGAAGGACTTCCACTCCCTCAATGTCCAACTGGTCTGTGACAACAACAGTTTCCTCTGTGTGTGCACTCATTTTCCTGGCAGCTGCCATCACTCCTTCATCCTCTGCATAAAATTTTCACTCCTTCCCCCAAAGTGTGTGGATAGATCCAAGGGGACAAGGGATATCTGTTGAAGATATGGCTACTGACCCTCTCTATGGGAGCTCCAGACAGAGGCGCAGACATGATACAACCAATGCCATCTACACGGTAGAACAACCACTGAGCAGGGCATCGGGCTTCTGAAGATGAGATTCCTGTGTCTGGATTCTGAAGATGAGATTCCTGCAAGGGTTTCAGTCATTGTGGTGGTCTGCCCCGCTCTCCATAACATGGCGCTCCAGAGAGGTATGGACCTTCAGGCCAATGAGGCCCTGTAAAGCTCATTGGGGGAGGAGCAGGAGCAGGTGGTGAGAGAGTAGGAGGAAGAGGAGGTGAAGGGAGATGACACTGAACAGAGAGGTAGCCCTGTTGCATAATGAGGGGGCCTCCTCCTGCCACCCTCCGAGAAGAGGACCTCCCTCCTCTCCCTCACAGTCTCCAGTATTAGATTCAGGTCAGCATTGATGAAGCGAGGGGCAGCCCTGCCCTGGGTGCCAGGCGTGCAGCTTCCCTGTGACATCTCGCTTCCCTCTAGTACTGTGGAACACTTTGCCACAATCAGCAGATCGCTACCTCAGGACAGCCTGCAGCCTCAGTAATGGCTGCAGTGGGGAGTCTAAATCAGTCCCACACTTCATCTAACCCACCTCTGTTCCCACCCCGCCCTCCCCCCCACTGGCTCTAATTGGACAGGAAACCCATTTCCATACCAATTAAGGGCTCACTCACTTGAAAATCTTAACTTTAATCAGTTTCCCACCAGAGGCTGGTTTCTGACCCAAAAACAAACCTGACTCCTGTTTCCCACCTCCGTAGTGAAAATACAACCCTATATTGAAGTATTGAGGGATTGCTGCTCTGCCGAAGGTGTCATTTTTCAGATGAAACATTAAACTGAGGCCTTCTCTGCCCCCTCGGGTGAAAGTAAAAGATCCCATGACACTACTTGAAAGAAGAGCAGGAGAGTTATCCCTCGTTTCCCTCAAACAACTTAACACAAAAAAAAATGATTATCTAGTCATTATCACATTGCAGTTTGTAGGAACTTGCTTTGTGCAAATTGGCTGCCATGTTTTCCTACATTATAATCATGACTACATTTCAAAAGTACTTTATTGGTAGTAAAGTGCTTTGAGACATTTAATGGTCATGAAAGGTGCTATATAAATGCAAGTCTATCTTTCTTTCTACTGACCCCATCTTGCTCTGTACAAGCTGCCCATAAGTACAACAATGCCCTGAGATGCACAATCAGACAGCCAGATCTGCATTTGCCTATTACCAGGCTAAATCAATAGAGGATATTGGCCACTTGATTTCTTCATCCTGTGCTGCAAAGCTTTGCTCTCCTCATAATTAATGATGATTGCTCGCTTCCAGAGAGAACAGCTTGACTTTAAGAAGCTTTTATCTAAATGCAGCTGGAACATTGCAGCACTGAAATAGGATTTTGGCAGTCTCTAATTACAAATTTGCTCAGTGAAAATTGACAACGTGCCTGTCTCTATTGTGTGAACTTAGCTTTGTGTAAAAAATGTAAAATGCGCTCTGTACAACAGCAACAGATAAATGGAAGAGCTTGTGTGGTTTTAAGACACGATATATCCAGAAATGAAGTAAAAAAATTGCAGTATCTGTTTTGTTGTGACACAAGCCTTTGAGAAGAGTATGGAGAATATAGCATTATTATCTGTATGCCACATCCATGTGTTTGTAACATGTAATTCAGATTATTACAGAATAATTCATCACTAGTGCTCCTTTACTGTTCAGATATGCTGTGTGCTTCTTAGACATGTATTTTCCTGAGGGACTCTTTTACTTTTTTTCCCTCGTTTATTCGTCCTCCTCATCTCTTGAAGGCACAGACTCACGCTGGAGTACAACTCCAGGGGAGCTGGTTCTTCATTTGTGAACCTGTGGTTGGAGTGCTGGCAGGCTGTTTGGGCAAAAAGGGTATCACAGCTGAGAAGCTCCAATTATCTCTCAAACTCCTCGGGCTCAGTAAGTAGCGGTTAGGAGTGAGGACACTGGGTGATGTCTGCCCTCGGTCTTCAGAAGGTGGAAGCCAACTGCAGCATCAACTATTGCCCTGGCTGAAATCATTTAATATAGCACAGGAATGAACCAGGGACCTTCAAGGTCGGATGGCTTCTTTCTATACTGAATGTTTCCAGTGGACTGGATAAAGGCAAATCATGTCTGACTAATCTGATCATGTTCTTCAATGAAGTAACAGAGGGCTGATGAAGGTACTGCAGTAGATGTTGGATATATGGACCCTCAAAATACAATTGATAAAGTACCACATTACAGACGTACTCAGAAAATAGAAGCACATGGGATTAAATATATGGTGGTAGCTTGGGTAAGTGTTTTGGTAAGGGATAGAAAGCAGAGAATAGTGGTGAATGGATGGTTATCTGACTTAAGAAATGTATGCAGTGGATGCCCTAGGGCTCAGTATTCAGGCCATTGCTTTTCTTGTTCTGGATAAATAACCTGGACATGAGTATAGGGAGAACAATTTTGAAGTTTGAGAATGATACAAAAAATGGCAACACAGTAAATAGTGAACAGGATAGTAGCAGACCTCAGGAGGACATAGACTGGTGAAATGCGCAGACACGTGACAAATGCAATTTAATGCAGAGATTAAAGTGATACAATTTGGTAGGAGGAATGAGGAGAGGTAATATGAACTAAATGGCACAATTTTAAAGGGGGTGTAGGAACAGAAAAACCTGGGGGTGTACGAACAAATCTTTGAAGGTGGAAGGACATGTTCAGAAGGCTGTTAAAAAGGCATTTGCAATCTTTGGCTTTATTAATAGAGGAATAGAGGAATGTTCTTGCTTTTGTATGTTTTTTAAAAAATAAATAAAAAATATATATATTTTTTTAAATCACGTACAAAAGCAAGAACATTGTGCTAAACCTTCATAAAACACTGGTTAGGCCTCAGCTGGAGTATTGTGTATAATTCCGGGCACCACACTTTAGGAATGTCAAGGCTTTGGGGAAGGTATAATGGAGTTTTACCAGGATGATAAAGGGATGAAGGACTTAAGCTACATGGAGAGATTGGAGAAGCTGATCTTGATCTCCTTCGGGCAGAGGTTTAAAGAGAGACCGAATAGAGATGTTAAAAATTATGAGGGGTTTTGTTAAAAGAAGCAAGGAGGAATGGTTTCCTCTGACAAGGTCACAGATTTAAATTAATTGGCAAAAGCACGAGAAGGGAAATTGAAGAATTCATACGAACATACAAACATACGAATTAGGAGCAGGAATAGGGCACTCGACCCCTCGAGCCTGCTCCGCCATTCAATAAGTTCATGGCTGAACTGATTACTCCACATTTCCCCTGACAACTATCCACCCCCTTGCTTATCAAGAATCTATCTACCTTTGCCTTAAAAATACTCAAATTCTTTTTCAGGTAGAGGCTTGTTTAGATCTGGAAAACACATCCTGAAAGAATGGTAGATCAGATTCCATAGGAACTTTCAAAAGACAATTGGGCATGTACTTAAATGAGGACTAATTTGCAGGGTTATGGGAAAAATGCTGGAGTGTGGGACTAAATTGAACAGCTCTTTCAAAGAGCTTTTCATGGGAATGATGGGCTGAATGGCCTCCTTCTGTGCTGTCAGATTATATCTATGATTTTACTCGTTTGACTATTGGGGAACCCTGTCAGTTCTTTTTAACATACAAGTTCATAAAACATTGCTAACCACTTTAAAATTTTTACTTCAAGCACTTTGGATGTTTCCAATACTCATTAACCGCATTCGATAGTAATGATTTTGATATATTTTTTCATCATGTACAGAAATTGCATTTTGCAAATTCCATTGTCTCAGACAATCATTCAATACACTGTAAAAATGTTTAAAGGATTATTTTAAAATTTCAAAATGTTGCATTTCTCAACAAGTTCAGCATTGAAAGGGACCTAATATAATACCTTGAAAAGATATTATTTTGCCTAGAAAAACGAGACAAGAAAAGATCCAAGTCCAGGTTTGCCTTCTGTCATCCTGGTAGTTGTATGATCCAAATGATAATGGAGTTGGTGACTAATTATAACAATCAATTTCCATCAATTAGTTTATGGCAGACCCAAATATGGAAAACCCTAATGGTGGAAATCTTCAGAAACCTTGGGGAAATTTTAACCAAACTTGCCGGGTGGGAAACTCACTAGATCAGGTGGAAAGCTAATTTTACACCACACTTAATGGGGCCAATTTTAACCTATCCTGCCAGTCAGAAAACTGACAGGATCGGGTGCAATGTTGGTTTTACACCTGCCTGATTTCACTCTCCATTGACGTCAATGAGTAAAATTAGACGGGTGCAAAATCAGTGCCCGAACTGAGATCAGTTCTCTCGGCACAGACCAGGAAGTAAACTTGAGATTTTACTGGTTTGCACAGCTCAGTTTCATACTGGATAAACTGGACAGATCATTTTTATGTCTACAAAGGGCAATAGACTTGAATAATTTACGAGGGAAGGCCGTTGGAACAGATAGTGGAAATATGTCTCAGGGACAATTATACACATTTCCATTGAAAGCAGGAATTGAGAGCTATAGGGAGAATGTTGGGTGGAGTTTGTAATAATTCAATAGCATCGTTTGGTTCCTAAAGTAATCTATGGCTCAGTTTAAAAATTCTCATCCTTGTCTTCAAATCCCTCCATGGCCTTGTCCTTCACAATCTTTGTGACCTCCTCCAGCCCTACACCCCTCCAAGATCTTTGCGCTCTCCAGTTCTGGCCTTTTGAGCATCCCAGATTTTATTCATTCCACCACTGGTGGCTTTGCCTTCAGCTGCCTAGAATCTAGTTCTGGAATTCCCTCCCTAATCCTCTAAGCCTCTCTGCACCTCTCTCCTCCTTTAAGACGCTACCAAAACTTACCTCTGTGACCAAGTCCTAATCTCTCCTTAAGTGGCTCAGTTTCAAACTTTGTTTGATAGCACTCCTGTGAAGCAGCTTCAGACATTTTTCTACTTTAAAGGAGTTATATAGACACAAGTTATTTTGTTCTAACCAAAGGGGCTGATTTGCCAAGTTTGTGCTACTAGTGCTCAGAAAATTGCCCCCAATATACCTTGGAAAACAATTTTGTGTGATGCAGCTAAACATAAGGGGATTTACACACACTCTTTTGGACTACGAATAACTTTTTTTTTGCCCTTGATATTTTAAAGTGAAGCCTGAGGTAATCCTTATGAGTAAATATGATTTCACACCACATAAATGGATTGCCCAAGCAGCGGCTTATGACTGACTCGGAGCCAATGCTAGAGGTAGTTTTACATTTATCACCTGTGACCAACTCAGTTTCGGGACATTGGTGAATTAATCTGTTCTGGATCTGAGCAACAAGCCTATCTTTTCTCCAAGTAATGCAGCAATGCCAGGAATAAAATCTCCTCTCAGCTAGCCATAGGGAGAAGAAATAAGAATGGACTCTGCCACATATTAAAATGGCATGCAGCAAACTAATGGAGCAGGGTGGCTACAAAGCAAGGTTATGAGAAAATGCTCTTTACATAGTGATGTGGAATCATACTGAACGAACCCCAAGATTGGACATTTTCACAAAAATCAATCTATATTAATGAGGTTGCCTCCCAAAGGAATTGTTGTCTGCATTTCTATGTTTCAGTCTAATGCCACAGCTTTTGCTTAATGTTAAACAGTCTGACTTTCTAACCTTCTTTATTTGAGGCTCCTTGTCCTACAGAATTGGCTGAAATGCAAGTCTCCACCTGGAATCAGTTTCCTGTGATTCAAATTCGCAATGTGTTTTTTTAGGATCAATTTTCTACTTGGACATCTTTTGGGATGTGCCTGATTAGCACCCACCCAACCTTCAGGAAAAAAAGCCACGCATTTGTGTAGCACCTTTCATGTCCTCTGGAAATCCCTAAGTGCTTCGCAGCTAATTAATTAGTTTCAAAGTGGAGCCAGACCAGATGAAGGGGCAAACATTTGTACACATCAAGCTCCTGCAGACAGGTTTACAGTGCATGCATGTAATCTGACATGGACAGGTGGGAAATGATAGGAGTGGCTTCCCTTTTCACCTCTCAACTGACTGAAGACAGTGTGTTTTTATTAGAATTGTGTTTTAACCCTTGAGCGTTTTAATGGTCAATAAACAGACAAATGGCAGGTTTTCACATAGGTTTAAAGATAGATAAATGTTTATTAAACAATACCCATAAATATTCCCAACCTCACCCACTCACACTCTCTCTCTCTCACACACACACACACACACTATCACAGAATTATTACAGCACAGAAAGAGGCATTCAGCCCATCGTATTTGCACTGACTCTCCGAATGAGCAATTCACCTGGTGCAATTCCCATCTTCTCGCCGTAACCCTTCATTCTTCCTTTTCAGGTAACAGTCTAATCCCTTTTTGAATGCACGCAAACAAGAAAAGATAGCGATTAAAAGATAGTATTCATTTAGTTCTGATGCATCCTTGACCAGTATGTTCTCAGTCCAACTAAGAAGGAGGTTTTGCTGGATCTGGTGTTGGGAAATAAGGTGGATCAAGTATCTATGGGGGTTCACTTGGGTAAGAGTGATCATTATATCATACGGTTTAAATTAGCGGAGAAGAGCAAGGAACAATCTAAAGTAGAACTTTGAAACTGGAAGGGGGCTAACTTCAATGGGATGAGAGGGGATCTAACAGGGTAAAATGGAACCAAAGACTGACAGGAAAAACTGTAATAGAGCAATGAGTGATCTTTAAGGAGGAGATGTTTCAAGTACAGGCTAGGTGCATTCCAACAAGGGCAAAAGGTAAGGGAACTAAAGCCAGGTCTCCTTAGATGATGAGGGAGATAGAGAATATGATGAAACAAAAAAGAGAGTGCATAGTGCATGTCAACTGACCCCTTCAAGCTAGACCCAGGCCAATACAATACATTGAAAGGGGAGCATAGGAAGCGAGGAAAATATGACTGGCAAAGAGAGAATATGAAAATAGAACGGCAATTAACATAAAATGGAACTCAAAACTCTTCTACCAGCATGTAAACAGTAAGCAGATAGTAAAAGGCAGGATTTTTGTGCTGAAATATTGCTATAATAGACTTAATTAGGTGGAATCTAGATATAATTAATATATTATATCTTTTAGAATTAAAGATTGAATAAATAGTCAGTTACAAGACTCACTGAAATTCCCCTTGAAGAACGTAATGTTAAAAAATTCATTCCAAGGTCTTTGAAGGTCCCTATTACAATAGAATGTGAACCAGAAACACCTTTTAAGTTGGGAAATCCACTTCAGAGTCTCTGTTGCCAGGAAATTGGAGGATAAACACACTGAAACATCTTATGTGATGTCAGTAAGAGATAGCTATAAACTTAATTAGTTGATAGTGTTGGTCATGCAGACAGACTGACTCAAAAGAAGGGTTCAAGGTACCATAAAAAATTACAAACAATAAAATAATAAAATGAAATGGTAATTACAGAAACAAATGCCAAGTAAACACAATTATAAACATTTTGGCCAGATAAAAGCTCACAATTTCAAGAGCTGGGGATTTCCAGCAAAAACATTAAATGGGGATGGTAGCCAATTTTATTACCATATATGGATCTTCAAAGCAGGAAAAACACACAGAGAAAGGTAACACCTAGATGCTAAAAGGTCAGATGATAGCTTAGAAACAGCATAAACATGAGAATTTTTGAAACAAGAAACCAGAAGTATTGAATTCCTCATCAATGCTTCTCAATCTATGGCTTACTCGGGGAATTTAAGATAATAGCTTAGTTTAAATTTTGATGAATATTCTTAGATATTTTGCTGTAACAATATCAAGGTTAAACTTCTGGATTCTATTTTAGAAATAAGATTATGTTTTACATCTCTTAGTAATCTTTGATATTGTGGCATACTTAGCCACTTAAAATGTATTACATGTTCAATTATTTAATAAATATATAAAAGTTAATAAATCGTCTCAAGTAGCATTCTGTATACAACTACAAGAAACCCCTCTCTGTCTCTTTAAGTGGGGAGATATGTATTGAAGAGAGTTTCCCAGACCCTAATAATATCTGGGATATTTATGACTTAGTCATAATTATTTTAAAATAGGCTATCCGAACAATGGTAATATTCCTTGTTAGTTTTCTTTCTTTGAGGGAAGACTAGTTCAGTTCTTTAGAACCAAATAAGTGTCTGTAAGAACTTTTCTGGTTTGAACTTAATTAATGGAGATTCATAGGGATGTACGCTTGATTTGGTTTAGTCCTATAAGGGGTTAAAGGCATTAATCACTTCATTTTTTTATTCGTTCATGAGATGTGGGCATCGCTGGCTAAACCAGCATTTATAACCCATCCCTAATTGCCTTGAGAAGGTGGTGGTGAGCTGCCTTCTTGAATCGCTCCACTCCATGTGGGGTAGATACACCCACAGTGCTATTAGGAAGGGAGTTCCAGGATTTTGACCCAGCGACAGTGAAGGAACAGCGATATAGTTCCAAGTCATGATGGTGTATGCTTGGTGGGGAACATGCAGATGGTAGTGTTCCCATGCATCTGCTGCTCTTGTCCTTCTAGGTGGTAAAGGTCGTGGGTTTGGAAGGAGCTGTCGAAAGAGCCTTGGTGCATTGCTGCAGTGCATCTTGTAGATGGTACACACTGCTGCCACTGTGCGCGGTGGTGGAGGGAGTGAATGTTGAAGGTGGTGGATGGGGTGCCAATCAAGCGGGCTGCTTTATCCTGGATGGTGACGAGCTCCTTGAGTGTTGTTGGAGCTGCACCCGTCCAGGCAAGTGGAGAGTATTCCATCACACTCCTGACTTGTGCCTTATAGATGGCGGACAGGCTTTGGGGACTCAGAAGTTGAGTTGTTCGCTGCAGGATTCCTAGCCTCTGACCTGCTCTTGTAGCCACAGTATTTATATGGCTACTCCAGTTCAGTTTCTGGTCAATGGTAACCCCCAAGATGTTGAAAGTGGGGAATTCAGCGATTGTAATGCCATTGAACATCAAGGGGAGATGGATAGATTCTCTCTTGTTGGAGATGGTCATTGCCTGGCACTTATGTTATGCGAATGTTACTTGCCACTTATCAGCCCAAGCCTGGATATTGTCTACTGCTTCAGTATCTGAGGAGTCGCAAATGGTGCTGAACATTGCGCAATCATCAGCAAATATCCCCACTTCTAACCTTATGATTGAAGGAAGGTCATTGATGAAGCAGCTGAAGATGTTTGGGTCTAGGGCACTACCCTGCAGTTACATCCTGGAGCTGAGATGACTGACCTCCAACAACCACAGCCATCTTCCTTCGTGTTCGGTCCAACTCCAACCACCATAAAGGTATGCAAACGCATCCTATGATACACCATAAATGTTGAAACAAGTAAAAATGTACTGTATGTTTGATACATGAATCTTCTTCTTCTTCTTTGGCCTTCTTGTCTTGAGAGACAATGGGTAAGCGCCTGGAGGTGGTCAGTGGTTTGTGAAGCAGCACCTGGAGTGGCTATAAAGGCCAATTCTAGAGTGACAGACTCTTCCAAAGGTGCTGAAGATAAAATTGGTTGTCGGGGCTGTTACACAGTTGGCTCTCCCCTTGCACTTCTGTCTTTTTGCCTGCCAACTGCTAAGTCTCTTTGACTCACCACACTTTAGCCCCGCCTTTATGGCTGCCCGCCAGTTCTGGCGAACACTGGCAACTGACTCCCACGACTTGTGATCAATGTCACAGGACTTCATGTCGCGTTTGCAGACATCTTTAAAGCGGAGACTTGGACAGCTGGTGGGTCTGATACCAGTGACGAGCTCACTGTACAATATGTCCATGGGGATCCTGCCATCTTCCATGCGGCTCACATGGCCAAGCCATCTCAAGTGCCGCTGGCTCAATAGGGTGTATAAGCTGGGTATGTTGGCCCACCTCAAGGACCTCTGTGTTGGAGATACGGTCCTGCCACCTGATGCCAAGGATTCTCCAGAGGCAGCAAAGATGGAATGAATTGAGACGTCGCTCTTGGCTGACATACGTTTTAGATTAGAGATACAGCACTGAAACAGGCCCTTCGGCCCACCGAGTCTGTGCCGACCATCAACCACCCATTTATACTAACCCTACACTAATCCCATATTCCTACCAAACATCCCCACCTGTCTCTATATTTCCCTACCACCTACCTATACTAGTGACAATTTATAATGGCCAATTTACCTATCAACCTGCAAGTCTTTTGGCTTGTGGGAGGAAACCGGAGCACCCGGAGAAAACCCACGCAGACACAGGGAGAACTTGCAAACTCCACACAGGCAGTACCCGGAATCGAACCCGGGTCCCTGGAGCTGTGAGGCTGCGGTGCTAACCACTGCGCCACTGTGCCGCCCCACTGTTGTCCAGGCCTCGCTGCCGTAGAGCAAGGTATTGAGGACACAGGCTTGATACACTCGGACATTTGTGTTCCGAGTCAGTGCGCCATTTTCCCACACTCTCTTGGCCAGTCTGGACATAGCAGTGGAAGCCTTTCCCATGCACTTGTTGATTTCTGCATCGAGAGACAGGTTACTGGATAGTTGAGCCCAAAATGTGGACTGCAACACCGCACAAATCAGCACGACAAAAAAAGGAAAGAAGGTACCAGCCCTTTGTTTTGTAAGCTGGAACGTCAGAACTATGTGTCCTGGCCTGTTGGATGACCTTACATAAATCAACGATTCTTGGAAGACCGCCATCATTAACAATGAGCTCAGTAGACTCAATGCAGACATTGCAGCACTTCAGGAGACAAGCCTCCCTGTGAGCGGGTCTCTAAGGGAGCAAGACTACACCTTCTTCTGGCAGGGTAGGGATTCTGAAGAACCAAGACAGCATGGAGTGGGCTTCGCCATCTGTTCTCAGCATGATAGAGCCACCCTCAAATGGCTCGGAACGCATATTCTCCATCCGACTGCTCACCGCCTCTGGTCCAGTACATCTACTCAGCATCTATGCTCCAACAATCTGCTCCCCACCTGAAGCTAAAGACCAGTTCTACGAGGAACTCCATAATATCATTAGTAGCATCCCCAATACCGAACATCTGTTCCTGCTGGGGGACTTTAATGCCAGGGTTGGGGCCGACCATGACACATGGCCCTCCTGCCTTGGGCGCTATGGCATTGGAAGGATGAATGAGAATGGACAGAGACTGCTTGAGTTGCGTACCTATCATAACCTCTGCATCACCAACTCGTTCTTTCATATTAAACCCTGTCACCAGATTTCTTGGAGGCACCCAAGATCACGTCATTGGCACCAGCTGGACCTCATCGACACAAGGCGAGCCTCTTTAAACAGCATTCAAATCACTCGCAGCTTTCACAGTGCGGACTGCGATACCGACCACTCCCTGGTGTGCAGCAAGGTTTGACTCAAACCAAAGAAGCTGAATCACTCCAAGCAGAAGGGCCGCCCACGCATCAACACGAGCAGAAATTCTTATCCACAGCTGTTACATAAGTTTCTAAATTCACTTGAAAAAGCCCTTCAAAACACTCCCACAGGGGATGCAGAGACCAAGTGGGCCCACATCAGAGACGCCATCTATGACTCAGCAATGAACACCTATGGCAAGCGTGTGAAGCAGAATGCAGACTGGTTTCAATCTCACTTTGAAGAGCTGGAACCTGTCATAGCCGCTAAGCACATTGCACTGCTGAACTACAAGAAAGCCCCCCAGCGAGTTAAATTCCGTAGCACTTAAAGCAGCCAGAAGCGCTGCACAAAGAACAGCCAGGCGCTGCGCAAATGACTACTGGCAACACCTATGCAGACATATTCAGCTGGCCTCTGACACCGGAAGCATCAGAGGAATGTATGATGGCATTAAGAGAGCTTTTGGGCCAACCATCAAGAAGATCGCCCCCCTCAAATCTAAATCAAGGGACACAATCACTGACCAACGCAAACAAGTGGACCGCTGGGTTGAGCAGGTTGAGAACTGTACTCCAGGGAAAATGTTGTCACTGAGACCGCCCTCAATGCAGCCCAGTCTCTGCCAGTCATGGATGAGCTGGACGTACAGCCAACAAAATTGGAACTCAGTGATGCCATTGATTCTCCAGCCAGCGGAAAAGCCCCTGGGAAGGACGGCATTACCCCTGAAATAATCAAGAGTGCCAAGCCTACTATACTTTCAGCACTCTACGAACTACTTTGCCTGTGCTGGGATGAGGGAGCAGTACCACAGGACATGTACAATGCCAATATCATCACCCTCTATAAGAACAAGAGAGACCGTGGTGACTGCAACAACTACCGTGGAATCTCTCTGCTCAGCATAGTGGGGAAAGTCTTCACTCAAGTCACTTTAAACAGGCTCCAGAAGCTGGCTGAGCGTGTCTACCCTGAGGCACAGTGTGGCTTTCGAGCAGAGAGATCCACCATTGACATGCTGTTCTCCCTTCGCCAGATACAGGAGAAATGCCGCGAACAACAGTCGCCCCTCAACGTTGCTTTCATTAATCTCACCAAAGCCTTTGGCTTCGTCAGCAGACGTGGTCTCTTCAGACTACTAGCAAAGATCAGATGTCCACTAAAGCTACTAAGTATCATCACCTCATTTCATGAGGATATGAAAGGCACAATTCAGCATAGCAGTGCCTCATCAGACCCCTTTCCTATCCTGAGTGGCGTGAAACAGGGCTGTGTTCTCGCACCTACACTGTTTGGAATCTTCTTCTCCCTGCAGCTCTCACATGCGTTCAAGTCTTCAGAAGAAGGAATTTTCCTCCACACAAGATCAGATGGCAGGTTGTTCAACCTTGCCCATCTAAGAGCGAAGACCAAAGTACGGAAGCTCCTCATCAGGGAACTCCTCTTTGCTGACGATGCTGCATTAACATCTCACACTGAAGAGTGTCTGCAGAAACTCATCAACAGGGTTACGGCTGCCTGCAACGAATTTGGCCTAACCATCAGCTTCAAGAAAACAAACATCATGGGACAGGATGTCAGAAATGCTCCATCCATCAATATCGGCGACAAAGCTCTGGAAGTGGTTCAAGAGTTCGAAAAAGAGGGCTCCATGATCGCGGTGAAAACTCCCCCGCGTGCAACGAGGGAAGGCGGGTTAAGCAGGTGTTAGTGAACGAGCCTACGCCGCCGCCGAGAAAACTCATCGCGTCCTCCGGGAGGTGGGCGACAGCTTCGAGCATCAGTACCAGCAGGAATTCGCCAACATTGTGCTGCAGATGTGCTTCGATCCGCATCAGAGTACCTGAATGAAGTCAGGGACAACAAAGGCAAGGTCTCCTTCCATGCTGTACACTGGGGGATGCTGATATTGAGGAGGCCGTGCAGGCTGTGGGCTGGCCTGCTCGCCAGGGTCGCGATCCATTTGTTGATGAAGACGATGCAGTTGGAAGCGAACAGGTTCACCGAGAGCCTGATTTGCCTGATGAGGTCCTTTCTTAAGTGCATTACTACTAACCAATTAATGAAGGTACCCCACCGGCATTCAGATCACTAGAGGACAATGGTGGGAGCTGATGAAATGTTTTATCACCTGCACACCCTTCCTCCACCCCCTCCACCCATGCTTCCCCTTCCCAGCTCCCCCCTTGCGCCCCCCGTCCCAGCTCACCCCCCTCGCACCCCCTTCCCCCCACCTCCTCGCATCCCCTTCCCAGCTCCTCCCTCGCACCCCATCCCCCTGCACCCCCTCCCCTATCCCCCCTGCAGCCCCCTTCCCAGATCCCCCTCTCACCCCCTTCCCTCCACCCCTTCCCACCGCACCCCTCCCCCTTGCACCCCCTCCACCCCACACCCCCTTCCTCCCACCGGCATCCACTGCCTTGTGGGCATCTCGGGAGAGACCAAGGCTAAGGGATACATGAATGAGCACCAGATAGCACCTGGATAGAGGAAGATACGAACACAGGAAGAGGAATAGGTCATTTAGCCTTTTGAGCTTATTCCAGCATTCAATTCAATTACAGCTGATCTGTACTGCAAATCCATTTGCCCACCTTTTCCTCATTTGTGGAGCCCTCCCCCGACATAAAAAAATCAATTAATGATTTCAGTGGACCCCCAGCATTTGGAGCAGAGAGTTCCAGAACTCCTCTACCCTTTGAAAATGTTTTTCCTGATTTCATTCCTATTTAGCCAGGTTCCAATTTAAAACTGTGCTCCCTTGTTATGGATTCTCCCACCAGAGGAAATAATTTCTCTGTACCTGTCACATTGAATCCCTCAATCATTTTAAGCATCTCGATTAGATCATTCCAGACCTTCTAAAATTAAGGAAATATAAGCCTGTCCCAATGATTGAACTATTTTGTCCCTGCTTGCCTTCATCGGTCGGGGCACAGAGTATAAAAATTGGCAAGTCATGCTGCAGCTGTACAGAACCTTAGTTAGGCCACACTTGGAATATTGCGTGCAATTCCGGTCGCCACATTACCAGAAGGACGTGGAGGCTTTGGAGAGGGTACAGAAGAGGTTTACCAGGATGTTGCCTGGTCTGGAGGGCATTAGCTATGAGGAGAGGTTGGATAAACTCGGATTGTTTTCACTGGAACGATGGAGGTGGAGGGGCGACATGATAGAGGTTTACAAAGTTATAAGCGGCATGGACAGAGTGGATAGTCAGAAGCTTTTTCCCAGGGTGGAAGAGTCAGTTACTAGGGGACATAAGTTTAAGGTGAGAGGGGCAAGGTTTAGAGGGGATGTGCGAGGCAAGTTCTTTACACAGAGGGTGGTGAGTGCCTGGAACCTGCTGCCGGGGGAGGTGGTGGAAGCAGGTATGATAATGACGTTTAAGAGGCATCTTGACAAATACATGAATAGGTTGGGAATAGAGGGATATGGGCCCCGGAAGTGCAGAAGGTGTTAGTTTAGGCAGGCATCAAGATCGGCGCAGGCTTGGAGGGCCGAATGGCCTGTTCCTGTGCTGTATTGTTCTTTGTTCTTTGTTTATTTCAGTGCCTTGGTGTTAGCCACCCTTTCTGCAAACCCATTTGAGTTGTTGGTCACCCTCTGTAATTGTATGTTTCTTTATTCCTTTTGTTACTCGTTTATTACCTCAGTGTCCTCAAGATTAAAAAAAGTAGGATTGCAGTATGCAAATCTCTTGCATAAGGGTTAGAGAGAGGACCATCGTGCATATCTTGTTTTCATATTTCCTGCACTTACCTATCTTCTCACGATATCCCTCAATCCTTCCTACCTCTGGAAAAGAGTCAGTTGCTACTAAGGCCATTGGAACCATTCACTTCATTCGCCTTCCTTCCTTGGAAACCTATTGTTCAAGGTTATATGTGAAAATAGAAGTTACAGCTCACTTTCCTCCTTCAACTTTATAATTTTTACCTGCTGCATCATGAGGACCAAATCTGGGCTGACACCCCCAGTGCAGTTCTGAGGAGGTGCTGCACTGTCGGAGATGCTGTCTCTTGGATGAGACATTAAACTGAGGCCCCATCTGCCCCCTCACATGGACGTAAAAGAACCCACGGCACTATTTCGAAGAAGAGCAGGGGTCTTTTATTCAGTTTTCTGTACAATATTTATCCCTAAATCAACATAATTTAAAAGAAAAATAGATTATCAGGTCATTGTCACATTGTTGCTTGTGGAAGCTTACTGTGCACAAATTGGCTGCCTCATTTCCTGCATTACAACAGCGATTACACCTCAAAAGTTCTTCATTGGCTGTAAAGTGTTTTGGGTCATCCAGAGATTGTGAAAGAGACTACATAAATGAAAGTTCTATCATTTTTCTTTTAGCATGAACTTACTATGGCAACTACTTGCATTTCTATAATGCCTTTAATGTAGTAAAACATCTCAAAGGTGCTTTACAGGTGCGTAGTCAGACAAAACTTGAGGAGGAGAAGTGGAGAGATTTAGGGGGGGAATTTCAGAATTTTGGGCCAAGATGGTTGAAGGCACAGCTACCAATGCAAAATTGAACCAGAATCAGATGCTGGGTGGTTTAACGCTATGCAGGAAATCAGGAAACTTGACCTTTATCCTTATCACGGCTGTTCATTTGATTCCAGTCTCTCTGTCAATTAATTTTCCCATAACTGCTCCACTGCTAACTGATTGATCCGGTGAAAGTAAACCAACAGTAGTCTACATCTGTTTTCTCCATGCAAGATGTTGCGAGGTTGCAGGTGAGTGATGTTCATAGCCTTGTTGCAGAATCTACTGAGGTAATCATTGTGGGTATAACAAGGAAGACTGTCGAGGCTGAAAATCTGAAACATGGCCATTGAAAGAGCTCGCAGATACCATATCACGGAGGACAGTTCCAAAGGGTACAGTGGTTATAACACCAGATTGGAGGCCTCTGCCTGGTCACTGGATAAGAAAATAAAAGCAAATTAATGTTGCTGTCCGTGGATTTCCCATAGCTATGGTCACAACAAAGGGTTGTTAATTCGACATCAATAACCTCCATGTGATTCAGGCCCCAGAAATTTGAAACAATAAGATTTTATACACATTGCCTAATAACAATATTATTCTTATACAACTGTTCTACAATATTACATTAAATGCAATTAATGCAGCCTATTTCCTCCATGAAGTCTATGGTGATCAGACTTGCCACCTTCATGGGCTACCATTAAGGCAGAAGGATTTCTGGCTATCCATGACAGCTCTACACAAGTTCTACTCTTATACTATTCAGCTACTTTGGGCTGCACATACTCAAAACACTGTTGTTCTATCATCTCACCAAGCTGACACCACGCTGAGATGGTTACTCAATGTCCTAAAGGCTGCAGCCTCTAACTCTCTTACAGGCTTGTTATCGGCTCATATTTTGCAGTCAGTAGTGAAGGAATGGTGCTCAACATTCCTCACACTTACAGCTGCCCACAGACTTTTAAAAAAATTCATTCACGGGATGTGGGCGTCGCTAGCTAGGACAGCATTTATTGCCCATTCCTAATTGCCCTTGAGAAGGTGGTGGTGAGCTGCCTTCTTCAACTACTGTAGTCCTTGTGGGGTAGGTACACTCACAGTGCTGTTAGGAAAGGAGTTCCAGGATTTTGATCCAGCGAAAGTGAATGAACGGCGATATCGTTCCAAGTCAGGATGGTGTGTGACTTGCAGGGGAACTTGCAGGTGTTGGTGTTCCCAACCATTTGCTGCCTTTGTCCTTCTAGGTGGTAGAGGTCGCGGGTTTAGAAGGTGCTGTCTAAGGAGGCTTGGTGTGTAGTTGCAGTGCACCTTGTAGATGTTACACACTGCTGCCACTGTGCGTTGGTGGTGGAGGGAGTGAATGTAGTCACAGTATTTATGTAGCTGGTCCATTTCAGTTTCTGGTCAATGGTAACCCCTCGGATATTGATAGTGGGGGATTCAGCGATCGTAATGTCATTGAATGTCAAGGGGAGATGGTCAGATTCTCTCTTGTTGGCAATGGTCATTGCCTGGCACTAATGCGGTGCAAATGTTACTTGCTACTTCTCAGCCCAAGCCTGGATATTGTCCAGGTCTTACTGCATTTCTACACGGACTGCTTCAGTATCTGAGGAGTCGCGAATGGTGCTGAACATTGTGCAGTCGTCAGCGAACATCCCCACTTCTGACCTTATGATTGAAGGAAGGTCATTCACGAAGCAGCTGAAGATGGTTGGGCCTAGGACACTGCAACAAAGTATGGTAAATTAGAGATTCTTTTGAGTGCGGCACCCTCTACAGGGGATCTGGGACCTGTGTAAATAGGATAAGGGGATGGCAGCATAGTGGTACTGTTGCTGGGCTAGTAATCCAAAAGCTTGGGCTAATGCTCTGGAGACATGACTTGAAAACCCACCATGGCAGCTGGAGAATTTAAATTCAATTAATTAATAAACCTGGAATAAAATGCCAGTGTCATTGATAATGATCATGAAACTACCAGACTGTCGTAAAAACCCATCTGGTTCACTAATACATCAGGCCAAACATGGGCGCGGAAACCTCCTGCTGTTTACCACCTACCACCCTCCCTCAGCTGATGAATCAGTGCTTCTGCATATGGAACATCACTTAGAAGAAACACTGAGGGTAGCAAGGGCTCAGAATGTACTCTGGGTGACGGGACTTCAAAATCGATCACCGTAAATGGTTTGGTAGCACCATTGCTGACCAAGCTGGCCGAATCCTGATAGGACATATCTGTCAGGCTGGGCCTACAGCAGGTTTAGAGAGAGCCAACAAGAAGGAAAAACCTACTTGACCTCATCCGCACCAATTTACCTGTTACAGAAGCATCTGTCCATGACAGTATTGTGTCAGGCAAACCCTCCACCTGTCAAGATTGAGGCACACATGATTTCACCACATGAACAGTAAAACTTAAAATTGCAAGCCCCTGACCAGAAAGAAATTTCCATGGTAACCGACAGTGTTGGAACAAGGGACAAATGGCCATGCCCTGACTCATTCAACCAACAATGAACTTTTGATTACCAGACGTTGAAGGTGGGGGGAACTAGCATTCCAGAGGTACAATCTTCAATCCTCACAGGAGAGACTGTTCCATATAAAGAGTTAGTCACATGACTATCCTGCTGGGCAACCTGGGAGTTTTGAATTTGAACTTCCAACAAAGGGATTTGAACTCAGAAAAAAAGCCCTGTGCTCATGGAGTAAAGATCTCTCTTGGAACTGAAGCAAGAAGACCTCTCTCCTGCCTGCTTCCAGCTCCTTCCCACAGAACTGAATCTTGTGAAAACACATGGAACTCAAAGAGAGAAAGGTTTCCTCTGTGAACTGTGAACAAGGTCTTAAGAAGACCACTGGGCCCCAACAAAAAGCAAGACTACTTACAAAAGGACTACAGTGAGCTCGAAGCACTGTAACAAGATGTTGCCTCAGACTGTTCCACCTTATCTTTTCTTCTCTTTTCTGTTCCTATCTGCATGTGTATATCGCATGTCATAGAGTCATAGAGTTATACAACACAGAAACAGGCCCTTCGGCCCATCGTGTCTGTGCTGGCCATCTAGCACCTAACTATTCTAATCCCATTTTCCAGCACTTGACCCGTAGCCTTGTATACTATGGTGTTTCAAGTGCTCATCTAAATACTTCTTAAATGTGGTGAGGGTTCCTGCCTCTACCACCCCTTCAGGCAGTGCGTTCCAGATTCCAACCACCCTCTGAGTGAAAAAACGTTTCCTCAAATCCGCTCTCAGCCTCCTGCCCCTTACCTTAAATCTATGCCCCCTGGTTATTGACCCCTCCGCTAAGGGAATCTATCAATGCCCCTCATAATTTTGTATACCTCAATCATGTCCCCCCTCAGCCTTCTCTGCTCTAAGGAAAACAATCCTAGCCTTTTCAGTCTCTCTTCATAGCTGAAATGCTCCAGCCCAGGCAACATCCTAGTGAATCTCCTCTGCACCCTCTCCAGTGCAATTACATCCTTCCTATAGTGTTGTGCCCAGATGCAACGTGCGCATGCTAGCGTGGGCACGTCGTAAATCCGTAAGCGTGAACCGTATTAGAGTCTAAGTTTAAGGTTTAATAAATTTCATCTTTCTTCTTTAAGCCACAGAAAGCCTGTTTGTGCTCATTTCTTTGCTTTACAATTGGAAAGTTGTGAAGAAGGATTCAAAATACAGTGTGTTTAAAATTAAACCCTGTTACAATAAGACCAGGTGAAGATAGTAACAGACCCCTAGATACATTTCTCACCTGGTTGTACCAATTGATAGGAGTGACCACTGCACAGTCCTTGTGGAGACCAAGTCTTGTCTTCACACTGAGGATATCCTTCACTGTGTTGTGTGGCACTACCACCATGCTGAATGGAATAGACTCAGAACAGATCTTGCAGCTCAAAACTGAGCATCCATGAAGCACTGTGGGCTATCATCAGCAGCAGAATTATATTCACCCACAATCTGTAACCTTTTGGTCCAGCATATCTCTCACTCTGCCATTATCATCAAGCCAGGGGATCAACCCTGGTTCAATGAGGAGTGCAGGAGAGCATGCCAGGAGCATCACCAGGCATAACTAAAAATGAGGTGCCAACTTGGCTCAACTACAGCACTGGACTACATGGATGCTAAATAGTTGAAGCAGCATGTGACAGACAAGCAAATTGAACCCAAACCAATGGATCTGATCTAAGCTCTGCAGTCCTGCCACATCCAGTCATGAATGGTGGTGGACAATTAAACCTGGAGGAAGCGCCACAAACTTCCCCATCCTCAATGATTGGGGTGCCTGGAACGTCAGTGCAAAAGACAAGGCTGAAGCATTTTCAGCCATCTTCAGCCCGAAGTGCGAAGTGAATGATTCATCTCAGCCTCATCCTGAGGTCCCCGGCATCACAGATGGGATGGCAGTCTTCAGACATTTCGATTCACTCCACGTGATGGCAAGAAACAGCTGAAGGCATTGGATACAGCAAAAACTATGGGCCCTGACAGCATCCCAGCTGTAGTACTGAAGACTTCTGCTCCAGAACTAGCTGCGCCTCTAGCCAAGCTGTTCCAGTACAGCTACAGCACAGGCATTTACCTGACAATATGAAAAATTGCTCAGGTATGTCTTAACCACAAAAAGCAGAACAAATCTAATCTGGTCAATTACCGCACCATAAGTCTACTCTCAATCATCAGCAAAGTGATGGAAGGTGTCGTCGACAGTGCTATCAAGTGACACTTACACAGCAACAATCTGTTCACCGATGCTCAGCTTGGGTTCCATCAGGGCCACTCAGCACCAGACCTCATTATAGTATTGGTCTAAACATGGACTAAAGAGCTGAATTCCAGAGGTGAGGTGAGATTAACTGCCCTTGACATCAAGGCAGCATTTGACCAAGTGTGGCATTGAGAAGCTCTGGCAAAATTGAAGTCAATGGGAATGAGGGGGAAACCTCTCCACTGCTTGGAATCATCTCTAACAAAAAGGAAACTGTTTGTAGTTGTTGGAGCCCAAACATCCCAGCCCCAGGATATCGCTGCATGAGTTCTTCAGGGTAGTGTCCTAGGCCAAAACATCTCCAGCTGCTTCATCAATGTAAGGTCAGAAGTGAGGATGTTCACTGATGATTGCGCAGTGTTCAGTACCATTTGCACCTCCTCAGCTACGGAGGCAGTCCATGCCTGCATGCAGCAAGACCTGGACAACATTCAGGCTTGGGCTAGTTAGTGGCGAGTGACATTCGCCAGGCAATGGCCTTCTCAAGCAAGAGAGAATCTAACCCTCTCCCCTTGACATTCAATGGCATTACCATCGCTGACTCTCCTACCATCAACATCCTGGAATTTACCATTGGCCAGAAACTTACCTGGGCCAGTCATATAAATACTGTGGCTATGAGGATGGGAATTCTGTGTCGAGTAACTCACCTCCTAACTCGCCAAAGCCTGTCCATCATCTACAAGGCACAAGTCAGAAGTGTGATGGAACATTCTCCATCTGCCTGGATAGGTGCAGCTCCAACAACATTCAAGAAGCTCGACACCATCCAAGACAAAGCAACCACTTGACTGGCACATCCTCCCCCACCTTCAACATTCATTTCCTCCACCACCAAAACACAGTGGCAGCAGTGTGTACCATCTACAAGATGCACTGCAACAACTCATCAAGGCTCCTTCGACAGCACCTTCCAAACCCTCAACCTCTACCACCTAGAAGGACAAGGGCAGCAGAAGCATGGAAAACCTGAAACTACCACCTGAAAGTTCCCCTCCAAGTCACACACCATCCTGACTTGCAACTATACTCCTGTTCCTTCACTGTTGCTGGGTCAAAATCCTGGACTGTACAGAGTCAAGAAGGCCACCTTCTCAATGGCAGTTGGGTGAGCAATAATTGCCAGCAACCCCCACATTCCAAGATAAAATAAAAAAGTGTGTCTCCTCAACTAATCAGATTGAAAAATCCTCACTGAGGCATGCAGCATCTAAACCAGGGAGGGTAGTATTTCATTCAGTATAGAATAATGTAAGGAAATTGAAATAGATAGAGAGAAAATGGGATTAAGAGAGAGAGTTAAAAGAGACAGAAAGGAAAAGTAAAATAAAATGTTTTACTTATTATTTTTAAAACTGCAACAATGATTAAAAGCTGATGGAATGAACCTCCATACTTGTAAAAGTTCATTTTCAGTGCCAATAAGGTTGATTGGTAGTAATTAAGACTTAAAACACCGTTAAAAATTCATGTACACTTGGATGAACAAGCCCTAACTTTTTCTAGCATATTTAGTGGGTAACTAATGTGTAAGTACAGCAACTTAAAGCCTTTACATGAATTTCATTACCGTATCTATCGGTGCAGTACTGGTGGAAAGATGCTCTTGGAGGAGTAAGGCAAATCAGGCAGAAACTTCCTGATTTCCATGTTGAACTGCACATGTGCGGACACTGGAACTTGCTCTCCAGTTTAGCCCATGAGGAGGGTGAGTGTTGATTGCCTCACCCCTATTCTTACCACAAAACCCAGGCTGTTTTCTTCTGGAATGTGCTGGCTCCTGTTTAGTTTGTTCAAAACCTATGAACTGTAAGTATGTCAGAGGACATTTTAGCTTTCTGTGCACACCGCAGGGTTTGATAAGAAGCTGGTCAACCAGCAATGGTTAATGTTCTAAAAGTTGCTAATTGAGCATATCGGGGCCTGTTGCTGTTTCCTTAGAGCTAGAAGTCATGAAGCTGTGATTTATTCTGAGCAATATTCACAGGAATAATGAAATAAAAGAACTCAGAATTGAATTAAGTTTTGGGTGTAGCTTAATGTAAAACAGAAACTTACGGGCTTTTTCTTAAACTACACAGCAGGTGCAATTAATTCGTTTTTCATTGATCACACTCCCTACTTCCTGCTCCACTGCAGAGCTGTCAGTGAAAGAATCACAGTTTGTGATCAGAATGACAGGCATTCTAGTGATTCATCATGATTATCAAATGTGTACTTACTTCCAAGTAAATCACGTGCCTCATTCTTTAAAGTGAGCCTGAAATGCTCCTGAACTATTTTGAAGTCTGCTGTAGAATGTTGGAATCCCTCTTCCCCTACCTGCAAGATTAATGTATGTATTGTCAGGCTGAATACATTAGGTCTGTTATTTCTGGAGTTTAGAAGAATGAGAAGTGATCTTATTGAAGCATACAAGATTGTGAAGGGGCTTGACAGGGTAGACACTGAGAGACTGTTTCTCCTGACGGGGAAATCTAGAACAGGGGAGCACAGTCTCAGGATAAGGGGACAATCATTTCGTACTGAGATGAGGAGAAATGTCTTCACTTAGAGGGTTGTGAATCTTTGGAATTCCCTACTCCAGAGGGTTGTGGATGCTCCATCATTGAATAAATTCAAGGCTGGAATAGTTAGATTTTTGACCTCTCAAGGAATCAAGGGATATGGGGATAAGGTGGGAAAGTGGAGTTGGGGCAGAAGCTCAGCCATGATCATACTGAATGGCAAAGCAGGCTTGAGGGGCCTTATGGTCTACTCCTGCTCCGATTTTGAGAACGTGCAAGTGGCTAGATTGGAGGAGCACAGATATCCAAGGGGTTGTAGGGACAGAGAAGGTTATAGCGATGGGAAGGGATAAGGACGGATTTGAAAAGTAAGGATGAGAATTTTACGATCATGGTATAGCCAGACCGGGAACCAAAGTAGCTAAGCCTGTGCAGTGGGTGATGAGTGAACAGGGCTTGATGCAAGTTAGGATAGGGGCCACAGAGCTCATTGCCGGTACCATGGCATTGCAAGAAGTTGGCACCTTGTCTCTGCCTAGTCAGGGAAGCACTGCACAGCTGCCATGCACCTCTGGAGGAAGAAAGAGGAACGATCAGTCAGTCACAGGCTGCTATCTCACTTCCTATCGTCGCTTCTTAAGAGTTATCTGAAGCCTAGCAGCAATCTGCTTAGCGATTCTCTTGGCCAACAAGGTTCATTGGGTGGAGGTGGGTCAAAATAGAAATATATCAGGGCATGTGAATTCAACAAAACCAATGTTTTTTTTTGCTTTTAAATTTCTGTTATTATTGAGCAAATAAGCTGAAGGGCTAAAGTCTACAGAGCAAATTTCAGGCAAGGTTGAATAGGATAAAACAAAATGAAGTAAATCAGGAAATAGTGATAATGGGATACCAAGCTTGAGTCTTAAAAGCCAAGATATTAGCAGAATCTAATATAAAGTGCCACTCTTTTGTGCTGCAATTTAATTTAAATTAATTTGCTCCTAATTGCAAGTACACAGTTTTTATAAGTTCGCTGCTTAATCACATTTCTTAAACTTTATATTATGTGGGTTTTATCATGGATCTTTTTTTTCCAGTCATTTCAATTGTAGTTCAAGCTAAACAGGCCTAGCATTTTAAGGAATATCATTAATTTTAAATCTTTAAATGTTTGGGCCATGTACTTTTCCGTTGGTTCACATTCTTTAGTAATCCACAGTTATGCTGCAGGAAGGATCGTCAGTCAATCCTGACTGAACCAGTCATGGAGTAGGATTTTCCAGTCTGGGTTGGGACATTGATGTTGAGGTCAAATTGGTCCTGACCCTACATTGTGTCAGGATCTGTCACCCGCTATTGATTTTGGCTGGATTGACCAATTAGTAGCCAGAGGGCGCTTGTCGTCCTATTAAGTATGGTGGGCAGGCTTTCAAAGCAGCAGGGCAAACAGGAGGCATACAGCCTGAAAGGAGCTACAGCCTGCCGTTGCAGGTAAGGGGGAGAGAGGGCACCTCCATCTTGAGGTGCCCTCTCAGCACTTTTAAAATATTTGAAACAGAAAATGGCAATAGTTCCCAGATGACTATTCTGGAGGGGAACCAGGAGGCCTCTGATCATTCGCCTTACTTGGCCTCTTAATTAACTTTACCTACCCACTGCTTGTGGGAAAGTAGCCATTCCATGCCTGATCCAGACTTCCCGAAAATGGCTCAGGGGCAGGATGGTGTCAGCAAATTGGCACATTGGCTGACAACGCAAAGTTACGGACCTGCCGGCCTTAGCTCCTCTCCACATCGGCCTCCGAATATCCTGCCCCTAGATTGCAATTAAGATACACAGGGCAACGCGGGTGTGGAGAAAAGGACAATGTGCTTTAGCCCCATCTCTGATACCGCAATTGCCACTAACAAGTATCTGCAAGGAGCAGAGTCTAGTATTACCCCCATTATCTGAACATTTGAAGAATTACTTTTTTTTCCATTCCATCTCATCCTACCTGGCAACATGATCCAGCTATTGGTCATCTTCTGTGCAAAGAAATACTCTTTTGCCCTTGACAACCCTGTGCCTGTACCCTGTTGTGCTGTTGGCTTGGTGTTTCTGAAAGGATAGTTCTGGCTTTAATTTCTCTATTCCACGTAGTCTCTTGTACACCTTTGAAAAGGTTTTCTCCAACATATCTCTTTTCAAGGATGATGACCCCCAAGTTCATCAGGTTATTCCTTATGGCTCACTCCTCAGTGAGAGAAAATAACCTTTCTCTGCTCACTACCAAGACTCTTCATAACTTCAGTAATGGTACTAAATCTCCAGTATCTCATGTCTCTCCTCATAACTTTATTTTCCAGTCTCTGGCAGCATCCTGATGAATCTACACTACCTGCTCTCTATGTCATCAATGTCCTTTCAAAAATGGAGTGATCAAAGCTGCAGACAATACTCCAACAATGGATTAACTAATATTTTGTATGAATTCATTATTACTTCTTTAATCTTGCACTCTATGCCCCATATTGATCAACACAAATCATATTAGCTTTTAATAGCTTTATTACCTGCACAGACACAGTCAGAGAATTATGTATTTAACCCCCTAGGTCTCACTGTTCATTCATCCACTTCAGTACCATTCCATTAAGTATCTACTCCCATTTCTTTTTTTTCTTCCAAAGTGTGTTACCTCACACTTGTCCACATTAAATTGCAACTGCTATATGTCTGTCCCTTCTGCTAACTAGTCTTCCTGAAGTTGTTTCCTGACTTCCTCATTGTTTGCCAAACATTTGTGGCATCAGCACATTTCGAGAATATGGTTCTCTGAAGACAAATCCAAATGATTTCTATACACGAGGAACAAGAATTGATACTTGGGGTACATCGTGTCCAACCCTTCTCCATGGCCATTTTCTCCTGACTGTTTGGGGGGAATCTTTAACCTAACCCAGCAGGCAAGAAACTGAGATCATGTCGAGCTTTGGTTTTACACCCCACCCGAATTATTTCTCTGTTGGCTTCAATTTTCAGGTTAAAATTGCTACCTTTGTGTCCTGTCCATCAACCAGCTTTCTATCCATTCTGCTTCATTTTCTCCTACACCATACGCCTGAAGTTTTCTAACAAGCCACTTGAGAGACTTCTTATTGATTGCCTACTCAAAAATCTATGTAGGCGTCATCTACTCCTTTCTGCTTGCCTATCAAATTGGTCACTACTTCTGAAAAAAAAATTAAGTTAGTCAACCATGACTTTCTTTTAACAAATCTATTGATTAATCCATACATTTCCCAATGCCCACTAATTTTATCTTGAATTATGCAATGTTAGTTAAGGATAACCAGTCAATATGGTCAGTTATAACCAGAAAGAATTTAATCTTTTTTTGCAATTTATGGAAATTTATGCAAAAGCTGCTTCCCCTTTTTGATTACAAATGTAGGATGTTGTTTTCCTTGGAATAGAAAATGAAGACTATAATGCAAATCGTAATCCAGGTTAATAAAGCCCAAAGCACCTTAGAACTCGGCTAGAGCAAAGGTCAATGGAAACAAATAACAGATACAATACCTCTTCTAGGACTACTCACACTCCTGAACATGATACAAGGGAAAGCATAATATTGCATAAATATTCCTTTACTTAACTCTAGCTGCCAGGGGTAGCTTTTTAAGCAGGGGTATCTTATCAGCTATTTCCCCCCTCAGTTTTCCTCTTTTGTTCCTCTTAATTTCCAAATATGGGAATGTACACTCTCTCCTCCCTATGCTGAAAGCAAGAGAGCAAGAGTTATTTCACAGAATTTACAGCACAAAAACAGGTCATCAGGTAAACTAGTCCATGCCCATGTTTATGCTCCACATGAGCCTCCTGTCACCCCACATAACCATCCCTATCAATATATCCTCCATATTCACCTTTAAGGCTTCCCCTTAAACTGTGGTTGCAGTGTTAGTTAAGGATAACCAGTCAACATGGTGAGCTATAACCAGAAAGAACTTCATGTCTGGCAATTTATGCAAAAGATGCTTGTGGTTGCAATGTCTATCTATAAGATGTTCTGCAGCAACTCGCCAATGCTTCTTCGATAGCACCTTCCAAATCCACGACCTCTGCCATCGAGAACAACAAAGGCAAACAGATGCATGGGAACACCACCACCTTCAAGTTACCCTCCAAGTCACACACCAACCTGACTTGGAAATATATCGCCGTTCCTTCATTGTCGCTGGGTCAAAACCCTGGAACTCCTGACTCAACAGTACTGCAGGAGTATCCACCACATGGACTGCAACTCACCACCACCTTCTCAAGGGCAATTAGTGATGGTCAATAATTGCTGGCCTTGCCAACAATGCCCAAATCCAGTGAGTAAATATAAGAAAAAGCATCCATGCTATTCACTTCAATTACTCCCATGTGGCAGCAGTTCCACATTCTCACCGCTGTCTGAGTATCTTTGGAATTCTCTATCCAGAAGTCTGTGGATGCCCAGCTATTGAGTATATTCAAGACTGAAATCAATAGATTTTTGGACACCAGGGAATCAGGGGATATGGGGATGGGGTGGGAAAGTGGAGCTGAAGTAGAAAATCAGCCATGATCATACTGAATGGCGGAGCAGGCTTGAGGAGCCCAGTAGCCTACTCCTTTTTTTTTATTCATTCATGGGATGTGGGTGTCACTGGCCAGGCCAGCATTTATTGCCCATCCCTAATTGCCCTTGAGAAGGTGGTGGTGAGCTTCCTTCTTGAACTGCTGCAGTCCATTTGGGGTAGGTACACCCACAGTGCTGTAAGGAAGAGAGTTCCAGGATTTTGACCCAGCGACAGTGAAGGAACGGCGATATAGTTCCAGGTCAGGATGGTGTGTGACTAGGAGGGGAACTTGCAGGTGGTGGTGTTCCCATGTATTTGCTGCCCTTGTCCTTCTAGTTGGTAGAGGTCGCGGGTTTGGAACACTGATCTGATATGTTACCTCCTTATGTTCTAGGTACAGCAATACTGATTAAAATGTTATTCAACAAGCAACACAGCCTGCAATACAGCTGCATGGATGAATTATTACTCCCACGATAGTTCGCATTCTCTTAATCTTCCTGGACCTGTTTAGTCTCTGGAATTCTTTATCTCTCTCATGTAATTTTTTTCCACAGAGCTCATAGAATGCTTTGGTTGCAAAATGCACTCTGTAATGCTCACTTTTTCAGCTCCGTGACTGCCGTTTTGGAGGCAAAATTGTGTCAGCACTACGCGCACATACTTCTGGTGCGGGCTGTGCCAGAAACTATTTTGATTAGGGCATCAGCATGAGTTTTCGGAGTGTCTGCCGATGAATGCAGAGCAGACAGATTGTGACATCAGTCAACGTGTAATGTTGAATTGACTCTAGTGGTGCCATTTTCAACCTCAACACTCCTGCTAACTCTCGTAACTTTGCACAACTGAACATGTCACTAGCAGCAGGAATTTATTTAAAGGGATCATCAACCACTTTTAGGTTAATTACTGATTGATTTCTTCTGCCTACTGCTGTGTTTGTGGAAGTGCTGTGAGTTTTCTACTGTTATTTAAAGTTGGTGAAATCTACAGGGAGTGATGTTGCAAGTGGTGAAGGCCTTGGTTCTCACTTCAAACTTTCTGTTCAGACCACTTGCTCCCAACTCATGGGTGCTGTAGTTACCATTCCCCTTGGCCTGCAGCAAGAGATTGAGCAGAGGTTACACAGAGAAAGATAAGCTGCTGGAAGAGGAAGGAGGTGGAGGAGGAGGAGAAGGGCTCTCATCAGGAAACCATATCCACCCAGGCTCTTCAGGCAGCAATTCTCTAACCTCAACTTCAGCGAAGAACAGTGTGTATTAAAGGCCTGCTACCCGACCCGAATCCGACGGGACCCGACAACATGTGCCGGGGTCGGGTTGCACTTCCGGGTCCGGCATTTGGGCCCGGGTCGGGTCGGGTCGGACACGCTTTATCACAGGTAAGTGGCTCCACTGTTAATGTAATTTTTTGACTGGAAAGGTGTTTTTTTTACAGTTATTTTAAGCTTGTACAGATCAGCAACAAAGCGTAAAACAGAAGGTAAGTTAACTGATGGTCGGGTTGGGTCGGGTCGGGTTGGTTCTGTTGGGCTCAGGTCGGGTTTGTTTTGCAGACCCGAGAAGGCCTTTAGTGTGTATGACGTCTCCATCTTATGAAGGAGGTGTTCACTGAAATTTGCCTCCTGTTGTAGGCAGACTTGCAAAGAAAGCTGCCTGAGGCTGTGAATGTGACTGGCAGTCTCTTCACATCGAGATCCTTCCAGGGTGGAGTAAGTGACACCTCTAACATCTCAGTTCTCTATCCTCTGTTCTATAAGGGTTTCTAGCATTCTGTATGCAAAAAGAAGAGAATACATTGGATTCCCTTTTTCCAGAGGGAAGCAGGTTCAGCATGCACATGGTTTCATTGGAATAGCATGCTTCCCTACGGTACAGGGTGTCATTGGCTACACACACAATGCTTTGCGGGCACCACATCTAAATGCAGAGGTGTATCACAACTGCAAAGGATTCCATTTCCTGAATGTGTGGTTGGTATGTGATCATGCTCAACACATCATGCAGGTGAATGCCTGATATCCTGGCTGCAGTCATGATACCTTTCTTCTGTGCCAGTCTGCTGTCCCATCAGTACTTGAGACAGCACGACAAACAAGGGAACAGCGATTGGGTGACAAGGTCTATCCACTGACCATCTCACTATTGACTCCATTGTGCAACCCAAGCACACGTGGGCAGCATGCATATAATGGGAGCCATGCAGCCACATGCAATGTTGTTGAGTGAACCATTGGGGTGCTTATGCAATGTTCTTGCTGCCTGGACCACTCTGGAGGAGCCCTGCAGTACTTGCCAGCGTGTGTGTCATGTTTCATCATGGTCTGCTGTATCCTGCACAACCTCGCCATCACGAGGGCACAGCCCTTGCCACCAGGTATATGGCAAGCTGCTGAGAAGGAGGAAAAAGAGGAATAGAAAAAAAAAGGAGGAGGAAGAGTTTGGAAGGGAGGAGGCAACCGAGACATCCCCTTTCCAGATAGACTGTCCATGATCGCCTCATCTGAATACAGTACCAATGAACATAACTCCAATTCCTCATTCACCAACAATCCAATACCTTACTATCCCTCTGTTACTGACCATTGGTGCATCGTCTTGACCACAATGCTGAAATAAAAGCCAAAACAAAACATTCCACACCGGCCTTATCAAAGAAACCATCCAATATTCCATACAAAAGTTAACTAGTCACCCTCAAGCATTGCCTTAGTGCCTGTCTTCCACATGCCTTTGCCTGTCCTAGTGCTCCCACACAGTGCTACTCCCGTGGTTGCAGCCTGACTGGTGGAAGGCTGATGACTTTCACTGAGGAGACTGTAGATGGTCTTGGTGGACAATCTTGAGCAGCTCTGGGCCTTGAGGGCCCAGCTTCAGACTGCAATACCATAGCACGGCTGGCAGTTTGGGCTGGCTGACTGGCAAGGGGTCTGGCAGAGTGGCAGTGGTGGGTGGACAATTTCTATCTTTCTGAAGGTGGACAGCAGGTTTGTGCTCCATGGAGCCATTGCCGCTCCCCCAGGGCAGTGCCTCGGCAATCTGAGTAATCTGTTGGAGCACACATTGCTAGGCTGTTAGACTTTGCAAGCCCCTTTGAACACTGGTATCTGCAGCAGTCTAAGACTGCATGGCAGCAAGCTGTGCTTGTATGATTTCTGTCTGAGCTTCCAATGAAGTGCTCAGATGTTGGGTGCCTATTGCTTGAACTGCACTGAAAGCTGAGACATCAGCTGTCAGATACTGCATCATAGTTGGGTCCACAAGTGTTCCCATGGAGTTGGCCACCACTTCCACACTAGAAAGGATGGGCTCCAAGCTTTACGTTAAGCCCTGAGCGAAGTTGGTGTCAGACTCCTCTATGCTCTTTGACAGTGACTAGGCCTTCTGGTAGGCCTGCCAATGTCCCAAGCATTTCAGTGTGCATAGCCAGCAGCCTTTTTCTGTACACCACCCTATCAGAGTCCTCAATTGAGTCCCCTGCTGTAAAACCTGTGTGCAACCTTGCCATCCAGTGAGTTGGCTGGACGTTCTATGGTGAATAGCTCGCCCGCTGACTCCCCAAAGTCTTTTCACCATCTACAAGGCACAATTCTGGAGTGTGATGGAATACTCTCCACTTGCCTGGATGAGTGCAGCTCCAACAACACTCAGGAAGCTCGACAACATCCAGGGCAAAGCAGCCCACTTGATCAGCACCGCATCCACCACCTTAAACATTCACTCCCTCCACCACCACTGCAATGTGGCTGCAATGTGTACCATAGACAAGATGCACTGCAGCAACTCGTTAAGGCTCCTTCAACAGCACCTTCCAAATTCATGACCTCTATCACTTAGAAGGACAAGGGCAGCAGATGCATGGGAACACTACCATCTTCAAGTTCCCCTTCAAGTAACACACCATCCTGACTTGGAACTATATCGCCATTCCCTCAATGTCACTGGGCCAAAATCCTGGAACTCCCTAACTATTAGTACTGTGCGTATAGCGACACCACACGCACTGCAACCGTTCAAGAAGAGGGCTCACCACTGTTGTGTTATTGCCTTCTTCAGCAATAATGTACCAAGCAACCTTGAGTTGAAAGGTAATCGAAGAATGGGTTCTTTATTATTAAATAACAGGTTTGCAAGAGAGCTGTATAATACATGTGTGACTAGATGACTGACACAACTCCAACTAAACTAACACAGGTTGGTTGATGTCACTTCATGTGATGATGTGTGAAGTACTTACACTGTTAAAGTGGTACCAAAGCCACCATCTTCTAAGGACAATTCAGGATGGCCAATCAATGCTGGCCTTCCCAGCGACGTCCATATCTCATGAAAAAAAAATTAAAAGTAGTTATCTTTCTTTCTTTTGGGCCTCCTTATCTCGAGAGACAATGGATACGCGCCTGGAGGTGGTCAGTGGTTTGTGAAGCAGCGCCTGGAGTGGCTATAAAGGCCAATTCTGGAGTGACAGGCTCTTCCACAGGTGCTGCAGAGAAATTTGTTTGTTGGGGCTGTTGCACAGTTGGCTCTCCCCTTGCGCCTCTGTCTTTTTTCCTGCCAACTACTAAGTCTCTTCGAAGTAGTTATACTATGATATTTACCTTATTCTTCAAATTTTATTGTTGTCTAGCACCTTTTGTCCCTGGTTGTTACACAGCTATCTCACAAAAGAAAAGCCTATGC
This sequence comes from Heterodontus francisci, assembly GCF_036365525.1. NCBI lineage: Eukaryota > Metazoa > Chordata > Chondrichthyes > Heterodontiformes > Heterodontidae > Heterodontus > Heterodontus francisci. Next base: position 17,830,827 of record NC_090377.1, on the reverse strand, counting down.
ATTTCACTGTTACATTATTAATCATTAAAATCTCAGATCACATGTCAAATTTACTGAATTAAGGTTCACGCACTGACTTGTATTCATTAAGTATATCACAGGAAAATATTAGAATGCTCTTTCCATTGATATCCCAAGATTATATTAATATTGATTAGATTCAAGATGAAGTACTCTGCAAAATGAACTTTTAATAAGTATGTATACGTTCAATAGAACTCAGCACAAATCCTAATCTTTAAAGGTAATAGTTTTCTGCAAGGGAAGATTCTGAATAAATTGGAGATGTCTCCATAATAATGCGATGAGATTGAATGCTTTGGCCTTTTTGTCACTAAGCAATGGTGTCGCTCATCTTTGACCTTTAGACCAATGCAATAATTTAATCAATCCTTTGTAACTTTATAGAACCCCAGAAACATACAGCACAGAAGGAGGCCATTGGGTCTGTTGCAACTATGTCTGCTTTTTCAAACTCCCTCCATTACTGGCACACAGTGGCAGCAGTGTGTACCATCTACAAGATGCACTGCAGCAACTTGCCAAGGCTCCTTCGACAGCATCTTTCAAACCCATGACCTCTACCACCTAGAAGAACAAGGACAGGAGACAGGTGGGAACATCAACACCTGAAAGCTCCCCCCAAGTCACACATCATCCTTATTTAGAACTATTCCTTCACTGTGGCTGGGTCAAAAACCTGGAACACCCTCCCTAACAGCACTGTGGATGTACCTAACCACACGGACTGCAGCGGTTCAAGGCGGCCGCTCACCACCACCTTCTCGAGGACAATTAGGAATGGTCAACAAATGCTGACCTTGCCAGTGACGTGCCACATACCATGAGTGAATGAATCCAAGCTTTTCCAAACTTTCCACATAACTGAACTCCCACATGCCTGGTATCAACCTAGTCAACCTCCTCTGTGCATACTCCAAAGACTGGATATGCTTCTTAAACTTTATATTAAATTAAAAATAAACCTAAACCAGTATTTGAAGAAAATAGTTTTCAATCAAATATTTATTAGATATAAATTAACATTCTATTTCACTCACATTGTGATATATTATTGATCACTATATTTTTCCAGCTGTACTGTTTATCGACTGAAAATAAAAGATTAAATGGATACGTTGTTCACGAGGTTGACTAATTCAATGATTACAATGTTTCTCATCTTCTATTAAAAGCTGGTCATTGTAAGTGCGATGGCCGTCTTTTTTCTGTGTGTTCCCAGTTGTTGGAGGTGGCAGTGTCCTTGAGCTTGTCGTTGGCCGAAAGTCCCCAATTTCTTTTTCTCTGCCACTAATTGTATCCTTAACAGATCTTTCCTCTGCTCCTTTCATCCTCCCTTCAAATGAGTGGATTTCTTTGTCACCAGGACAGACAGTGGGGTATCCTTGCAATAATGGTGCATGAGGTGGGTGCGCTAATGAATGTGTAAAGATTGGGTCTCTCGGCGCTAATGACTGGGTGAGGGTTTGGTATTTCTGTGTTAATGACTGGGTGAGGGTTTGGTATCTCTGTGTTAATGACTGGGTGAGGGTTTGGTATTTCTGTGTTAATGACTGGGTGAGGGTTTGGTATCTCTGTGTTAATGACTGGCTGTGTGAGGATCAGGTACCTCTGCACTAATAACTGGGTGAGGGTCGGGTATCTCTGTGTTAATGACTGGCTGAGGGTCGGGTATATCTGTGTTACTGGTTGTATTGCACTTGGCAACCTCTATGTTAATCACTGTGTGAAGATTGGGTATCTCTGTGCTAATGACTGTGTGAGGGTTGAGAGCTCTTGTGTGAACGGCATTGTGAATGCAAGAATTATAGGCATTAATAGCAATGTGAAATTGGAATGTTTCGATGTTAATGGCTGTTTGAGTTTGGACTGTTTAATGCTGAGAGTGATATAATTTTGGAGTATTTGTATTAATAGCAAGTTGAGGTTGAAGTCTCCTCATATTAATGACAGTATAAGTTGCAGCCTTTGTGGGAATGTCAGTATATTAATGCCATTGTGAGTATGGAGTTTCTTTGTGTTGATGGCAATGCGAGCTCTGAATTTGCATGTTTTAATGACAATGTCAATTGGAGTATCATTCTGAATGACAGTATGACCCTGTATTGTTTGTGTTAATGAGGTTGGAGTGTTTAAATTAAGAGCAGTGTTTGTGTTACTGGCATTGTGAGCTTGGACAGTGTGTAAGTGTAAACGTTAATGCCATATTGCACTGTTTGTGAATGATGATATAAATATGATCATCACTGGTTTGAGTTAGCTGATCTCAAATGGGGCATTAGTTCAGTTACTCCTCCTCCAATACCTCTCTTCCATCGTCCAACTGGGTGGGACTGATCCAATCATAGCCAGAAAATCTCCTGAAATGGCTTCTCTTCCCATTCTCACAACTCTACTTCTGGAGTCCTTTAAGGATCTATCCTTAAACCTCTGTAAACCTCTCTGCCTCTCTCTCCTCTTTTAAGACGCTCCCTAAAAGCCTAAATCTTTTGACCAAGCTGTAGGTCAACTATCCTAATTATTTCTTATATGGCTTAGTGTCCCATTTTATTTCATAACTGCCTGTGAAGTGCCTTAGGACATTTTACTACATTAAAGGTGATGTATAAATGCAAGTTGTTGTTGCTGTGCTTATATTTAAGACTTTCGCAAACTCAGGACATCCCACAGTACTTTACAGCCAATAAAGAACCCGTCAAGTCTATTCACCAATGTAATGTAAAAAATTGGTCTCAATGAGGGTGAGGGAGAGGAAATGTCTCACTGCAGCACAGGAATGCTTTCAACTATTATGGTCATCAAATAGTCTGTTGACTTGTCACAATCAAGGTTCACAAATAAAGGAAGAACATTTGGTGTCGAGTCAGATTCTTCAGGTGTTGAAAAATTAGGAAAGAAATATTTAGTGTAATATTGGTGTGTCATTATATTAATGTCAATGTGCAGCCAGTGTATCATTGTATTAATGATGATGTAAAATTAGAGAGACTGTATTAAGAAGTGTGAGGTTTGAATATCATTAATTTAGGAGCTGAGGTTTGAGTCATTGCTAATGTATGGTGCGAAGGTGCAGTGTTTGCATTAATTTATGGTGTGAAAAAGTAATTGCTGCGCTAATATCATTTGGCTGTTTTATTTGCTCTCTCCCTCTTTAGCTTAAAATGTAGTATTAATTTAAGATGTTAGGTTGCAATATCTGTGTTAATGGCTGCTTGAGGTTGCAGTGTTAAAACTAAGAGAACCTCTGACAGAAATTATGAATATTTTTGATCAGAAAAGTAATGAAAGAATATTTCATATTGGTTCCTAAGTTGAATAACTAAAGGATATGAATTTAGGATCATTACCTAAAGATTGAAGGGAGAAGTTGATACTTGATACTTGATCAAATTAGCATTGAAAAGGAGGAAGTATTAGCTGTTTTAGCAGGCTTAAAGGTGGATAAATCCTCAGGCCCAGATGACGTGCATCCCAGGCTGCTATGTGAGGCAAGGGAGGAAATAGCAGGGGCTCTGACACAAATTTTCAGATCCTCTCTGGCCACAGGAGAGGTAGCAGAGGACTGGAGGACAATGAATGTGGTACCATTATTTAAGAAGGGTAGCAGGGATAAACCAGGTAATTATAGGCCTGTGAGTCTAACAACAGTGGTAGGGAGATTATTGGAAAAAATTCTGAGAGGCAGGATTAATCTCCACTTGGAGAGGCAGGGATTAATCAGGGATAGTCAGCATGACTTTGTCAGGGGGAGATCGTGTCTAACATATATGATTGAATTTTTCAAGGAGGTGACTAGAGGTGTTGATGTGGGTAAAGCAGTTGATGTAATCTATATGGACTTCAGTCAGGCTTTTGATAAGCTCCCACATGGGAGATTGGTTTAGAAAGAAAAAGCCCATGGGATCCAGGGTAATTTGGCAAATTGGATTCAAAATTGGCTTAGTGGATGGAGGCAGAGGGTGATGGTAAAGGATTTTAATTGTGATTGGAAGCCTGTGACCAGTGGTGTACTGCAGGGATCGGTGTTGGGACCCTTACTGTTTGTCGTGTGCATTAATGATTTAGACGTGAATATAGGAGGTATGATCAGTAAGTTTGCAAACGACACGAAAATTGGTGATGTCGTAAATAGTGAGGAGGAAAGCCTTATATTACAGGACGATATAGATGGGCTGGTAAGATTGGCAGAGCTGTGGCAATTGGAGTTTAATCCTGAGAAGTGTGAGGTGATGCATTTTGGGAGGTCTAACAAGGCAATGGGATATACAATGGATGGTAGGACCCTAGGGCATACAGAGGGTCAGGGGGAACTTGGGGTGCTTGTCCATAGATCACTGAAGGCAGCAGTACAAGTAGATAAGGTGGTTAGGAAGGCATACGGGATACTTGCCTTTATTGGCCGAGGCATAGAGTATAAGAGCAGGGAGGTTGTGACGGAGCAGTATAAAATGCTAGTTAGGCCACAGTTGGAGTGCTGTGTACAGTTCTGGTTGCCACACTCATAGAGTTATAGAGTCGTACAGCAGAGAAACAGGCCCTTCGGCCCACCGCGTCCATGTCGACCATAATGCCTATCTACACTAATCCCACCTGCCGACATTAATTCCATATCCCTCTATGCCTTGCTCATTCAAGTACCTGTCCAGATGCCTCTTAAATGTCGCTACTGTTCCTGTCTCCACCACCTCCTCAGGCAGCTCATTCTAGATACCCACTATTCTTTGTGTGAAAAACTTACCCCTTTGATCCCCTTTAAACTTCCTCCCTCTCATCTTAAATCTCTGCCCTCTAGCGTTAGTCACCCCTACAATGGGAAACAGACTCTGGCTATCTACCCTATCTATGCCGCTCATAATGTTATATATCTCTATCATGTCCCCTCTCAGCTTCCTTTGCTCCAGGGAAAACAGACCCAGCCTATCCAATCTCTCTTTATAACTCAAGCCCTTGAAACCAGGCAACATCCTTGTGAATCTTTTCTGCACCCTCTCTAGCTTAATCATATCTTTCCTGTAGTGCGGCGACCAGAACTGCATGCAGAACTCCAAATGCGGCCTAACCAACGTTATGTACAACTGTAACATGACGTCCCAACTCTTGTACTCAATGCCTCGGCCGATGAAGGCAAGCATGCCATATGCCTTCTTCACCACCCTGTCTACCTGTGTTGCCACTTTCAGGAACTATGTACTTGCACCCCAAGCTCTCTCTGCTCAAGAACACTCCCCAGGGCCCTGCCATTCACTGTATATGTCCTGCCCTGGTTTAACTTCCCAAAATGCATCACTTCACACTTGTCTGCGTTAAATTCCATTTGTCACTCCCTTGCCCACTTTCCCATTTGATCTATATCCTGTTGTACCCTTAGACAACCTTCTTCATTGTCCACTATACCACCAATTTTGGTGTCATCTGCAAACTTACTAATCATGCCCCTTACATTCACATCTAAGTCATTAATATATATGACAAACAACAGAGGGCTCAGCACCGATCCCTGCGGCACACCACTGGTCACCGGCCTCCAATCTGAAAAACAACCCTCAACTACCACTCTCTGCCTCCTATTAGCAAGCCAATTTTGTATCCAATTGGCTAGCTCACCCTGGATCCCATGTGTACGAACCGTCTGGACCAACCTACCATGCGGAACCTTGTCAAAGGCCTTGCTAAAGTCCATGTAGACAACGTCCATCACCCTGCCCTTGTCAATCCTCTTGGTCACCTCCTCGAAAACGCAATCAAATTCGTGAGACATGATTTCCAACGCTCAAAGCCATGCTGACTATTCCTAATCAGACCATGCCTTTCCAGATGCTTATAAATCCTGTCTCTCAGAATCCCTTCCAATAACTTTCTCACCACTGATGTAAGGTTCCCGGCCTATAGTTCCCTGGCTTATCCCTGCTGCCCTTCTTAAATAAAGGCACGACATTAGCTATCCTCCAGTCTTCCGGTACCTCACCCACGGCTAACGATGATACAAAAATCTCTGCCAGGGCCCCAGCAATCTCCTCCCTTGCTTCCCATAGCATCCTAGGATACACCTGGTCAGGCCCTGGGGATTTATCCACCTTAATGCGCTTCAAAACCTCCAACATCTCGTCCTTTGTAATGTTGATATGCTCCAGGATATTGCTGTTCCCTCCTTTGAACTCATTAGCTTCCATGACCTTCTCCACGGTAATTACGGATGAGAAGTATTCATTTAAGACCTCGCCCATTTTCCATGGCTGCACACATTGATTGCCACACTGATCCTTAAGGGGACCTACTCTCTCCCTAGCTACCTGTTTACTTTTAATACATGTATAGAATCTTTTAGGATTTTCCTTTATCTTATCTGCCAGGGAAATCTCATGGCCCCTTTTCGCCCTCCTAATTTCCTTCTTAAGTGTACTCCTACATTCCCTTATACTCCTCGAGGGACTCGCTCGATCCCAGCTGCCTATACCTGACATATGTCTCCTTCTTTGTCCTGACCAGGCAGTCAATATCCCTCATCAACCAAGGTTCCCTAAACTTGCCAGCCTTGCCCTTCCATCTAACAGGAACATGCTGACGCTGAACTCTTCCTATCTCGCTTTTAAAAGCCTCCCAATTGCCACACGTCCCTTTACCTGTAAACAGCCTTTCCCATTCAACTTTTGAGAGTACCTGTCTGATGCCATCAAAATTAGCCTTCCCCCACCTCCATTCATGACCTCCGGGGAGCTGAAAATACAGCCCAATAATTTTCAAAAGGGAATTAGATAAATAATTGAAGAAAGACTTGCATTTATATGATGCTTTCCATGACCACCAGACATCGCAAAGTGCTTTATAACCAATTAAGTACTTTTCAAGTACAGTCATTGTTGGAAAATCAGCAGCCAATTTGCACACAGCAAGCTCCCACAAACAGCAACATGATAAGGGCCAGATGCTCTGTTTCTTTGAGATGTTGACTGAGGGATAAATATTGGCAGGGACACTAGGGTTAACTCTCCTGCTTGTCTTCAACATAGTGTCGTGGGATCATTTACATCCAACTTAGAGTGCATATAGGACTTCTGTTTAACAACTCACCCAAAAGACAGTGCCTACGAGTGTGTAGCACTCCAGCAGTGCTGAACTGGAGGGTCAGTCGTGAATTTTGCGCTCAAGTACTGGCGTGCGACATAAGCCCAGAACATTATAACTTAGAGACATGAGTGCTACCAACTGAGCCACAGCTGATACTAGCAAGGGAGAAAGGGAGACAGGGAGAAAACTGCAGGATAATGAGGAAAGAGAAGACGGGGATGAGAGAGTACAGCACAAGCCAAGGGAATATACAATTAATGGTAGGACCCGAGGAAGTACAGAAGGTCAGAGGGACCTTGGTGTACTCGTCCATAGGTCACTGAAGGCAGCAGCACAGGTAGATAAGGTGGTTAGGAAGGCATATGGGATACGTACCTTTATTAGTCGAGGCATATAATGTAACAGCAGGTAGGTTATGATGGAGCTGTATAAAACACTAGTTAGGCCACAGCTGGAGTACTGTGTACAGTTCTGGGCACCACACTATAGGAAGGATGTGACTGCACTGGAGAGGGTGCAGAGGAGATTCACCAGGATGTTGCCTGGGCTGGAGCATTTCAGCTATGAAGAGAGACTGAAAAAGCTAGGGTTGTTTTCCTTAGAACAGAGAAGGCTGAGGGGGGACATGATTGAGGTACACAAAATTATGAGGGGCATTGATAGGTTAGATAGGAAAAGACTTTTTCCCTTAGCAGAGGGGTCAATAACCAGGGGGCATAGATTTAAGGTGAGGGGCAGGAGGTTTAAAGGGGATTTAAGGAAATTGTTTTCACCCAGAGGATGGTTGGAATCTGGAATGCACTGCCTGAAGGGGTGATAGAGGCAGGAACCCTCACAACATTTAAAAAGTATTTAGATGAGCACTTGAAATGCCATAGCATACAAGGCTACAGGCCAAGTGCTGGAAAATGGGACTGGAATAGTTAGGTGCTTAATGGCCGACATAGACATGATGGGCCGAAGGGCCTATTTCTGTGATGTATAACTCTATGACTCTATTAGGAGGGTATTCATCTAACTCATCAGTTTACAGCTGTCTACTCTTAACCCCATTCCTAAACTTCCCCACTTAACTCCAAATATTGTTTCATACTTTTCTTTATCAAATACTTATCCGTTTCCCCTTTAAATGATTTTGGCATAATTCTGCAGTCTTTCTTTCCCAGCAGACAACAGTGATCACAGAGAGTGCACCTGTGGAGATTACACTTGTATGTTTGGTTAGTCTAGCTAGGAGAGATTACTGAGTCTTTGGTAGTTTATTACCTATTAGAGAACTATATACACTTTACTTAAGCATGTATAACTCCTCTAATGGTCAGGATATTTCTTTTTCTCAAGTCTCATACGAACATACAAATTAGGAGCAGGAGTAGGCAACTCGGCCCCTTGAGCCGGCTCCACCATTCAATCAGGTCATGGCTGATCTGATTGTAACCTCAACTCCACATTCTCACCTACCCCCGATAACCTTTCACCCCCTTGCTTATCAAGACTCTGCCTTAAAAATATTTAAAGACTTTGCTTCCACTGGCTGTTGAGGAAGATTCTTCCAAAGGCTCATGAACCTCTGAGAGAAAAAAATTCTCATCTCTGTCTTAAATGGGCGACCTCTTATTTTTAAACAGTGACCCCTAGATCATGTGATCGCTTACATAATAGTAGGAGGTATTCCTCACACTGTCCCAAACATTAACGCTTTCAAACACTTATACTACATCTTCCCCCAAGCTTCCTTCCCATCAATAGTCCTGATGGTGCTAATCCACACTGGATTTGCTTCATTTTATTATTATTATTATATATACAGCACTGAAACAGGCCCTTCAGCCCACCGAGTCTGTGCCGACCATCAACCACCCATTTTTTATATTAATCCTACACTAATTCCATATCCCTACCACATCCCCACCTGTCCCTATATTCCCCTACCACCTACCTATACTAGGGGCAATTTATAATGGCCAATTTACCTAACAACCTGCAAGTCTTTGGCTGTGGGAGGAAACCGGAGCACCCGACGAAAACCCACGCAGACACAGGGAGTACTTGCAAACTCCGCACAGGCAGTACCCAGCATTGAACCCGGGTCCCTGGAGCTGTGAGGCTGCAGTGCTAATCATTAGTGGGTGTGATATCTTCCTAGGCATGAAAAGACAAACAGTTTTAGCATCTTTTCGCAAAGTAATACCATATTTGGTTTTAAGTCTTCCTAGACGAGTAAATAATTCCAGAAAGTCTTTTTGGAAATGACTCCTGGATTCTTGCTGCTTAACTTCTTCCACTTTCCTGATAAGATTAAGGTCTATACAAGCTCTTCTACTTAAAACGAGGAAATCCTTGATTCGGTAGAACATACAATGTTTCCAATATCCATTTTCCTTTGCACTGGAGTGTTGCCTGTGGATTTCCATTGACTTTCAGTTCAATCCCTCCTGGACCGTGGAACTGAGTTTCTGTTGGTTGCAGGCAATGCATTGATAACCACAGTTCATTGTCTGATGAAACTGTTATGCTTGCTCCACTGTCTAGTTTAAAGTTGGCGATATATCTGTTGACATATATATCTGCATTCCTGAATGCATGATTAGGGTCATTGATCTCACCAAGGAAGTTTTTTGGTTTTTCTTCTGATGGATAAGGTTCTACTTCATGAATAGCTCTATGCATGAAGACTTTTCCCATAGAACCTGTGAAAGGAGAGGTTTTACTTTGGCACATCTTCCCAAAATTCCTAACTTTCTTGCAGTAAAAGCATTCTGCTTTGTTTGCAAGACATTGTTTGTGCCTGTGGGTCTTTTTGGCACCACAGTGCTGGCAGGGTTTTATGGTGTCTTGCACTTTCCCTCCCAAGTGTACCACCTTTTCTGGTGCTTCTTTTACAGTCCTGTGCTTAAGGGACTGTATGGTCACTAGAGGTTTCCTGAACCAAGGTTTTTCTTCCCCTCTCAGGATTGCTCTTTTCTGCTTATGGACCTCTGCTTTTCTCACTAGCTGTGTTGCTTTGACTTGGATGAATTCTCCTTAGACTGCAATAAATCTGATCGGGATTCATCAGCAATACCTACTACAATGCAGTCTCATATTAATTCTGCTTTTAGGTCTCCATATTCCCATCCTTCAACTAAACTGTACAGGTCATTAATAAAAGCATCTATCAGTTCACCTGGTTTCTGGACCCTTCTGTTAAGTTTGTCCCTTTCTTGAATCTTGTTGCTCCTCAGGTTGAAATAATAATCAAAGGCTCTTAAGACTTCAAATATGCCCGATGTCTCATTAATGCCTTGTCTTGCAATAACATCATCTACTATTGCTCCTATGGAATAAAGTAATGTGTTGACTTGTCCTGCTTCAGACTTGCTGTCTAATTTTGAAGCAATTCTGTGCTTCAAAAATCGTTTTCTCCAAAGTGACAAGTTTTGAGTTTGATTTGGTCCTTCCATGTGTCTAAATCTCTCTGGTAGTGTAAATTTAAGATCTATAGCTTTTATAACCTTTTTAAGTAGTTTTCTTTCTAGATTAGGATTTCCTTCTCGCACTAGAAGTTTTCCTGCACTTTTCAGAAGTTTTACTGCACTTTGCAGCCTCATGGTCGCCTCATGTAATGGTGCCGACCTCAGATCCGCCTTTGTTAAGGATTTTTGCATTTACTCAGTGCTGCCTGCCTGGCGTGCCATTAGAAATAATATCGTACCCTTCTTTAAGGGTTGCTTACCAATCCCCAACCATTGCTTGGTTTTTCGACTTGAAGCCTGTGATCGCTGGACTTATTTTTTTCACAGACCACCACGTCTCTGTGGTGCAGCCTGAATGCCTCTGCAAGCTGACTCCCTGACTCTCCATGCCTCACTCATTCACAGATCAGCTCTGGAGCTTTTCACAGCCTCTTCTCGAGTAGTGCAGTCTTGGTGCAGTTTTGGCACCACATTTTTCAGGTTGACAATTTTCAAATTTTTCTGGGTGTTGCATAGCAAAAATTACTGCTGTTCGCCACATTGTATATTTGGTTAGTCTAGCTAGGACAGATTACTGAGTCTTTGTTAAGGTTTGACAATAGCTAGTTTATTGCATATTGGAGAACCATATACACTTTCCTTAAACATGTCTAACTCCTCTGATGGTCATGATACTTCTTCTTCTCAAGTCTCTTTCACATGTGATCTCTTATATCATCATAGTGGGAGGCATTACTCACACTGTCCCAAACATTAACCCTTTAAACCCCTTATACTACAACTCTTGGGTTGTGGAGATACCCATTACGGTCTCCACCTCCATATGGTAAACTGTTCTGCATTGTAAATATATCACCATTGTTCAGTGCTGCCTCTGAGTCAGAAGGCTGTGACTTCAGAACCTCACTCCAGAGACTTGAGCACACAATCTAGGCTGATACTTTACTGCAACTTGTCAGAATGTAGTGTCTTTAAGATGAAACATTATACTGAGGCCATGTCTGGCTACTCAAGTTGAATATAAAAGATCCCATGGCATTTTTCAAAGAACAGCAGGGCAGTTCTCCTGGTGCCTGCTTTACAGAAACATCTGTTTTTCCCTGCACTTGTTACCAACTGTTTGAGGTTCTCTGAAATATCTGAATCCATATGTACTGACTTGTCTTTTAATTAGGTTTACTGAAGTGACTAAACTGACCATTGCTTTTCTGTCACCTCTGGCTCAACAGTCCAAATATATTTTAAATTGATTTAAACTTCTCTGCTTAACCCACAAAGGCTAAAGGTTACTATGACTACACATCAATAGCGGTATAAGAATAGCAGACATCAGGGCAGTCTAATTAACCATTTCCTTACATGACCAGCATTTATCCCTCAACGAACATCAATAAAACAGATTATCTGGTGGCTTATTTCACTGCTAATTGTAGGAGCTTGCTGTGCATATGTTGACTGCCACGCTTCCAGAAATAGAAGAATGACTACATTTCAGAAGTACTTCACATACTGCAAAGTGCTTTGGGACATTCTGAGGATGTGAAAAGCTCAATAAACGTTTTTAAAGCTAAGGTAGATATCTTTTTGAATAATAAAGGAATTAAGGGATACGGTGAGAACGCGGGTAAGTGGATCTGAGTCCACGAAAAGATCAGCCATGATCTTATTGAATGGCGGAGCAGGTTCGAGGGGCCGGACGGGCTACTCCTGCTCCTACTTCTTATGATATAAATGCAAGTTAAGCACATAAGAGCATAAGAAATAGCAGCAGGAGTAGGCCCTTTGGCCCCTCGAGCCTGCTCAACTATTGAATAAGATCATGGCTGATTTGATTGTGGCCTTAACTCCACTTTCCTGCCTGCTCCCGTTGAGTGCCTTGTCAATTAAAAATCTTTCCAAAAGGTTAATTCTTTCTTTGTATGAAGAATCTTTTTCAAGGACAAGTGCAGCTTAAATTGTGATAAAACTTGCAATTAATCTGGAAATAAAAATACTGTGCAATGCAAAAACATGAGCTTCCTTTCATTAATAGAAATATTTATACAGAGCAAGACAGCAGCTCTCCTGATCAGATGATTCTTGCAGACTGCGGATGCTGGATCTCTACTGTGGAAGTTACTGAGTTAATAAAATACTCCCATGCTCTGCACCATAATGAACCTCTTAGAAGAAAGTCTACCATGACCCTGTCAAAAGCCAGTTGTTTTGTGACAGCAAGTTGTACGGTCACTGTTGAGTGCTGTGGATTATCCACATTGAAAGTTTCATTTTTGAGAATCTGATATCTCACGCATAACTAGATTATTCATCTCTTAAGCATTATGCATTGCCCACTCCTAAACATCCAATTAGCAGTATGACACTCTAATAAAAGTCATGTACAGTCCGACAGCCAGTTTGTGGTACATCAGATTATGTATCATATCATTTGATTATACAATATAATATCCCTTAAACAGAAATACAGCTCCTCAGTGAGTATCTGGCAGAAGATAAACAGGTTTGCATTTTAGGAGAACCTTTCTGGGTATAGGTCTTATTTTATTATATGCTGAACTGCTACAAAAAATTGCAATCGCAACACGGACTGCAGCAGTTCAAGACAGCTCACCACCATCTTTTCAAGGGCAATTAAGGGAGGGCAAGAAATGCTGGCCTTGCCAGTGACACTCACATCTTGTACATGAATAAAAAAATTCAGATTTCCAGTATTCACAATTAATCTTTTTATCTGTATTGCATCAGTTGATCTTCACAATATGGCAGGGGGACACACTGTAAAATCCAGACTTGCACTGGTATGTTTTCTGGTTTCTGGTCTAGTTAAAAGAACAACCTGTCTCACCTTGATTACCTTTTCTGTTCCTGCACAGATCTTTGTCTATTTTTAATGGTTGGACTGCAGCATGTGGTCTCTGATTGGGTATAAGCTGCTGGTTGGCTGTCTTTCTGCATTGTCAGTTGCTTCCTTCTGTCACTTGTGGCTCAGGGGGCATACTCTTGCCTCCATGTCAGAAAGCTGTGGTACTCCAGAGACTTGAGCACATAACCTAGGATAAGACAAGGGGCGATGGTGGCGTAGTGGTAATGTCACTGAACTAGTAATCCAGTGACCTAGGCTAAAGCCCTGGGGGTAGTGGTTCAAATCCCACCATGGCAGCTCATAGAATTTCAGTTCAGTTAATTAATAAATTCAATTAATTGATAAAAATATGGAATTGAAAGCTAGTCTCAATATGATTGATTGTTGCCCCTTAGGGAAAGAAATCTGCTGTCCTTACCTGGTCTGGCCTACATGTGACCCACAGAAATGTGGTTGACTTAACTGCCCTCTGAAATGACCTAGCAAGCCATGCAGTTGGGACGGGCAACAAGTGACACCCACATATCATGAAAGAATAAAAAAAGCTTTCACAATGCAGTACTGAGGGACTGCTGCACTGTTGGAGGTGCTACCTTTCCAATGAGACATTGAACTGAGGCCCTGTCAGTGCTCTCAGGTGAATGTAAAAAAATCCCACAGAACTATTCAAAGAAGAGCAGGGCAATTCTACTGGGTGTCCTGACAAATATTTATCCCTCATTCTCAATCACTTAGCTCATTGTTGTTTGTGGGCGCTTGCTGTGCACCATTGGCTGCCATGTTTTCCTTCATTTCAACAGTCACTACACTTCATAAAGTTCTTCACTGGCTGTAAAGCTCTTTGGGACGTCCTGAGGTTGTGAAAGACCCTGTACAAATGCTCTTTTTTACTGCAGCAAGGTATTGTAATATCTCGACAATTATCAGGATTTGCAGTGAAGCTGAGCTGAGTGAGTTTGCTGTTCCAGTGAGAGGACAATGTGGCAGCTGGGGTTTTATGATTCTGAGATGCCGCAGGGCTTCATGTTCCACAGTGTGTGTGTTTTCTCTGGAATGAATATATCTGGAGTACTTTTGTAAAGGGAAATGAGCCAAGCTGGCCATTGCTGCAGCACACCATTAAACAGGGCAGTGTGCTGATGCCAATTCACAGAAGTCCACAGCACTCACATATCATCTGGCTGGTCTAAGGTGGAGTTCAAAGCCTTCTGACTGGTAGATGGTATGCAGGGTCTAAAGCCAGCAATTTCCTCCTCTGATTAGCCACGTCATTAACTCATGCCATGTTTTCTTTTCAAGATACCGACAACAAGATTTCAACACAAGAGCTGATCAGATGCTAAATATTTTCAGATTAGTAGAGAGATTGATGAATGTTTTTTTTTACTCTTTTAGGTGGTGTGAGCATCGCTGACTAGGCCAGCATTTATTTCCCATCCCTAATTGCCCTTGAGAAGGTGGTGGTGAGCCCCTTTCTTGAACTGCTGCAGTTCTTGTGGTGCAGGTACATCCATTGTGCTGTTAGGAAGGAAGCTCCAGGTTTTTGACCCAGCGATAGTCTGGGAACAGTGATATAGTTCCAAGTCAGGATGGTATGTGGCTTGGAGGAGAACTTGCAGGTTGTCATGTTCCCAGGCAACTGCTGCCCTTGTGCTGCTAAATGGAAGAGGTCACCTATTTGGATGTGCTGCCAAAAGAGGCTTGGCAAGTTGCTGCAGTGCATCTTGTATATGGCACACACTGCCATAATTCTAAGCAACTATTACCTGCCGCTGTTTCAGTGACAACAAATGGCTGAGCCTATTAGTAATTGTGAAGGGCAGTGCTTCACATCTAATCTGTGCTCCATTTGTTCTACTCACCACTCTTGATGCTGGGAGGTGAAACTGGTTAACCTGATCCCAGCTCCAGACCTGTAATACAAACTGGAAACACTCAGCAGGTCAGGAAACATCTGTGGAGAGAACGGCGGCGTTAATGGGCCTAATTTTAACTCCGTGTAAGTGAAAGGGTTTTGAGTGTAAGACCTCACTCCTGGAGTCAATAGGCTTATGGTTTTTTTACTTGTGATTTATGAGAGATTACACAGGACACATTGGTTCTGTCTATAAGATTTTATTGTATCTTCGAGACACAGTCAAAACTACCACTAACACACAATCTAAAGTTAATTATAAAAACACTACAATGTGAGCAGTACGCCAATAATGTTACAAGAGATAGCCATACATACATCCACCAATGGATAATCAGTCCTTGTTGATTGCAGGTCCTCCCGGCAAGACAACTGGTCAAAGTCACCTCCTTTTGGCTGCAGCAATGAGATTCCTTTAGCAACCATTTTTTACCCCATTTTTACGAATACACACAGGATGCTATGCTGATAGGACCTCTCCGTCCAGTAAAAGTCCTTTGTAACTACACATTGCTCAAAGGAGTTAAAGCTCACCCTGACATTATCCACCTTTTATGAGCTCTTGAAACCTTAATCAATCAGGTTTCATACCACGTTCTTCTTATCTCATACTGTACCATCTCCTATGACTAGTTTTATTACTCCTTTGAAGTATACCTTTTACTGGCCTTTCAGGGGTCTCTATTTGTATTGACATGTTATCAGTTATTTATGTTCAGAACGTTCATAATGGCTACCCAGTCTCACAGAACATAGTGTAGTGGTAATGCTACTGGGCAAGTAACTAATGCTCCAGTGACACAAGTTCAAATCCCACCGTAGCATCTGGTGGAATTTAAATTCAATTAAATTAATAAAAGCTAGTCTTACTAATGGTGACCCTGAAACTACCAAATAAAACCTATTTGATTCATTAATGCCCTTCAGGGAAGGAAATCTGCTGTCCTTACCTGTTCTGGCCTACATGTGAATCCAGAACCACAGGAATGTGGTTGATTCTTAAATGCCCTTTGGCGGCACAGTGGCGCAGTGGTGAACACCGCAGCCTCACAGCTCCAGGGACCCGGGTTCGATTCTGGGTACTGCCTGTGCGGAGTTTGCAAGTTCTCCCTGTGTCTGCGTGGGTTTCCTCCGGGTGCTCTGGTTTCCTCCCACATGCCAAAGACTTGCAGGTTGATAGGTTAATTGGCCATTATAAATTGCCCCTAGTATAGGTAGGTGGTAGGGAAATATATAGGGACAGGTGGGGATGTGGTAGGAATATGGGATTAGTGTAGGATTAGTATAAATGGGTGGTTGATGGTCGGCACAGACTCGGTGGGCCGAAGGGCCTGTTTCAGTGCTGTATCTCTAAACTAAATGGCCTAGCAAGCCACTCAGTTGTATCAAACTGCTACAGAAAAGTCAAAAAAGAATGAAACCAGACAGATCACCCAGGCAGTGGAAATGATGATGGCCCACCCTGCCTAGTCGACCCTGCAAAGTCTCCTCACTAACATCCGGGGACTTGTGCCAAAATTGGGAGAGCTATTCCACAGACTAGTCAAGCAACAACCTGACATAGTCATACTCACCAAATCATACCTTGCAGCCAATGTCCCAGACTCCTCCATCATCATTCCAGCAAAGGTGGCGGCACGGTTCTAAGATGCAACCCAGGCAATGTTGAAAGAGGAGGTAAGTCAGACACTAGAGGGGTTTAAAATTGATAAAGAGGAAGTATTAGATAGGCTGTCTGTACTTAAAGTGGATAAAGCACCAGGACCGGATGAGATGCATCCAAGGATACTGAGGGAAGTGAGGGTGGAAATCGCAGAGGCACTGGACATAATTTTTCAGTCTTCCTTAGACTCGGGGTGATGCCAGAGGACTGGAGAATTGTAAACGTTACACCCTTGATCAAAAAAGTGTGTAAACATCAACCTAGCAACAGCAGGCCAGTCAGTTTAACTTCAGTGGTGGGAAAACTTCTAGAAAAAATAATTTTGGACAAAATCAATAATCACATGGACAAATGCGAGTTAATTAAGCAAGCCAGCATGGATTTCTTATGGGAAAATCATGTTTAACTAACTTGCTGGAGTTTTTTGAGGTGGCAACAGAGAGAGTTGATGAGGGTAATGCTGTTGATGTGGTAAACATGGATTTTCATATAAGTCTATTCAGTTTCAGTTGAACCTGCCTCCACCACACTCGGGCAGTGCATTCCAGACATTTAACCACTCACTGCGTGCAAAAACATTTTAACACAATGCCACACAACAGACCTGTGAGCAAACTTGTAGCTCATGGAATAAAAGGGACGGGGGTTGCAACATGGATACGAAATTGGCTGAGTGACAGGAAACAAAGATTAGTGGTTAATAGATGTGTTTCAGGCTGGAGGAAGGTTTGTAGTGGAGTTCCCCAGGGATCAGTGTTAGGATCCTTTCTTTTCCTGATATATATTGTTAGATAGGGTGGATAGTGAGAGTCTTTTTCCTCGGATGGTGATGGCAAACACGAGGGGACATAGCTTTAAGTTGAGGGGAGATAGATATAGGACAGATGTCAGAGGTAGTTTCTTTACTCAGAGAGTAGTATGGGCGTGGAATGCCCTACCTGCAACAGTAGTAGACTCGCCAACTTTAAGGGCATTTAAGTGGTCATTGGATAGACATATGGATGAAAATGGAATAGTGTAGGTCAGATGGTTTCACAGGTCGGCGCAACATCGAGGGCCGAAGGGCCTGTACTGCGCTGTAATGTTCTATGTTCTATGTTCACAGTGGTATACAGTCAGGAAGGAATGGCCCTGGGAGTTCTCAACATTGACTCCAGAGCCCATGAAGTCTTATGGCATCAGGTTAAACATGGGCAAGGAAATCTCCTGCTGATTACCACCTACTGCATCCTCTCAGCTGATGAATCAATCCTTCTCCATGTTGAACAGCACTTGGAAGAAGCACTGAGGGTGGCAAGGGTGCAGAATGTACTCTGGGTGGGGGACTTCGATGTCCATCACAAAGAGTGGCTCGATAGCACCACTACTGAATGGGCTGGCTGAGTCCGAAAGGATATATACATATCTGCCAGACATATATATACATATATATCTGCCAGACTGGGCCTGCGGCAGGTGGTGAGAGAAAAACCTACTTGACCTCAACCTCACAAATCTACCTGTCGCAGTTGCGTCTGTCCATGACAGTACTGGTATGCATTCCCACCACACAGACCTTATTGAGACCAAGTTCCATCTTCACACTGAGTGTACCATCCATTGTGTTCATAGAATCAGAGAACATTTAAGGCACAGAAAGAGGCCACTTGGCCCATCATGTCTGTGCCAGCTGAAAAATGATCCACCTATTCTAATCCTACCTACCAGCATTTGGTCCATAGACCTGCAGATTACAGCACTTGAGATGCATATCCAGACTCCTTTTGAATGAGTTGAGAGTTTCTGCCTTAACTACCTTTCAGGCAGTGAGTTCCAGACCATCACTATCCTCTGGGTAAAAAAATCTTTCCTTATCTCCCCTCTAATTTATCTACCAATCACTTTAAATCAATGCCCCCTCGTCACTGACCTCTCTGCTAAGGTGAATAGACCATTCACCTCCACTCTAACCAGGCCCCTCAAAATTTTGTACATCTCAATCAAATCTCCCCTCAGCCTTCTCTGTTCCAAGGAGTACAACCCCAGCCGATCCAATCTTTCCTCATAGCTGCATTTTTCCAGTCCTTTTCCATTCCAGTGTTGTATGGCACGACCACCATGCTAAATGGAATAGATTCAGAACAGCTCTAGCAGCTCAAAACTGGGCATCTTTGAGGCACTGTGGGCCATCATCAGCAGCAGAATTGTATTCAATTACCAATCTGTAATCTCATGGCCCAGAAAATCTCTCACTCTACCATTACCATCAAGCCAGGGGTTCAACCCTGGTTCAAAGAGGAGTGCAGGAGAGCGTGCCAGGAGTAACACCAAGCATAGCTAAAAATGAGGTACCAGCCAGGTGAAGGTACAACACAGGACTACATGCATGCTAAACAGTGGAAGCAGCATGAGATAGACAGGGCTAAGCGATACCACAACCAACAAATCAGATCAAAGCTCTGCAGTCCTGCCACATCCAGTCATGATGGTGCTCCAGTGGTGGAGAATTTAACAACTAACCGGAGGAGGAGGCGGTTCCACAAATCGCCCCATCCTGAATCATGGGGGAGCCCAGCACTTCAATGCAAAAGACAAGCCTGCAAGTACCAATGATCCACCTCGGCCACCTCCTGAGGTCCCGAGCGTCACAGATGTCAGTTTTCAGCCAATTCAATTCATTCCATGTGATAGCAAGAAACGGCTGAAGACACTGCACACAGAAAAGGCTATGGACCCTGACAACATCCCGGCTGTAGTACTGAAGACTTGCGCTCCAGGTCTAGCTGTGCCCTTAGCCAAGCTGTTCCAGTGCAGCTACGACATTGGCATCTACCCGATAAGTTGGAAAATTGCCCAGGTATGTCCTGTCCAAAAAAGCAGGACGAGTCCAACCCGGCCAATTACCGCCCCATCAATCTACTCCTGATCATGAGCAAAGTGATGGAAGGGGTCGTCGACAGTGCTATCAAGTGGCACTTACACGGCAATAACCTGCTCACTGACACTCAGTTTGGGTTCTGCCAGGGGTTCTTGGCTCCAGACCTCATTTAGAGGCTTGGTCTAAACATGGATAAAAGAGCTGAATTCCAGAGGTGAGGTGAGAGCGACATCCCTTGACATCAAGGCAGAATTTGACCGAGTATGGCATTTAGGAGCCGTAGCAAAATTTTAATCAATCGGAATCAGGGGGAAAAGTCTCTACTGGAGTCATACTTATCACAAAGGAAGATAGCTATTGTTGTTGGAGGCCAATCATCTCAGTCCCAGGAGATCACTGCAGGAGTTCCTCAGGGTAGTGTCCTCGACCCAACCATCTTCAGCTGCTTCAGCAATGACCTTCCCTCCATCATATGGTTATAAGTGGGGATGTTCGCTGATGATTGCACAGTGCCATTTGCGACTCCTCAGATACTGAAGCAGTCCGTGCCTGCATACATCAAGAACCTGGACAACATTCAGGCTTTGGTTGATAAGTAGCCAAGTAACATTCACACTGCACATGTGCCAGGCATTGACCATCTCTTACAAGAGAGAATCTAATCATCTGCCTTTGATAGTCAACAGCATCACCATCGGTAAATCCGCCACCAGCAACATCCTGGGGGTTACCATTGACTCGAAACTGAACTTGACCAGCCATGTAAATACTGTGTGTAAATACAAGAGCAGAGGGTGGGAAATCTGCTGCGAGTAACTCTCACTTTCTGTCTCCCCAAAGCATGACAACTATCTCAATACCTCGAAAGTGTGCTATCTGTGTGCTCTGTGGAAAACCAGCTTTCAGCAGGTTACTTTACTTTGAAATGTCTTTTGGCCTTGCAAAGCATGCTGCTATAAAATTTGGTCAAGTTTTTGAATTCAGTCCAGGTATATCAAATCTGTATTCTTATATGAATGAGTTAAAATCAGGTCCAACATTTCAAATATAGACCCATTGTCAGAACTGGAAGATATTACAGCATATAAAAAAGAAACAGAACAATGGACAGGGGAGAAAATGCAGTCACACCCAAACTCACTCATGCATGCACCACACACTACATGCACACCTCCCCGCCAATATTCCTATAGCACCACAATAGCAGACACCACGCTCCTACTCCACATTCCCCCACATCCCAAATCCCCTACATTGGAATAAAGCAAGTAACAGGCCAACCCAGCAGCACATGCTCCAAGAGAGTCATAGAGTCAGTTACAGCACAGATGGAGGACATTCAGCCCATCAGGTCCATGCTGGCTCTCCACAGAGCAATCCATTCAGTCCCACTCCCCCGCTTGATCCCCGTAGCCCTGCAAGTTTATTTCCTTTTGAAGTCATTCATTGTCTCTGCTTCCACCACCCTTGTGGGCAGTGAGTTCCAGGCCATTACCAATCACAACATAAAAAAGTCCTTCCTCACATTCCCCCTGCATCTCTTGCTCAAAACTTTCAATCTGTGTCCCCCTAGTCCTTGTACCATTAGTTAATAGGAACAGTTTTTCCTTGTCTAATTTATCTAAGTCTGTCATAATCTTGTACAGAGACTCCTTACCCAAAGAACCAATACATCCTCCCCATTGAACTTCCACAAACACCAGGACACCCATTCCGCGTCACCAGCACCTCCACTCAAAGAGCAAGTAGGAGCTACAGCTCAGCTCGGATGTTATTATAGTCAATCTTGAGGGCCACTAAATGCCCAACAGAGAGCTTCATCCCTCAGCCAACACCATCAAATTATCTGGCCTTTGTGTCATTATTTGTTTCTGAGATCTTGCTGTACATAAATTGGCTGCCATGTTTAAAACCACAGTCACCCACACTTCAAAAGTAAGTAATTGGCTACGAAGCATTTTGAAATGAAAAGCGCTATATAAAAACAAGTTTATTAGTTCGCTCTTCAAAGAATTCATATGAAATTCCTCCCCTGCTATTTTCAGATAAACAGGTTAAATCTTCTATTTCAGTAGTGGAAGATGATATATAATTCCTAAAGATAAATTACCAATCATGCAGTTCCTCAAGCTTGCATTGAGCTTCATTGGGCCAATGTGAAAGGCTAATAACACATCAGAGTGGGCAGGGATCTGAAATGACAAAGGTTGGGAGCTCGGGATTGCACTTGTAGACTTCCAATCCTTCCTTAGATAGAATTATATAGAATCTACAGCACAGAAACAGGCCATTCAGCCCAGCTAGTCCAGGGCAATGGTGATGCTCCACATGAGCTTCCTCAAACCATCTTCATCCAACTTTATCTGCATATTCCTTTCTCCCTCATGTGATTATTTAGCTTTTCTTTAACTAAAACTATGCTATTGACCTCAACTACCCCTTGTGGTGGTGAGTTCCACATTCTAACCACTCTCTGGGTAATGATGTTTCTCCTGAATTCCATTTTTGATCCTTGCTGTCTTACATTTATGGCTGCTAGTTTGGACTTCCCCTCAAGTGGAAGCATTGTCCCTTTGTCTACCCTTTAAAACCCTTTCATTATCTTAAAGAACTCTATAAGGTCTCCGCTCAGCCTTCTCTTTTCCAGATAAAAGATTCCCAGCTTTGTTTCTGTAAACTCTGACACATATCAACCTTTGATAAGGTGACCACACTTTCATTTACTTGTGTGTTCAGTTTGTTTTATGTAGCCTCAAGCACTTGGAAAACATCAACCTTGAAATGACAGCATGAGCTTCTATGCACTTGTATTTTTTTTCTGCTATTGAAACAAAGGCATAAGCCTGTTTGTTTGAAAATAGCAGGAAAGGAATTTCATATGAACTCTTTGAAGAAAGAATAAATACATTTGCATTTATATAGCCTCTTTCATGTCCTTGGTAGATCTCAAAGTGCTTTGCAGCCAATGACCTATTTTTGAAGTGTAGTCGATTGTGGGTTTTGTAGGTAGACATGGCAGCTAATTTAGGCACAGCAAGATCTCACAAACAGTAAATGATATTGTCATGAAGACCCCACTTGCCAAGAATGAGGCATATTAATTTCATCGTATGGACATTAATTTTAAACTGTTACTGGAATGAAGAAATGACTTGTTTAAAGAGATCAACAGTGGCTAGAAAATATTTGCATACTAAGAGACAGTGCCTGAAGACAATAAATTTGTTTCCTGATCCAATTAGCCGAAATGGATTTTGATCACCAGACATTGAATATGTAATATGTATGAATATGTAAGAAAGCTATCATTCCAGGGTGTCTGCTAAGATGGATAAATCGGGAGTTTGTTAAAACAGTTCGTGGCATGACTAACCTGCTGGCCCAGGTTTTATTTGAACTGCTCACAGGAGAGTTTGGGTCAGATTGCAACAGAACTTGGAAGAAGAGAGCCTCTCTCGTGGCTAGCTCTCTCTCTCTCTCTCACGAATCTCCGGATCCACTGAAGTCACTTAAAACCTCAAGAGAGAAAAGACTCCTACATCAAAACAAGTTTCAAAGCGTGCACTGGGCCCCAACGAAACGGCAAGAGTTACCTGCAATCAAAGACTGTACATTGAACTCAAAGGACAGTAAATAAATCCCAGCGATCACCTCAAACTTCTCCCCTTTATTCTTTCTTCTTTTCTGTCTCTATCTGCGTGTGTGTTTATTGAGTATGCATGCTAGCGTGGTCACGTTGCGTATTCGTAGTCATTAACCAAATTAGAGTTTAAGGTTAATAAACTTCCACCTTTCTTGTTTAAATCTAAGAAATCCTGTCTGGTTGATTTCTTTGCCTTAAAATTGGAGAGCAGTGAATAAGGATTCACTGAAGGGGAGCTAAAACACAGTGTTTTAAAAATTAAACCCTGTTACAGTCAAAACAGGCAAAGGCTGAGAGGGAACCCCTAGACTCCTTTCTCATTTGGTCATAACAATATAAATGGTCAGTCAATCTGCTTTTCTGATGATGTTGGCTGAGGGATCAATATTAGCTTAGACAGCTCTTCTTTAAGTAGTGATGTGGGGTCTTTTATGTCCATCTGGACGGAAAGACAGAGAGGGCCCTTGGTTTAATGTCTCCCCTGAAAGGCAGCACTTCTAGCAATGTCGTGCTCACTCAGGATTGAAGCTTCGTAATACAGCACTCCTTCAGTAATACAGCCCAGATTGTAGTCTCCAATCTCCGATTGGGATTTGAACCAATGACTTTCTTGTTTTTTTATTCATTCATGGGATTTGGGCATCGCTGGCCAGGCCAGCATTTGCTGCCCACCCCTAATTGCCCTTGAGAAGGTGGTGGCGAGCTGCCTTCTTGAACCGCTGCAGTCCATTTGGGGCAGGTACACCCACAGTGCTGTTAGGAAGGGAGTTCCAGGATTTTGACCCAGCGACAGTGAAGGAATGGCGATATAGTTCCAATTCAGGATGGTGTGTGACTTGGAGGGGAACTTACAGGTGGTGGTGTTCCCATGCATTTGCTGCCTTTGTCCTTCTATTTGGTAGAGGTCGCGGGTTTGGAAGGTGCTGTCTAAGCAGCCTTGGCGCATTGCTGCAGTGCATCTTGTAGATGGTACACACTGTTGCCACTGTGCGTCGGTGGTGGAGGGAGTGAATGTTTGCAGATGGGGTGCCAATCAAGCGGGCTGCTTTGTCCTGGATGGTGTCGAGCCTCTTGAGTGTTGTTGGAGCTGCACCCCTCCAGGCAAGTGGAGAGTATTCCATCACACTCCTGACTTGTGCCTTGTAGATGGTGGACAGGGTTTGGGGAGTCAGGAGGTGAGTTACTCGCCTCAGGATTCCTAACCTCTGACCTGCTCTTGTAGCCACGGTATTTCTGACTTCAAGGCAACAATGCTGCACTGAGCCGAACTGACAATTTTAAATTACATAATTTCAAGACCATTAGGTATTGTCTAACTCTCTTTCTCTGTCTGTCTGTATGTCTGTCTCTCTCTCCCCCTCCTGCCCTCCCTTGGAGAGAGAGCCATTTTTGTCACGGTGAGCAAGCAGTTGATGCTTGCAAGATGCTAGGAGAACACAACAGGTTAGCTAGCACCTGTGCAGAGAAAAGACAACAGGCTGGATTTCATGGAGGCAGCAGGAGTCCCACTGC
Organism: Heterodontus francisci; assembly: GCF_036365525.1. Taxonomy (NCBI): domain Eukaryota; kingdom Metazoa; phylum Chordata; class Chondrichthyes; order Heterodontiformes; family Heterodontidae; genus Heterodontus; species Heterodontus francisci. Next base: position 17,805,833 of record NC_090377.1, on the reverse strand, counting down.
TGGGGCAAAATCAGGGAGCAAACCCGCTTTGGCGGTCAGCAGGACCTGGGACCGCATCATGTTGGCGGCAGCCAATTAAGTGCCCGGCACCGGGGCTGCCGTCTCTATTAAGGATGGCGGCCTGCCCCCAAGAGCTGCTGGCCAATCAGAGGGATGGCAGTTCAGCAGCCTCAGCAGCGCCACCGGTAGTGGTGGCAATTGCTGGGGCTGCACCTGCAGGATGAGGGTCCATTGATGGCCATGCACTATCAAAGGCAGATAAAACGGGTCCAGGGGCACCGGGACCAGTCAGGCAGGCATTGACAAGGTTTCAGAGGAGGGTTGCTGAAAACAACTGGCGTCATTGCCACCGGGAGCCCCTCTGTGGACCAAAGAGTGCACATGGTGCAGGGTCCCCACAAACACTGCTAAAATGCCAGTGGAGGCAGGAAAAACCCTTAATTGGTCACTTAAGTGGCTCAATTGGGCTCCGGGCAGGTAGGCCGCTGCCACCTTTTCTGCCGCTGTCAAGATGGCATGGTGACGGGAATACGACAGGCACGCCTCCAGCTGCCTCCTTGCACCATTTTGCCAGACATCCTGCCTCCCAGCCCACCACAAAGGGCAGGTAAAATTCATCCCAAGGTAACATTTCAGCCAGTTCTGACAAGAGGTAACCAACCTGAAAAGTTAATTCTGTTCCTCTCTCCACAGATGGTGCCTGACATGCTGAGTACTTACAGCATTTACTGTTTTTTGTTTATTTCAGCTATAAATGTTTTGCCAGAAATGCATCTTTTCTAAAACTTGATTTATTTTTATCCTTTCCAGGTGGTTGTTGTCCTGTGTATTTCCAAGATTTTCTCTTCCTGTTTCAGATTGCAGTTCATTTTTTGTTTTCATTTTTCATTTTTGTTTGGTTTGAGGCTATTTAGGCAAATCAAGTAAAGTTTGCCAAAGCTGTACCCACGCCCCTCTAAAATATATCTCCATCGCTGGGCCTGAGTAAGGGGTAGCATTAATGGACAAGGCATTGCTGTAATGAAGGATAGTCCTGAAACTGTCTCTGGCGTCTGGTGCTTTTATGGGGCGCACCAGAATTTAATTGTGAATCTCCTGCTGTCGATCCTTCTCAATCCCCTTAACATGTGGCTCTGTGTCTGCTACACCATCTCGGATGCTCATGCAACGATACATTTTCTTCAATCACTGAGTTTCTCATGGAAACTTGACCCAGTGTGAGTCATGACACTGATGCCTACACATCAGAGGGGATTGGGAATACTAATGGGGAAGCTGTGGCATTGAGCAGTCCACAGGGCATTCAGTGGAGCAGTATGTTTTGGCACTTGAAGCATAATTTAATTTCATGGGTGTTTGGTTAATTTGGCTGAAGGTAGTTGCAGTTAATTTCAAGTGTACGTTTCGGCTGACTGGCATATTTTTCTCTGTGCCGTGTGTTATTAGTCTGGTCAGGCTGGGTGTAACGTACGACTGATGAATTAAGCAGCGTTTATATTTCCACTAGATTTCAGCATCTGATGTAAATGGTCAGATTTTACAATGGTTTCAATGCTTTTGCAGGGAACATATTATGCTAAGTGCACAACATGAAATGCTAGGTCCACATTTGCAGTTCTAATACCAGTGCAACAATTTTAATGCATGTCCACAGAACAGCTGTACATTTCTCAAATCACAATGGGCTTTAAATGGTGCTATTACTGGGAAAAGCACTGATGCGTCTGTCCATAGTTCCTTTGCTATTTGAACAAAGATGGGTTTAAAGCAGACAGGAATTTCTAGGGTAAGTTAATGATAATATTTTCACAATTAGTGTAATTTGCAGCCCATCGAACTTTGGGAATAACTCAAAGTAGGTAACATGAACATTGACAACATTACAGGAGCAGCAATGTTCATTTATTGTTGGTTGTTGCTGTCTATTTGAAATAATCAGCATTTCAGCTGATGGTGTAGCCATCTCATCCTGTTATGCACTATCTTGAAACAATGGCCAGAACAGACATCTTTAGTGTTACGACCCAGGCGGGAGGACTGCACTGTTTATTCTAGTTCCACTTCTCCACGGGTTACAACATATATTTTAAATTTTCCCACTTACCGATGCAATCATATAATCTATCTTTCCCAGAATAAAACACATCAACTAGGTTTCTTTAATAAACAACAAAATTATCAGTTTATTATAAAACAAGTCTTAACCAGTAATGAAGTAAAGCAGATTGAAATATTAAAGTTCCTTTATTTACCTTAGCTCCTCATACACATACATATACACATACACCAGTTAAACAGAAAAATAAAAGGGAATTTTGTGTTACAGCTGCGCTACAAAAAAAGACAAAAAAATTAACACTTAGGCTGAATACTTGCTCATTCTTGAATAAAAAAGAGAAGATATGGAAAGATGTCCTTTGTTTTAGTTTGGCGTCACAAATGCGTATAGACAGTTGTTACTGGGATCTTCCCAGATCAGTTCTTTCCGGCGATGTTGAAGATCAGTTTGGGTAGGCTTTCCCAGAAATGCAGCTACAGAGACTTTCAGATGGGCCTTATAGCAGAAATGTGGCAACAGGGGTTTCGGTTCCCACACATTCGATATGCAGGGTTTCTTCAAATACAGGAGGACAGAGGAGACTGACACAGTGGATGTGCAGGGTTTCTTTCAAAGGGGAAGAGAGAGATGAGATGGCTTTTCCTGGCAGGGAAAAACCAATTGTCTTTTTTAACAATTCAAAGTGAAACCAAAACATTCCAGAAGTCAAGCCTCCTGACCTCTATAAATCTTGACCTGTCACTTCTCGGTAAACATCTGCTCCAAGTCAAAACAAAAAGTGCCCTGCTGGTATTTTATATGAAAACAGGTGCCATCCAGTAAGGGCTTGTTTACAAGCCAAGTCCAGGAAGCCTTATGGTGATGTTGTTTAAAAAACACTAAGTTCAACATCTCTTCAAGCTTCCAGATGAATCAATGTACATAATTCAACTATAAATCCTTCAAAACATACTTTACAAAACATAGAAGCACTCTTGTAACACTAGACTATAACTGAAGCACAGAAAAGGTCACAAAATAGATTCCTATATTCAGTCTTCAGGAATACCAAACACCCATCTCCCCCTTGCAGCATCGAGCTGTTTCTTAGATAAATCCAGTCTGCTTGCCTTAACTAACTTTTCCAGCAATCTGTTCCATCTGTTGAGATGTAACACTCTTGCCTTGATTCAGAAGATTGTGGGCTCAAGCTCCACTCTAGAGACTTAATCACAAAGTCTAGTCTGACACTCCAGTGCAGTACCGAGGGAGTGCTGCATTGTCAGAGATGCTGTCTTTCAGATTAGATGTCAGACTGAGAACCCGTCTGCCTTCTCAGGTGAATGTAAAAGATCCCATGGCACTTTTTTGAAGAAGAGCAGGGGCATTCTCGCCAGTGTCCTGGGCAATATTTATGCCTCAACCAACATCACTAAAACAGCTCAGTTGGCCATTTATGTGGGAATTTGCTGTGTGCAAATTGGCAGCTGTATTTCCCTAAATTACAACATTGACTATACCTCAAAAGTAATTCAATGGCTATGAAGCATTCTAGTATGTCCTGAGGTTTTGAAAGGCACTATATAAGATTAAGTTTTTTCTTTGTGAAGAGAATACTTCCTCTCCATCTGTCCAAGGCCTGCAGCTGATAACTCTGTGCCGATGTTCAATTAAGATGCTCCGTTGTCACGTATGAAAGTTTAGGCTCAATTGGTATATCCTATCGAGTATCTTATATACCTCCATAAACTCTGATCTTTGTGGATGATAAAGCTCAATATTTCCTTCAGTTCCTTTGGCTCGTCCCTCTAACACTAGACAACAGACTTTGTGCTCTCTCCTGTGTGCCTTTCAGGGTTTGGATGAGTCCCTTGTAGCATAATCACTGCGTAGCATTCAAGCTAGGCCACATCCTCGCAATGTTCAACACCATTTGCGACTCCTCAGATACTGAAGCAATCCATGTAGAAATGCAGCAAGACCTGGACAATATCCAAGCTTGGGCTGATAAGTGGCAAGTAACATTTGTGCCACATGATTGCCGGGCAATGACCATCTCCAATAAGAGAGAATCTAACCACCTCCCCTTGACATTCAGTGGCATTATGATCGCTGAATCCCCCACTATCAATATCCTAGGGGCTAACATTGACCAGAAACTGAACTGGAGTAGCCATATAAATACCGTGGCTACAAGAGCAGGTCAGAGGCTAGAAATCATGTGACGGGTAACTCACCTCCTGACTCCCCAAAACCTGTCCACCATCTACAAGGAGTGTAGTGTGATGGAATACTCTTCACTTACCTGGATGGGTGCAGCTCCAACAACACTCAAAAAGCTCGACACCACCCTGGACAAAGCAGCCCGCTTGATTGGCACCCCATCCACCACCTTCAACATCCACTCCCTCCACCACCGACACACAGTGGCAGCAGTGTGTACCATCTACAAGGTGCACTGCAGCAATGCACCAAGGCTCCTTCGACAGCACCTTCCAAATTTGTAACCTCTACCAACTAGAAGGACAAGGGCAGCAAATGCATGGGAACACCTGTAAGTTCCCCTCCAAGTCACATACAATCCTGACTTGGAACTATATTGCCGTTCCTTCACTGTCGCTGGGTCAAAATCCTGGAACTCTCTTCCTAACAGAACTTTGGGTGTACCTACACCCCAAGACTGCAGTGGTTCAAGAAGGCAGCTCATCACCACCTTCTCAAGGGCAATTGGGGATGGGCAGTTAATGCTGGCCTAGCCAACGATGCCCAATCCCATGAATAAATAAAAAAAAGTGTACAGCTTCAGTATAACTTTGCGGACTTGAGGTCAATTGTAACGTAGTACTCTGTTTGACCTGTTTATTGCTGCCTCATGCAGGATTTCACAGAGTCACTCACAAATACAAGAATAAATAAATTTTATAAATTTATTGCGCTGAATTGTCAGGTGTAACATAATCTCTGGGAATGAGGGTCCTGGATGAATGAAATGACACTCTCAAACAACTGGAGTTTTGTTCTCATGGACAATAATATCATCTCAATCTCCCAATTATATTCTGGAAATGTAATGCTGGTTCCAATTCCTTCAAAGAGAGAAATATCGCGAAAGTGGCCTCATATCTGCAAGCCATCTGCTCAAAGTTGGGGGTTATAAATCCTTCCAGCAAAAGAAGCATCACTGAAACACCGGTTTAGATTGTTGAAAGAAACAGAAAGAAAGAATTTGCATTCCATGATGTTTTTCAGATCCTCAGGCAATCCCAAAGCGCTTTACAGACAATGAAGTATTCTTGAAATGTAGTCACTGTCGTAATGTCGGAAACATGGCTGCCAATTTGCAGATAGCAAGATCCCACAAAAAATAAATGACCAGATAATCCGTTTTAGGTTGGAGTCGATCTGTTGAAGTGGAGAAGACACTTCTACATTGTCGGTTTGAGAAGACAGATCTTCAGGCTTTCAGGCGCGTGAAGCTGCCACAGAAAAGAAGCAGCAGGACTGAGGATCAGGGAAAGAAGATGCGCAGCAAAGTATTTAAGGGTAAGAGAGATGAAAGGGACAGTCAAGGAACCTGAGGGAAAATAAGCTGCCATATCTCCTGGAAATCCTCTCTGGAATTTAGAATAAAAAGGACATATTAGACCAAATAAAAACTGAAAGTGCTGAAAATACTCAGCAGGTCTAACAGCAATGGAAAGAGAAGCAGATTTAACGTTTCAGGTCTGTGACCTTTCATCTGAACTGGCATAGGCTAGAAATGTAATAGGTTTTAAGCAAGTAAAGCTGGGGTGGGGGGAAAAGAGAACAAAAGGGAAGATATGTGAGAGGACAGAGAGCCGGAGAGATTAACTGACAAGAGGTCATGGGGCAAAGGCAAAGAGAGTGTGCTAATGATGTGGTGAAAGACAAAGCATTATGTACAGAGGGAGTGTTAATGACAGAATGATGAACAGCCCTAGCCAAAAGCACAAACATGAAAGTGTTTCAGTTCGGGGCAGGAACAGGAACAGATGCAGTCAGCAATGTACTGGAAAAAGAGTTGGAGGAGGGGGCCTGAGTAGGACTGGAACAAGGAATGTTCGACATACCCTGCATGTATCTTAATTATGCCTTTTTTTGGGGGGTTATGTCGCTTGCCATTTCAACACACATCCCTGCTCTCATGCCCACATATCTGTCCTGGGCCTGCTGTAGTATTCCAGTGAATAGCAGCTCAAGCTCAAGGAACAGCACTTCATTTTTGAGTTAGGCACTCTACAGCCTACTGGACTGAACATTGAGTTCAATAATTTCAGAGCATAACTGGCCCTTTTTTATTTTTATTTTATTTGAATTCATTTTTTTACCATGTGCTTACCTACTGGTTTTTTCATGTTTGTGCTTTTGGATAGGGCTGTTCATTATTCTGTCATTAACACTGCCCCTGCACTAATGCTTTGTCTTTCGTCACATCATTTGCACATTTTCTTTGCCTTTGCCCTATGACTCCTTTTTCAGTTAATCTGTCCGGCCCTCTGTCCTATCACACACCTTCCCTTTTGTTCTCTTTCCACCCCACTCCTGCTTTACTTGCTTAAAACCTATTACATTTCTAACCTTTGCCAGATCTGATAAAAGGTCACCGACCTGAAACGTTAACTCTGCTTCTCTCTCCACAGCTGCTGCCAGACCTTCTGAGCATTTCCAGCACTTTCTGTTTTTATTTCAGATTTCCAACATCCGCAGTATTTTGATCTTACATTAGCCCAAACCTTGCTGGAATGGGGCATCGTGTGGCGTGCATTGTTAATTACAATTTCCTGAACCCTTCAGCTCAATTTTTTTTTGTAAGTTGCTGGTGGCAACGGGGAATCTGGAGCTTTGATGAACGGGACCAAGAATCTATTTCCTTAACCAATGAATTTTAAGGATTAAGAAAGAAAGAGAGGCATGATGAGGAAGGAAATGGGGTGAATTAGAGTCAAATTAGGTACAGAAAGTGAAATAAAGAATGGGAAAGATTGGATTAAAAGAGAAAAGAGTCATAGAGTCATTTATGGCAAGCCTATCGAGTCCATGCCAGCAAGAAAAGGCACAGAAAGGAAATGTAAAACATAAATTAGAGCATTTGAAATTGTAATTTTTAAAATCATTAAGAATTTATTAGCCGCAGGAATGAGTTTCAATAGTTTGAATTATTCCCTTTCTGGGCAGGAGAGGTTGATTGGTATTGCATTAACAATTATCACATCATTAAAAGGGTACTTACGCTGTTAAGTGGGAGTCCCAGCTTTCTGTGCTGAGCTTAATTCGAGTTTAATGTACAAATGCAGAAAACTTTCCTGGAACTATGGGATTGTCTTATGAGGAGAGATTGAGGAAACTGAGCCTGTATTCTCTAGAGTTTCGAAGAATGAGAGGAAATCTCATTGAAACTTACAAAATTCTTACAGGGCGTGACAGGGTAGATGCAGATAGGATGTTTCCCCTGGCTGGTAATTGGTGAGTAGGTTCAGGTGAGTTTTTCTACATTTCCTACTATTTATACAACTGCAGTTCATTAGCTTCAAAAGTAAAGGCAAGGACTTTAGATTGTAGTGGGTAGTGTTTGGAGTAGAACAAGGCCCCTACCGTAATTAGCATTTTTTAATTAAAGGGAGTAACTAAGTAATCTAAAGGTAAGTCATGGCAGGAGATCTCGCACCCGTGATATGATCCTCCTGCGCTATGTGGGTAATCAGGGACACTTCCTGACAACCATTTGTGCAGGAAGTGTATTCCACTGCAGCTACTGGCTACCCACATTATGGAGCTACAGCTGCGGGTGGATTCACTGTGGAGCATCCGCGTTGCTGAGATCATCGTGGATAGCACATTTAGTGAGGTGGTCACACCACAGGTAAATGCTGAAAGGCAGAAAGGGAATGGGTGACCACCAGGCAGAGTAAAGGAAGGCAGGAAGTGAAGGAGCCCCCTGTGGCCATCCCCCCCCTCTAACAGATATACCGCTTTGGACATTGTTGGGGGAATTGACTCAGGGGAAAGCAGCAAGAGCCAAGTTCATGACACACAGGAGGAGAAGAAGAAGAGTGGCAGGGCTATAGTGATCGGGGATTCAATCATAAGGGGAACAGACAGGTGTTTCTGCGGCCGCAAAAGAGACTCCAGGATGGTATGTTGCCTCCCTGGTGTTAGGGTCAAGGATGTCTCTGAGCGGCTGCAGGACATTTTGAGGGGGAAGGGCGAGCAGCCAGTTGTCATGGTACATATCAGTGCCAATGACACAGGTAAAAAAGGGATGAGGTCCTACAAGCTGAATATAGGGATTTAGGATGTAAATTAGAAAGAAGGACCTCAAAGGTAGTAATCTCAAGATTACTACCAGTGCTATGTGCCAGCGAGAGCAGAAATAGCAGGATATATCAGATGAATACGTAGCTGGAGAAATGGTGTAAGGGGAAGGGATTCAGATTCCTGGGACATTGGGACCGGTTCTGGGGAAGGTGGGACCAGTACAAGATGGATGGGTTGCATCTGGGCAGGACCGGGATCAATTTCCTCGGGGGGTGTTTGCTAATGCTTTTGGGGAGGGTTTAAACTAGAATGACAGGGGGATGGGAATCTGAGCAGGGAGACAGAGGAGGGGGAAACAAGGCTGGAGATGAAAGACAGAAGGTAAGAAGCAAAAGTGGAAGGTAGAGAAAACAAGGGCAAGAAGCAAATAGGGCCATAGTGCTTAATAAAGCTAAGATGACTAACAATGTTAAAAAGACAAGTCTAAAGGCATTGTGTCTTAATGAGTGGAGCATTCGTAATAAGGTAGATGAATTAACAGCGCAAATAGATATAAACTGTTATGCTATAGTTGTGATTACGGAGACATGGCTGCAGGGTGACCAAGGATGGGAACTGAACATCCAGGGGTATTCAATATTTAAGAAGGACAGGCAAAAAGGGAAAGGAGGAGGGGTAGCGTTGTTAGTAAAGGAGGAATAGTGAGGAAGGATATTGGCTCAGAAAATCATAATGTGGAATCTGTTTGGGTGGAGCTAAGAAACACCAAGGGGCAGAAAACGTTTCAGGGGGTTGTCTATAGGCCCCCAAACAGTAGGGAAGGCATTAAAAAGGAAAGTAGAGACACATGCAATAAGGGAACAAAGTCATGGGTGACTTTAATCTACATATAGATTGGTCACACCAAATTAACAATAATACTGTGGAGGAGGATTTCATGGAGAGTGTACATGAAGGTTTTTTAGAAAAATATGTGGAGGAACCAACTAGAGGACAGGCTATCCTAGACTGGGTATTGTGCAACGAGAAAGGATTAATTAACAATCTTGTTGTGCGGGGTCCCTTGGGGAGGAGCAACCATAACATGATAGAATTTTTTTTTTATTCATTCATGGGATGTGGGCGACGCTGGCCAGGCCAGCATTTATTGCTCATCGCTAATTGCCCTTGAGAAGGTGGTGGTGAGCTGCCTTCTTGAACCGCTGCTGTCCATTTGGGGTAGGTATACCCACAGTGCTGTTAGGAAGGGAGTTCCAGGATTTTGACCCAGCAACAGTGAAGGAACGGCGATATAGTTCCAAGTCAGGATGGTGTGTGACTTGGAGGGAAACTTGCAGTTGGTGGTGTTCCCATGTATAATGGGGAAGAAAGCAATGGCAGAACAATTAAACACATACTTTGGTTCTGTCTTCACAAAGGAGGACACCAATAACCTCCCAGAAATGTTAGGGAACCAAAGGTCTAATGAGAGGGAGGAACTGAAGGAAATTAGTATTAGTAAAAAGATAGTGCTGGGGAAATTAATGGGGTTAAAGGCTGACAAATCCCCAGGGCCTGATAATCTACATCCCAGAGTACTAAAGGAAGGGGCCCTGGAAAAAGTGGATGCATCGGTGGTCATCTTCCAAAACTCTATAGACTCTGGAGCAGTTCCTACAGATTGGAGGGTGGCAAATGTAACCCCACTATTTGAAAAAGGAGGGAGAGAAAACACAGCGAATTACAGACCAGTTAGCCTTACATCAGTTGTGGGGAAAATGCTAGAGTCTATTATAAAGTATGTGAAAGCAGAACACCTGGAAATCATAAACGGGATTGGACAAAGTCAGCATGGGTTTACGAAAGGGAAATCATGCTTGACAAAGCTATTGGAGTTTCTTGAGGATGCAACTAGTAGAATAGATAAGGGAGAACCAGTGGATGTGGTGTATTTGGATTTTCAGAAGGCTTTTGATAAGGACCCACATAAGAGGTTATTGTGCAATATTGAAGCACATGGGATTGGGATAATATACTGGCATGGATTGAGAATTGGTTGACAGACAGGAAACAGAGAGTAGGAATAAATGGGCCTTTTTCTGGGTGACAGGCAGTGACTCGTGGGGTACCACAGGGATCAGTGCTTGGGCCTCAGCTATTTACAATATATATAAATGACTTGGGTGAGGGAACTAAATGTAACATTTCCAAGTTTGCAGATGACAAAAAGCTGGAAGGGAATGTGAGCCGTGTGGAGGATGCAAAGAGGCTCCAATGTGATTTGGACAAATTGGGTGAGTGGACAAATGCATGGCAGATGCAGTATAACGTGGATAAATGTGAGGTTATCCACTTTGGTTGTAAAAATAGAAAGGCAGATTATTATCTGAATGGTGATGGATTGGGAAAGGGGGAGGTGCAATGAGACCTGTGTGTCCTTGTACACCAGTCGCTGAAAGCAAGCATTCAGGTGCAGCAAGCAATTAGGAAAGCGAACGGTATGTTGGCCTTCATTGCAAGAGGATTTGAGTACAGGAGCAAGGATGTCTTACAGCAGTTATACAGGGTCTTGGTGAGACCACATCTGGAGTATTGTGTGTAGTTTTGGTCTCCTTATCTGTGGAAGGATGTTCTTGCCATGGAGGGATGCAAAGAAGATTTACTAGGCTGATTCCTGGGATGGCAGGATTGACATATGAGGAGAGTTTGGTTCGACTAGGCCTATATTCACTAGAGTTTAGAACAATGAGAGGGGATCTCATAGAAACCTATAAAATTCTAACAGGACTAGACAGGCTAGATGTTCCCAATGGCTGGTGAGTCCAGAACCAGGGGTCATAGTCTCAGGATACGGGATATGCCATTCAGAACCTAGATGAGGAGAAATTTTTCACTCAGAGGGTGGTGAACCTGTGGACTTCTCTACCGCATAAGGCAGTGGAGGCCAAGTCATTAAATATATTCAAGAAGACGATAGATATATTTCTTAATGCCAAAGAGATCAAGGGATATGGGGAGAAAGCAGGAACTGAATTAGACAATCCATCATGATCTTTTTTGAATGGCGGAGCAGGCCTGAAGGCCTACTCCTGCATTATTTTTTTTCTTTTTAAGAGATACAGCACTGAAACAGGCCATTCAGCCCACTGAGTCTGTGCCGACCAACAGCCCCCCATTTATACTAATCCTACATTGATCCCATATCCCCTACCACCTACCTACACTAGGGGCAATTTACAAAAGCCAATTTACCTATCAACCTGCAAGTCTTTGACTGTGGGAGGAAGCCAGAGCACCCGGCAGAAACCCACGCAGTCACAAGGAGAACTTGCAAATGCCACACAGGCAGTACCCAGAACTGAACCTGGGTCACTGGAGCTGTGAGGCTGCGGTGCAAACCGCTGCACCACTGTGTCACCCTATGTTTTTCTGCGCCTCCTCCACCCCTCTTCATCTAACCATATCAGCATAACCTTCCATTCTTTTCTCCCTTATTTACTTACCTAGTTCCCATAAAGAAATTACTTCGTGCGTTCACTCCAACACACAGTAATCTTAATCCCTTACGCTCTTCAGCATTCGTGGTATCCTGCACCAGGGGCCTCAACTCCTTAGCTATTGTTTTTAATTGGGGTGATCCTGACATGTGACGGGCAGCTGTGCTGCGATTCTATTGGACTTATCTAAGAACTGCCCCCCCTGCCAGAAAGGCTTCTGCACCAGGAACATTGAATTGCACAATCACCCCTAATGTGCTTCAGTTCTCAGCTGCTATATTGTGTCGATGGTTTCTTCATCAGATTTTCATTATAAACAGGCTTAATGTTAGTGAAGGAAAAGCTGGGGGAGATGAGTATTTCAACAATTTGCGATTTGGGAAATGGTGCAAGGTTCTTTATCATGGTTATTGAGATTGAAGGAGAAGAATGCAACAGAAAGTTCGGCGTCCCCTTTAGAAGAGTGAGCAACTGGAAAGGTTCATAGGGGTTACAAAAAGACAACTTGATCAAGGTTGCCAGAGGGCAAAGACAGAAGTTGAAGCTTCTTTTCATAGGAACATAGGAGCAGGAGTAGGCCATTCAGCCCAACGAGCCTGTTCCACCATTCAATATGATCATGGCTGATCATCCACTTCAATGCCTTTTTCCCACACTATTCCCATATCCCTTTAAGTCATTGGTATTTAGAAATCTGTCAATCTCTGTTTTATGCAATGACTGAGCTTCTGGGGTAGAGAATTACAAAGATTTAAAACCCTCTGAGTAAAGAAATTTCACCTCATCTCTGTCCTAAGTGGCTTCCCCTTTATTTTGAAATTGTGTCCCCTGGTTCTAGACTCCCGAACCAGGGGAAACATCTTACCTGCATCTACCCTGTTTATTCCTTTAAGTATTTTGTAGGTTTCAATGAGATCATCTCTCATTCTTCAAAACTCCAGAGAATACAAGCCCAGTTTCCACAATCTCTCTTCATAGGACAGTCCCACCGTCCCGGGAACAAGTTTGGGGAACCTTTGTTGCACTCCCTCTAAGGCAATAATATCCTTCCTAAGGTAAGGGGACCAAAACTGCACACCTAATCTAACCAAGGTTCTGTACAATTGAAGCAAGACTTTACTACTCCTGTACTCAAATCCTCTCAACTCAAACATACCATTAGCCTTCCTAATTGCTTGGTGCACCTGTATGTTAGCTTTCAATAACTTATTGACGAGGACACCCTTTGTACATCTACACTTTCTAATCTCTTGCCATTTGCGAAATACTCTGCACATCAGTTCCTTCAACCAAAATGGATAACCTCTCATTTTTCCACATCATATTCCATTTGCCATGTTCTTGTCCACTCACTACCCCTGTCCAACTCCCCTTGAAGCCACTCTGCACCTTCCCCACAACATACATTCCCACCTAGTTTTGTGTCATCCGCGCGATTGCAAATAATACATTTGGTCCCCACATCCAAATCATTAATATATATTGTGAACACTGGGGCCTTGAGGTACCCCACTAGTCACAGCCTGCCAATGCAAGCATGACCCGTTTATTCCTATTCTCTGTTTTCTGCCTGTTAACCGACCCTTATCCATGCCAGTATATTACCTCCTATCCCATGTCCTTTAATTTTGCTAACCAACCTCCTGTTGGGGACTTTATCAAAAACCTTCTGAAAATTCAAGTATGTTACATCCACCAACTCTTCTTTATCAATTCTGTTAGTAACATCCTTAAAAAACTGCAACAGGTTCATTATTTCCCATTCATAAATCTATGGTGACTTTGCCCAATCAGATCATTATTATCCAAATGTCTTTTTATTGCATCCTTCAGAATAGAATTTAACATTTTCCCTACGACTGATGTTAGGCTAACAGGTCTGTAGTTCCCTGTTTTCTCTTTCCCTCCCTTCTGAAATAGTGGGGTGTCACTTGCTCCTTCCAATCTGCAGGAACCACTCCAGAATCTATAGAATTTTGGAAGATGATCACCAATGCATCCATTATCTCAATAGCTACCTCTTTCAACACTCTGGAATGTAAAATATCAGGTTCTGTGCATTTATCAACCTTCAGCCCCATTAATTTCTCCAATACAACCCTCCTACTAATACTAATTTCCTTTAATTCCACATTCTTCCGAATCCCTTGGATCACTAATTCTGGGAGATTTCTTGTATCTTCCTCAGTGAAGACAGACACAAAGTAATCATTTAATTTCTTTCCCATTTCTGTATTCACCATTATAAATTCTCCTGACTCTGTCCGTAATGGAGCCACATTTGTCTTAGCATTTCCTTTTTACTTACCTATAGAAGCTTTTACAGTCCATTTTTATGTTTTTTGCTAGTTACATTCATATTCTGTTCTCCCTTTCTTTATCAGTTTCTTGGTCCTCTGCTGTATTCTAAACTCCTCCCAATCATCAGGGTTACTACTATTTCTCACAACTTTATAGGCCTTTTCTTTTAATCTTATACAATCCTCAACTTCCTTTGTTATCCACAGTTTTCTTTTGGGTTTTTTGTGCCTTGAAGGAATGTATAGTTACTGTAAACTATGTAATAATTCTTTAAAGACTATCCATTGCCTATGTACTGTCATACCTTTCAATGTATTTTCTCAATCTACCTCAGCCAATTTGTCCCTCATTTCTTCATAATTTCCATTGTTCAAATTTAAAATCCTGGCTTTGGATTGAACTACCTCACTTTCAAACATAATGTAAAATTCTATCATATTATGGTCACTCATCCCTAAAGATTTATTTACAAGAAGATTATTAATTAACCCTTTCTCCTTACATAATACTAGATCTAAAATAGCCTGTTCTCTAGTCAGTTCCTCAACATACTGCTCTAGAATTCCATCCCTAACACACTTCTGAATCTCAACCTCCACACCGAGTATGGCATCAAGGAGCCTTTGCAAAACTGGGCTCAATGGGAATCAGGGGGAGAAGTCTCCGCTGGTTGGAGTCATACCGAGCACAAAGGAAAAGGTGCTCATTAGGTTTATCCAGTCTATATTCAGATTGAAGTCACCCATGATTACTGTATTACCCATGCTACATGCTTCTCTACGCTTCTGATTGGTACCATGCCCCATACTACCACTACTGTTTGGTGGCCTATAAACAACTCCTACAAATGTTTGCTGCCCCTTGCTGTTTCTTAGCTCCACCCAAACAGATACCACATTCTTCCGATCTGAGATCTTTCCTTACTAATGTACTGATCCCATCCCTTATTATCAGCGCAACACCAGCTCCTTTTCCTTTGCGCTAGGTATGACTTCAACCAGCGGAGAGCTTTCCCCCTGATTCCCATTGAATCCAGTTTTGCTAGGGCTCCTTGATGCCATACTCGTTCAAATGCTGCCTTGATGTCAAGGGCAGTCACTCTCGCCTCGCCTCTCGTATTCAGCTCTTTTGTCCACATTTGAACCAAGGCTGTGATAGGTTTGGAGCTGAGTGGCCCTGGCAGAACCCCAATAGCGCAGCATGTCTCAAATTACTAATGTACAGTATTTCAAAATGTTATTTTCTGAAAAAAATCTACCACATTTGCACTTGCATGGATGAATACTAACTGCTTCTCCTAACTGCCTCAGGTGTCAGTTCCACAGACTGAACACTTGTTCATTGAAAATAGATTAGTTTTGAATTTACCACCCTTGCAAGCACAAGCTGAAAAGGAGAAGAAATTGACCAAGATGGTACCAGGGATGGAACATCTTAGTTATAGAGGGACCAGAGAACCTAGAGCTCTTTTCATTAAAACACAGAACACAAAGAGGTGGTCTGACAGAGGGGTTCAAAATCTTGAGAGGTTTTAATAAGGTAAATCAAGGAAAACTTATTGAAAGGGATGACGGTGGATAGGCAATGGCAAACATTTAAAGAGCACATGGATGAACTGCAACAATTGTTTATCCCTGTCTGGCGCAAGAGTAAAACGGGAAAGGTAGCCAAACCATGGCTTACAAGGGAAATTAGAGATAGCATTAGATCCAAGAAAAAGGCATATAAATTTGCCAGGAAAAACAACAGATTGGGAACAGTTTAGAATTCAGCAAAGGAGGACCAAGGGATTAATTAAGAAGGGGAAAATAGAGTACGAGAGCAAGCTTGCGGGGAACATAAAAACTGACTGAAAAAGTTTCTATAGGTATGTGAAGAGAAAAAGATTGGTGAAGACAAATGTAGGTTCCTTATAGTCAGAAACAGGGGAATTTATTATGGGGAACAAAGAAATGGCTGGCCACCAAATGCATACTTTGGTTCTGTCTTCACGAAGGAGGACACAAATATCATACCAGAAATGTTGGGGAACACAGGGGTTAGTGAGAGAGAGGAACTGAAGGAAATCAGTATTAGTAGAGAAATGGTGTTGGGAAAATTGATGGGATTAAAAGCCGATAAATCCCCAGGGCCTGATGGTATGCATCCCAGAGTACATTAGGAAGTGGCCCTAGAAATAGTGGATGCATTGGTGGTTATCTTCCAAGATTCTATGGACTCTGGAACAGTTCCTACAGATTAGAGGGTAGCTAATGTAACCCCACTATTTAAAAAGGGAAGTAGAGAGAAAGCAGTGAATTAAAGACCAGTCAGCCTGATGTCAGTAGTGGGGAAACTTCTAGAGTCCATTATCAAAGATTTTATAGCAGAGCACTTAGAAAACAGTGGTAGAATCTGGCAGAGTCAGCATGGATTTACGAAAGGGAAATCATGGACAAGTTGAGTGAGTGGGCTAATGCATGGTAGATGCAGTGTAATGTAGATAAATGTGAGGTTAACCACTTTGATAGCAAAAACAGGAAGACAGATTATTATCTGAACGGCCATAAAGTGAGAGAGGGGAATATTTAGCGAGACCTGGGTGTTCTCGTATACCAGTCGCTGAAGGTAAGCATGCAGGTGCAACAGGCGGTAAAAAAGGCAAATGGTATGTTGGCCTTCATAGCGAGAGGATTATAGCCAGAGCAATTATACAGGGCCTTGGTGAGGCCACACCTGGAATATTGTGTGCAGTTTTGGTCTCCTTATCTGAGGAAGGATGTTCTTGCCATAGAGGGAGTGCAGCAAAGGTTTACCAGATTGATTCCTGGGATGGTGGGACTGACGTATGAGGAGAGATTGTGTCAGTTAGTATTATATTCGTTGGAGTTCAGAAGAGTGAGGGGGGAACTCATAGAAACCTATAAAATTCTAACAGGACTTGACAGGGGGTAGATGCAGGAAGAATGTTCCAAATGGTGGGGGAGTCCAGAACCAGGGGTGATAGTCTAAGGGTATGGGGTAAACCTTTCAGGACTGAGATGAGGAGAAATTTCTTCAGCCAGAGAGTGGTGAGCCTGTGGAATTCGCTACCACAGAAAGCAGTTGAGGCCAAAATATTGTATGTTTTCAAGAAGGAGTTCGATATAGCTCTTGGGTCTAAAGGGATCAAAGGGTATGGGGCGAAAGCCGGAACAGGCTATTGAGCTGGATGATCAGCCCTGATCATAATGAATGGTGGAGCAGGCTCGAAGGGCCGAATGGCCTACTCCTGCTCCTATTTTGTATGTTTCTATGTAAAACCTATTTCCACAGGTCTGTCAGTTGATAACTGGTGAGTATGAATTTCAAATAATCACCAAAGGAATGGAGGGAAAGGTTAGGAGATTTCTTTTTATTCAGATGGTTGTCAGGATTTGGAAAGTCCTGCCAGAAACAACAGTAGAAGCAGAATCTAGAACCATTTTTAAAAGGGAAGTGGAAAAATATTTGAAAAAGAAAAATTGAAAATGATACATATAAAAGGCAGGAGAATGGAGCTAATGATGTAGCTTTTCCAAGGAGCTGACACAGGCATGATGGGCCGAATGGTCATCTCCTGTGCTGTGTACTTGTATAACTTTATCAGTGCTTACCAATTGGAAATAGCTAAGTATTTGATAGGGTAAATAGAGAGAAACTAATTCCTCTGGTGGAGGAGTCCAGAACAAGGGGGCATAACCTTAAAATTTGCATTAGGTTGCTCAGAGGTGATGCCAGGAAGCACTTCACACAAAGGGTCATGGAAATCAGGAACTCTCGTCCCCAAAAAAGTCTAGATGCTGGGGGTCAATTGAAAATTTGAAAACTGAGATTGATAGATTTTTGTTATGTTCGGGTTATTGATCCAAGGTGGGAAGATGGAGTTGAGATGCAGATCAGTCATGAGCTGATTGAATGGTGGAACAGGCTCAAGGAGCTGAATAGTCTACTCCTGTTTCTATGGAATAGAATCATAGAATGGGTACAACGTAGAAGGAGGCCGTTTGGCCCATCGGGTCTCTGCCAGCCCACTGAAAGGGCATTTAGCTAGTCCCACTACCCCGCCCTTTCCCTGTAGCCCTGATAATATTTTCCCTTCAGCTGCTTATCCAATTCCATTTTGAAAGCCACGATTGAATCTCCCTCTACCACACTCTCAGGCATTCCAGAGCCTAACCACTCTCTGCATAAAAAAGTTTTTCCTCAGAATCAGTGTCCTCTGATTCTCAACCCTTCTACCAATAGGAACAGTTTCTTCCTATCTAATCTGTTTAGACTGCTCATGATTTTGAACACCTCTAACAAATCTGCTCTCAACCTTCCCTCCTCTAAGGAGATCAACCCCAGCTTCTCCATTCTATACATGTAACTGAAGTCCCTTATCTTGGAATCATTCTTGTAGATCTTTTCTGCACCCTCTCTAAAGTGTTCTCATCCTTCCTAACGTGTGGTACCCAGAATTGGACACAATACTCCTGTTGAGGCTAAACCAGTGTTTTATAAAGGTTCATCATAACTTCCTTGCTTTTGTACTCTATGCCAGTATTTACTAAGCCCAGGATCCCACATGTCTCCTTAACCACTTTCTCAGCCTGCCCAGCCACCTTCAATGATTTATACAGCGTGACGTCTCTATGTTCCTGCACCACGTTTAGAATTGTGGCCTTTATTTTATATTGTTATATATTTTATAATTTCTATGCTGCTAACTTTATCTCTGCAAAACATGACTATGCCATCTCTCTGTGTGGTATCGCCCGGTCACTTGAGGTCAGTTGCAACATGATGAAAATGCCAAGTACAATAGGCCAACTGTTTACCAGAGAGAGAACATACTGAAATGAATTAGATGTATGATCAGATTTACCTGAGGTACAAAAACTTCCATGCCAGCCAAAACCACATCACTTCCTTCAATAGCACAGTTAAAAAGGCGTCGAAGAGTGAAAGCAGTTGTTTGCCCTGGAAAGACTGCAAATAACTAATAGATGCCTGAAAGTAATTTCAAAGGTGTAATTGAATTAATGGGTTCCGATCACATCAGCAACTATGAGAGTGAATCCCAAATGGTTTGCAAATGTTATCAACAAGGATTTTTCTTTTGGAAGATTTGATTGATGCTGACCTTACTTTCCTCTCTTCTTGCCATCCACTCACAAACGCAGCTTGACATTGTTTATTCAAATTGCTTCAATGGCTTTGCCTGGTAATTTAACCCATGAGTTAAGTTTTTTCCACTTGCACACTCCCGACGTGGACTCTTGGCTGCCAGTAAGTGCATATTGGGAAATCATACTTATGTGGCTTACGATTTCCCGACCAGTCACTTCCAAGCATGTGAAACACCAAGGTGCAGGTGCTGACATGATCTCCCCAATGTGTTTTCCCAGTGGGAGAGACACCTTGCCAGGAGTGTGCGGCTGGAAAATTTCACCTTGTACATCTGTGATGCTTTGTGTGAGAGAATGCTGACACAATGGCCCCCACTTTCCAGTAATTTCCAAAATGATGTCACTTCATTTGTGATCCCTTTATCGCGGCACAGGACATCTCTGGGTCAACGTTAGGGGACAAATTTTCTAAGTTGGTGCTGCACGTGTATCAGAGGATTGTGGGCACTCAATGATGGAAAAGGGCTGTTGGTCAGAGTGACTACAATTTCCTGAAATTCATGGCTAGCAAACGAGACTCCTTGGAACTTGGAAAATTGCCCCCTTTGATGGAGTTCTCAAAATCCTGATGTTATCATTTCTTTTGTATGTTTGTGGTGGGGAAAAGCTCCGTCATAGACGTCCACAGGACTTCCCACAGCTGACTGAGCTGCACTAGCCTGTGTGCTCCAACAGAGCCCTGCTTCATAATGAGTAGGTCTACCAGGCAAGGTATCTCCTGCACTTTGTCGGCTACAGAACAACTGGATGTGGGGTATAGCCACATCACAAACCATGGTGTTTTCCAGAGGGAGAAAACCTCGTTGAGGAACCAAGGCTGAACATAAAGAAGGTTGAGAAGAGAAAGAAAGACTTACATTAATAAAGCGCCTTTCACAACTACAGGGCATCCCAAAGCACATTACAGCTGATGAAGTGTAGTTATTATTGTAATGTAAGAAAACCAGCAGCCAAAAATGCGCTCAGCAAGCTCCCACAAACAGCAACTGATAATGACCAGATAATTTGTTTCTGTGCTGTTGATTGAAGGGTAAACATTAGCCAGCACGATAAGTCCCCTGCTCTTCTTCAAAATAGTTCCATTGGATATTTTGCACCCACCTAAAAGGGCAGACAGAGCCTTGGTTTAATGTCTCTTTGAAAAGATAGCACCTCCAACAGTGCAGCACTGGAAAGTTAGTGTTGACTTTTAGGCTTAAGTTCTGGAGTGGGACTTGAACCCACAACCTTCAAGCCTACTCACTACAGCTGATATTGAGACAGCAAGGGAGGCATTATTCAAGGAGTAGTGGTTTGGGAAAGAAAGGTTGGACCAAGCACTGCATGATTTTATAAATGTAGGGACGAAAAGGAAGAATGGGGAAAAGCAAGGAGTTTGTCAGTCCTGAGGTCCTCGGAGAAATTCAGTTAGAGTAGGAATCGATGCAATGGATCTTGATTTCAGCACAGTGAAGATACAGGGAGGAGGAAGAGTTAGTGGAATGTCACCATTGGAATTTGGAAGGGACAAGACAGAAATGTTCACTGACCTTAATGATATCTATAAAACATAAAAACCCAAGAAAGGTTTTGACAGAGCGAGAAAGAGAGCCAGAGGTCAATGGTGTGCCCTTCTGACTTTAAATCCGTTATCAACAACAATAACTTGCACTTATAGAACAGCTTTAACATAATAAAATGTCCCTAGGTGCTTACATCAGGACCAGGTTATGCCACGCGGCTTATGTGGAGAGCAGTGCATAATTTTTTGTTGGCCTCAGCTTAGATTACTGTGAGGCCCATCTCTATACTATTCTCAACCCTTCTTCCATTATTTAATGGGCCAGGTCTCATTCCCAGTATCTCCTTGGACTTTCTGTGGTGTCTTTTGACATGGAAGTAGACACACTATGATATTTGTCCGAATAAAGTGTCAGTGCTAATTTTGCTCTGGCATTATTACCCCTTCCTGGGATGTCTTGCTGTAACTCTGTTATTTGAAATGTTGACATTTGTCTTCATTTTGTTGGACAAGCTGATGATATTTTCTAGCTTGTGTCATGCCACGCCAATAAAAAGGTGAGAAATCTTCTGCAAGATGCAAATACTGCAAGTGTTTTCTTCTGTGCATCTTAAATGAGACAAGTCTTCCCCCAGTTCATTGTTGGAAATTATTCTCCCAGCTATAATTATAGGTTGTGGTAAATTCTAATAAAATGGAGCATGCAAAAGCGACAGCGGTCGATGTAACTGCTTGCATTTTTAAGAGAAAATTTCCCCCTCCTCTGTTATCATAGATTGTAATATTTATCGGGCACATTGGGGGTAGAAATTGGGAAGCGTTGCACCCCTTTGTTGGCTGTAAAATGGGCACAATATATACCCATTTAGCAGTAAGAGTGGCTTGTATCCCATCTCATTGTGTGGTCCCACTGCCAAACTTGTGGGGTTTAGTTTATTAGGCAACCACGAAAACAAGCATTAGGTCCCCTTAAATATGCAAATTGGGACTTCAAGAGAGGGTCAGATGATTCTTCAACTTGATCATCAAACAAAGGTAAGTTTTTCAAAAGCACCAGGAGCCAGGAGGAGCCAGGAGGAGCAGGAATACTCCTCAGCCAACACCCAGGCTTTACAGGGAGTTGTGATCAGCCCCCACCCCCGGGAGTTACATGAGGGTCGCTGATGGCACAAATTGATGCGTCTTGTTGTGCAAGCTGTCTGTGGAGGTATGACCATTGCCCTTGGCCTGCAGTTGAGTCCCAAGGATCAAATGGATCCTGCACACTCTGCCTTTGATAATGATAATGGGACAAGTAAAGAAAGAAAAGATGTGTCCAGAGGGGTGTAAAAGAGGAGTCATTACCACATCTGCTGTCTGAAACAATGCAAACAATGGTTATGATCTGAAATTGGTGAACTCAATATTGAGTCTGGAAGACTGTAAAGTGCCTAATCAAAAGATGAGGTGCTGTACCTTGAGCTTATGTTGAGCTTCATTGGAACAGTGTAGGAGGCCAAACACAGAGAGGTCAGAGTGGAAGTGAGGCACAGAATCAAAATGAAAGACAACTGGAAGCAAACGGTCTTGCTTGCCGACTGAATAGAGGTGTTCTGCAAAGCAATCACCCAATCGGCGTTTGGTCTCTCCAGTGTAGAGGAGACTGCATCATTAGCAGTGAATACAATATATACTAAATTGAAAGAAGTACAAATAGATTGTTGTTTCACATGGAAGGAACTTTTGGGTCCCTGGATGGTGGGAAGGGAGGTGGTAAAAGGGCAGGTGTTGCATCTCCTGCTCTTGCACAGGAAGGTGCAGTGGGAAGAGGAGGGGATAATTAAACAGTGGACCAACGTGTTCCAAAATGGCTTTCTGAATGGCAAAGCACTGGAGAAGTACCACCAGTGGTACGTCCACAAGTTCCTCCAAATCCGGTGACAAGAAAGGTGGTTCAACAACAGCCTCCTCTCCCAAGCCAAACTGCCTAACATCGGGGCTAATCACCCAAAACCAGCTCCGCTGGGCGGGACATGTCGCTCGCATGCCTGACACCAGACTCCTGAAGCAGCTGTTCTACTCAAAACTTGGCCGCAACAGGAGAGTCCCAGGAGGAAAGTGGAAATGCTTTAGAGATGTGCTCGAAGCATCCATTAAGAGATCAAATAGCCCCATCGAGTCATGGTAGTCCCTGGCTCGTGACTAAACGGAGAAAGTTCATTCGGGAAGGTATTATACACCTCGAGGGATTTTGTTGGTTTCATGCTGAGGCAAAGTCAAGGTATTAGAGGGAGCACACAAACCTCCAAACTATTCATCTACCTGCCCCTCATGCGGCAGATCATGCATTGGACTTATCAGCCATCTGTTACAATCGACCGCTCCTGTCAAAGCCCCCAATCAAAATATATGATTCTGATTGTGGTGGGAGAAATGCACTGTTAATTCAATCCTGTCACTCTACAGACCACCTAACATATCATTTAAAACTTTCCAAATTAAAGAATGACACAGCCAAATTGTACTGTCTATTAACCTCCGAATGAGGCTAACCAAACCAGGTGTCTTTAAATCAACAAATTAAATCTTTAATTAGAAGTACTAAATTCTTAAACACTATGAAAATATAAACAACATATATAATAGAAAAAATTAGAGTCCTGGCAAATGTACAGTCCAATGTTGCTTGAAGTCCTCACAGATGTTGCTTGAAGTCCTCACAGCCGTCCGATGTGAAAAAAAGGTTCTTCCACAGTAGAACAGTCTGTCGTCTAACTCCAGCAGTAGGTGATACTTTCCTTCTTCCGCGATGGATTTCAACAATTTACAACTTGAGAACACTTTCAATAGAATCAATCTGACTTTAGAGTTTTTGAGGGATAAAAGATTGTCACAGTCTAACTTCCCTTCCTTCAGTTTAAATTACCAGAGATCTTTGTTTTGGCTTGACCTTTTTTTAGAATTTTGAGAGATATTAATTAAACAGACTAAAATCCTATTCCTTCAGTTTAAATGGCTGAGAACTCTTTTTTCAGGTGCTAAACACAACAGCTGTCTGTCTGTGTGTCCTCTGTGTCTGTGTTCTGTTAGAACAAACTGTCTTCCACTAAAAAGCCAGTTCAAAATTGAACTGTAACAAATGTATCACTGAATACTCACTCCCAGTGGCTGTATCTATGGTAACGAGAATGCACCCTTTGAATCGCAGTCTCCAAATGGCTGTTTCTAAGGCAATGAAAATGCACCTTCCTTTACTCCTGAGGCTTGCTGGTTCCTAAAGCAATACTGATCCTTTGCAAGCTGTAAAGGCAAACCGCATATACCCGAAAAAAAGAATTACAGGACCATGACACATCCCAGAACCTATGGAACCGGAGTGAAAGTAAGTCAGCCTCAATCCCAAGGGACTGCCTAAGAAGAGAAAATTGAATGGTAAAGAAAGACTTGCATTTATATATCACCTTTCATGACCACAGGACGTCACAAAGTGTTTACAGCAAACAAAGTACTGTTGAAGTGTAGCTACTGTTGAAATGTAGGAAATGCAGCAGTCAATTTGCACATAGTAAGAGATAATGACCAGATATTCTGATTTTTTAATGTTGGTTGAGGATTAAATATTGGCCAGGACACCAGATCTTTTATGTCCACCTGAGAGGGCATACAGGCCCTCGGTTTAACATCTCATGTGAAAGGCAGCATTGCCCACAGTGCAGTACTCCCTCAGTACTGCACTGAACTGTTAGCCTAGATTGCATGCTTAAGTCTCTCGAGGGGGGGTTGAACCACCACTTGCATCACTGGCTCAATTTGCCCTTTGTTGCCCCCCTACTTTTCACTGACCCGTTCATGAGATGTCATTTATATTTTTTCTCAGTATTTAACTTTATGCCTTTCCCCAAGGTTAGTTCAATGCAGCTTCTACACTATCAGTTCTGTACAGATAGTACCTACAGCTGGTTGGTTGTAAGGGAAATTAAACTTAGCAATTAATATAATTTCCATATAAAATTAACTAAATTCAATACCAGTTCAAAGGATGTGATTATGATCTTCAACATTTGTAAAGATGATACATAATCGTTTAAAATTATTGGGGAGAGCCAACTTTCCAATTAACCTAATTTGCATAAGATCCAATTAACATATTTCATTAATATGTCAGCCCTGATAGCATAATGAATACTCTCTTTAACTTTCATCAACCTAAGACTTTGTGTTTCTTTTGGAACTGAAGGAAGCTCTCTTAATTAAGTGCCGTTTGCATAATCTGTAGAAATTAGCTTAATATGTAATTAGCATAAATTATTAACATGTTATCCCTAATGGCCTAACAATTATACCCTCCATGTTCTCTGAAGATGGACTCACCAGTTTTTCAGTTGAAGAGGATTTGAAGATGCTTTGAGGCATAACACTGACTGTTACATCATCCTCCATCCTCTGTGATTGTCTCCTTGTTACAGGAGCTCATTGTCTCAACCTGGCCTGTTCCAGGCTATACAAGTGGCTTGAAGTTAAATTCTTCAGCTGGTGACCCAAAAATTTCCAAAACGTAAATGTAGACGCCAAGAAGCCTTTTTCATTTTACATGAAAGACGTCTTTCTTCCTCACATTATTCTGGTATCCCGCAATTTGGAAACACTAATTATTGGAATTCATAAAGTTTTTAATGAATTTTGTTTAGCATCAAAGTAAACCTCAGAACTCAAGCCATAATCCCAACCCTCGTCACCACCCCCCCACCAGCCACCAGCCATCACCCACCTCGCATCCTCTCTCCCAGTCCACTTTTGGAGCTGGTGTCAGTTGATTGCACTATTGTCTTTAAATCACATGGTTGTGGATTCAAGTCCTACTCCAAGACTTGAGCAGAAAAATCAAGGCTGATACTCTCTTGCAGCTCTGAGAGAGTGCTGCACTGTCAGAGGTGCTGTCTCTTGGATGCAATGTTAAACTAAAGCCCTGCCTGCACTCATAGGTGATGTAAAAGGTTACATGGTGCTATTTTAGAAGAAAAACAGCTCTCCCCAGTGTCCTGGCTAATATTTATCCTTCAATCAACAGCACAAGAACAGATTATCTAATCATTATCACATTGCTGTTTGTGGGAGTTTGCTGTGCTCAAATTGGCTCTGTGTTTCCTGCATAACAACAGTGACTACACTTCAAAAGTACTTCATTGGCCGTAAAGCGCTTTGAGATATCTGGTGGTTGTGAAAAGCGTTATATAAATTCAAGATTTTCTTCCATTCTCAAAAGAAACAGGTAACTGTTACCAGCTGAATCCAGGAGTTTAAATGCCACTATAGGTAAAGCAAAGCTGCTTTGATATCACATAGAATTTTACATCACAGCAACAGCCCATGCCAATGTTAATGCTTCACATAAGCCTTTTCCCACTCTATTTAATCATCTCACTCTATCAACACTCTATTCCTTCCTACTTATCTAGTTTCCCCTTAAATGTATCCATGTTATTCGCTTCAACTACTCCATGTGGCAGTGAGTTGCACGTTCTGACCACTCTCTGAGTAAAGTTATGAGTGACTATCCTATATTTTGGACTCCCACAAGTGGAAACATTTTGCCTGTGTCTACATTCTCATACTCCTTCACAATTTTAAACATTGCTCTGCTGTGCCAGTGTCATCAGTTTCTAACATATTGGTCTCACCCAGCTAATGCAACACCCGATGTAAAATCACCGATTGGCTCAGGCCAGTGCCTGTAAGACGGAAAGAACTTGCATTTTGATAGTGTCTTTCACAACCTCAAGATGTCCCAAAGTGCCTCACACCAATAAAGTATTTTGAAGAGTAGTCACTGAAGTAACGTAGGATACGTGGCAGCCAATTTGCGCACAGCAAGCTCCTGTAAACAGCAATGTGATAATGATCTGTTTTAATGATGTTAGTTGAGGGATAAATATTGACCAAAACACTGGGGTGCACTCAGCTGCTCTACTTTAAAATAGTGCCGTGGGATCTTTTAACTCCACCTGAGATTCAAAATCCAAAAGGCAGAATCTCTGCCAGCGCAGCACTCCACGGGGAGTATTAGCTGAGATTTTGTGCTTAAATCTTGGGAGTGGGACTTGAACCAACATTCTTCAGACTCAGAGAGATACCCACTGAGGCATGGCTGACACCAAATGTCAGAGGATTATATTTTGGAACAATCTATTGAAATGAACTATTTGAATAGGTTTGATTTCCTTGTTTAATGAGCTGATATTACAGACTGATTTTAAAGCACTGTGTGGAAAAAATTGCTGCAAAATTCTTGCAGTAATAGCAACCCTTCCAAAATACCGCAGTGAAAAATGAATACAGAGGCTTTTCAGGATGTAAGACAAGCTGGTATTGAATTAACCCAAGATGCTGAACCTTTCAACCTTTGTACTATTTAATTTCAGCAGATCTCAAGATGAATGCTTCTAAGTGGATAAAACTGTGGATTCCAGTAACGATGTTCCCTTTGGAATAGGGATAACACTATCATAGTGAAGCTCCAAAAAGGAAAGAGAGAGCAATAAGAAACTAATTGTTTAACAGGCTAGGCTGCAGTATGTGCTGATGTTTCACACTCGAGTTCTCAACAAGAAAATTCAGGCATTGAGGTATCCATACCTCTAACTGATCTCCCCTCATTTCCCTGCTCCCCCGTCTCCTCCATTCCTGACTCCCTGTGATACAATGTCAAACCAGGCACGTCTCTCACAGTATTTCCAATCATTCCATCGTTTAATTTTTTATGGAATTAACATTCAATTCACCTGCCACACATTCCTCAAATCCAAAACTGTGGAGCAAACAAAGAAGTTAGCAGTTCAGTTGAAATCAAGCTAATCCCTTGACAAGTGTAATCTGCAGTAAGTTTACTTCAAATTAATCTAGTTGTGGGGGAGTCCAAAACTAGGGACCATAAATAGAAAATAGTCACTAATAAATCCAACCAGGAATTCAGAAGAAACTTTACCAGAGACTAGTTAGAATGTGGAACTCACTTCCGAAAGGGGTCGTTGATGTGAAAAACATAGATGCACGCAAAGGGAAGCTACATGAGGGCAGTGGGGATAGCGTTAGATGAAAAGACTTTTTTAAAAAATAGTTTTTGGGATGCGAACATCACTGGCAAGGCCAGTATTTATTGCTTATCCCCAATTGCCCTTGAGCCGTGACTTGCTAGGCCATTTCAGAGAGAAGTTAAGAGTTGACCACATTTCCATGACACAGAGTTACATGAAAGCCAGACCAGACAGATTTCTTCCACTGGAGAACATTAGTAAATCAGATGGGTTTTTAAACAACAATCTAGTAGTTTTATGGCTACCATTTTATTCCAGATTGATTAATTAGCATTAAATTCCGCAGCTGCTGTGTTGGGATTTGAGCTCATATTTTCAGAGCATTAGTCAGAGCCTCCGTGTTACCAAGCTATGCCACGATGCTACCACCACATGGGCTAGCAACACAGCATAGACCAGTTTTTTCCCCCTTCATTTAGGTCATGTGGGTGTTGCTGATAAGGCTAGCATTTATTGTCCATCACTCAGTGTTCTTGAAAAGATAGTGGTGAACAACCTTCTTGAACCACTGTAGCTCGTGTGGTGTAGGTACTCCCACAGTGCTGTTAGATATGGAGTTCCAGGATTTTGACCGAATGACAATGAGGAAGCACCAGTATATATTTCAAAGTCAGGATGGTGTGTAACTTGGAGGGGAATTTGGAGTGGGTGGTGTTTCCATGTATCTACTGGCCTTGTCCTTCAAGCTGGTGGAATTCATGTGTTTGGGAGGTATTGCAGATGGCACACACTAAAAGCACTGGGCACTGGTGATCGAAGGAGTGAATATTTGCTGTGGTGAATGGGGTGCCAATCAAGTGGGCTGGTTTGTCCTGGATGGTGTCGAGCTTCTTGAGCATTGTTGGAGCTGCACTCATCCAGGCAAGTGAAGAGTGTTTCATCACACTCCTGACTTGTGCCTTGTAGATGGTGAACAGGCTTTGAGGAGTCAGGAGGCGGATCACTTGCTGCAGAATTCCCAGTCTCCAACCTGCTCTTGTAACCAAAGTATTTATGTGGCTGCTGCAGTTAAGTTTCTGGTCAATGGTGGCCCCCAGGATGTTGAATGTGGGGGATTTGATGATGGTAATGCTGTTGCATGTCAGGGAGAGGTGTTTAGACTCCCTCTTGTTGGAGATCATCATTGCCTGGCACTCGGGTGGTGCGAACATCCCCACTTCTAAGCTTACGATGAAAGGAAGGTCAGTGGTGAAACAGCTAAAGATGGTTGGGCCTAGGACACTGCCCTGGTTGTGGGATCACTTAGTTCTCTCTATTCTTTGGCCTCCTTATCTCGAGAGACA
Source organism: Heterodontus francisci (assembly GCF_036365525.1). NCBI lineage: Eukaryota > Metazoa > Chordata > Chondrichthyes > Heterodontiformes > Heterodontidae > Heterodontus > Heterodontus francisci. Next base: position 17,776,717 of record NC_090377.1, on the reverse strand, counting down.
ATGGATAAGCCCCTGGAGGTGGTCAGTGGTTTGTGAAGCAGCGCCTGGAGTGGTTATAAAGGCCAATTCTAGAGTGACAGGCTCTTCCACAGGTGCTGCAGAGAAATTTGTTTGTCGGGGCTGTTACACAGTTGGCTCTCCCCTTGCGCCTCTGTCTTTTTTCCTGCCAACTACTAAGTCTCTTCGACTCGCCACACTTTAGCCCTGTCTTTATGGCTGCCCGCCAGCTCTGGCGAATGCTGGCAACTGACTCCCACGACTTGTGATCAATGTCACAGGATTTCATGTCGCGTTTGCAGACGTCTTTAAAGCGGAGACATGGACGGCCGGTGGGTCTGATACCAGTGGCGAGCTCGCTGTGCAATGTGTCTTTGGGGATCCTGCCATCTTCCATGCGGCTCACATGGCCAAGCCCTCTCAAGCGCCGCTGGCTCAGTAGTGTGTATAAGCTGGGGATGTTGGCCGCCTCGAGGACTTCTGTGTTGGAGATACGGTCCTGCCACCTGATGCCAAATATTCTCCGGAGGCAGCGAAGATGGAATGAATTGAGATGTCACTCTTGGCTGACATAGGTTGTCCAGGCCTTGCTGCCATAGAGCAAGGTACTGAGGACACAGGCCTTATACACTCGGACTTTTGTGTTCCGTGTCAGTGCGCCATTTTCCCACACTCTCTTGGCCAGTCTGGACATAGCAGTGGAAGCCTTTCCCATGCGCTTGCTAATTTCTGCATCTAGAGGCAGGTTACTGGTGATAGTTGAGCCTAGGTAGGTGAACTCTTGAACCACTTCCAGAGCGTGGTCACCAATATTGATGGATGGAGCATTTCTGACGTCCTGCCCCATGATGTTCGTTTTCTTGAGGCTGATGGTTAGGCCAAATTCATTGCAGGCAGCCGCAAACCTGTCGATGAGACTCTGCAGGCACTCTTCGGTGTGAGATGTTAAAGCAGCATCGTCAGCAAAGAGGAGTTCCCTGATGAGGACTTTCCGTACTTTGGACTTCGCTCTTAGATGGGCAAGGTGGAACAAACTGCCCCCTGATCTTGTGTGGAGGAAAATTCCTTCTTCAGAGGACTTGACCGCATGTGAAAGCAGCAGGGGGAAGAAAATCCCAAAAAGTTCTCTCTATACGCATGCTATTTCCACTTGTTTAGCATCCATGTCATCGTGTGTTGTAGCTTTACCAGTTTGGCACTTCATTTTTTAGGTACACTTGGTACAGCAACTGGTACACTCTCTTACTCTCCTTGTTGAACCAGAGTTGGCCCGCTAGCTCGATGGTAATGGTAGAGTGGGAGATATGCTGGGCCATAGGGTTACAGATTGTGGTTGAATACAATTCTGTTGCTGCTGATGACCAACAGACCCTCATGGAGGCCCAGTTTTGAGCTGCTAGATCTGTTCTCAATCTATCCCATTTAACACAGTGGTCGTGCCACACAACATGATGGAGGGTGTCCTCAGTGTGAAGATGGGACTTAAACTTCACGAGGACTGTGCAGTGGTCACTTCCATTAATACTGCCATGGACAGATGCATCTGTGACAGGTAAATTGGTGAGGATGAGGTCAAGTAAGTTTTTTCCTCTTGTTGGTTCCCTCATCACCTGCTGCATGCCCTGTCTGGCAGCCATGTCATTCAGGACTCGGCCAGCTCTGTCAGTCATGGTGCTACCGAGCCACTCTTGTTGATGGATATTGAAGTCACCCAACTCCACCTGTGCCCTTGCTGTTTTCAATGCTACTTTCAAGTGGTGCTCAACAGGCATAAATAATGATTCATCAGGTGAGGCAGGGTGATAGGTGGTTTTCTTGTCCATGTTTGACCTGATGCCATGAGACCTCATGGGTTCCACGGCCACTCCCTCCCAACAGTATACCACCATGCACCACCTCTGGTGGGTCTGTCCTGCCAGTGGGACACAGCATATCCCAAGATAGTGATGGAGGAGTCTGGGGCATTGGCATGATTCTATGAGTCAGGCTGTTCCTAGCTTGTGAGATGGGTCTCCAATTTATGGCACAGGACCCCAGATGCTGGTGAGGAGGACTTTGCAGGGTCAACTGGGCTGGGTTGTGCCTTGGTCATGTCTGAATGCAATGCCTAGCTCGATGCCAGGTGGTTTTATTTTTATTACTTTATCAGAGCTGCTTGGTACAGCTAACTGGCTTACTCGGCCAATTCAGAGGGCAGTTTAGGGTCTGGAGTCATATATCGGCCATACTAGATAAGGATGGCAGATTTCTTTCCCTAAATGTGCGTTAGTGAACCAGATGGGCTTTTACAATGACTCAGTATTTTCATGGCCACCATTACTGATACTAACTTTTAAATTCTAGATTTTTTTAATTAACTGAATTTAAATTCGCCAGCTGCCATGGTGTGATTTGAACTCATGTCACCCCCATGACTAGACAATGATTACTAGTTCACTAATATAACCAATATGATACCATACCCCTGAGTAGTGGAGATGTGAAGATGGGTGAAAATGCTATGAGCTTGCTTTATAACGAATGAACATTGAGGAGGATTCCCAGTTGGGCATAATGGCCAGTTGCTGCACTGTGCATTCTATGTAATTCCATATATTCTGTTAAAAGAGTGAACACACTGCATGGAGACCACCATACTGTGAATCACCACTTTAAGAGTGTAGGCAAAGATTCGCCCTGTGCAATAGATGTCGTGAAATCAGAAACAAAAAATGCAGAGAGACAATCTTGCCCCAAAATATACAAGAGCAGAAGGAAACTATCAATAAGATAAGGCCATGTTGTCCTTTAAACGCTCACTTCTTCTGCAGTCCTATCAACTCTACTGCAGCCAATTTATCTCCTGAGATTAAATTCTATAAGTATTCTCCTTAGTCCCATTGGTTATACAACATTTTCACCCATCAACACATCTCCACTACTCAGCACAGCCTGATAGCACAGGAGACATGATGTTCCATGGCGCATTTGATCATCTCTGTCTATAATCCCAATGTTGGTTCAGTACTGAGGGAGCGCTGCATTCTTACCAGCGCCTTTCCCTGTCGCAGGTGGACGTAAAAGATCCCATGGCACTCTTTCGTAAAAGAGCAGAGGAGTTCTCCCAGGCCAATATTCATCCCTCAACCAACCTGACTGAAATAAAGATTATCTGGTCATTACCACATTGCTGTTTGTGGGGTCTTGCTGTGCACAGATAGACTGCTGCATTTCCTATATTACCACAGTGACTACACATCAGAAAGTGCTTCACTGGCTGTAAAGTGCTTTGAAACATTCTGAGATTATAAAAAGCGCTTTATATAAATGCAAGATTTTCCTTCTGTTATCTGTCATTAACATTTCTAACTCTAGATATTTGTTTTCCAGCTCAATTTGGTAGGAGTTAGTTGTCTGCTCCACAGTTATTTCTCCTGGAAGGCTGCTTGGCACATTAACTGCTCTGCAGAAAAGAAAAGTTGTTTCCAATCGCTGGTCTTACTTGAGGATCATCGCGCTCTGTGCGCTAAAATTAACACATGCAAACACCTGGCTAAATATAACGCAGACAGAAATATATAAGTAATTAAGTATTTGGATGTGAATTCTGTGCTGTAACCATTCAATGACGACGATTATCTTACTGCTGCTCACGGAACCTTGCTGTGCAAAAATTAACTGCTGTGTTTTACCACTTCAGAAGTACCTAATTGGTTGTAAAGTGTGTTTGGGGGCATCCTGTTCAAAATACGCTCCATATATTAAACACATTCCACATAGAAAGGAAGAAAGGTGTGTGCCTTACACATCCTCAGATGTCCCAAAGCACTTTACAATCAATTAGATATTTTTGAAATGATACTGTGGCAGGAAACGCAGCAGGCAATTTGTGCGGAGCAGGGTTCCACGAGCAGCAAGAAAATAATCAAAGAATGGTTACAGCACTGAAGGAGTCCATTGGCCGTTTGAGTCTGTGTTATCTATAATGACCAGATAATCAGCTGTAGTGATGCTGATTAAGGGATATTGTCCAGGACACCAGGAAGAGCCTTCCTGCACTTCTTTTATATAGTGGCCATGAGATCTTTGACATCCACCTGAGAAGGCAGATGGGACGTCAGTTTAACATCTCACCTTAAAGATGTCATCTCCCACACTGTTCCCTCAGTGCTGCATTGAAGTGTCAGCCTTGGACTATGTGCTCAAGTTGCTGAAGGGGGACTTAAACTCACAACCATCTGACTGCGAGCCAAGAGTGCTACCCACTGAGCCACAGCTGACACCGCTAATGTAACTTGACTAGGTCTTGTTATCATATTATGTTTTATTATGAAGGGGATAATTTTCTGCGTGCTAGTGGTGGAGAGCTTTGCCCATGGGCAGTGCGTGCTTGAACATCATGGTTCTCTGTTGCCAACTTTGCCCTCGGAAAATGACCCCGAACCTATAGAAGTGAGGATTGAGAGTTATTCATGGCAGGCAATAAAAAGGCATGGATTTAAATTTCAAATGATGCTTCCGAGTGAATGAGCTACAACAGTCTATCACAGCAGTGCAATTGTTCCAGTATTGATTCAACTCTTCATCTTCAAAGAGAAAACGTACTTTTCGCATAAACGCCATGATTTGATGGATTCTTTTTGAGGCACTTAGACTGTTAAAGTGCAATAAATGCTCCATGATTAACAAACTTTATACGGATTCATTACATGAGAATGAGGAGAGCTGGGCCAGTCTGTCTCGCCTTTGCAATGTCCCAATACTGTATGCTCGGAATTGATTTAAGTAAGCATCGAGTCAACGCTGAGAAATTGCAGCGATGAGTACAATCTCCATCTTAAAGGTAGATCATATTTATCTATTATTGCAATAACCATATTGTAAAAAGTACATGTTTCTGCGGAGCATTGTCAGTAAAGCTTGCCACAGAAACTTAGCAACAACAACTTGCATTTATATAGCACCTTTAGTGTTGTAAAACATCCCAAAGTGCTTCACAGGAGAGTTGCCACACAAATTTGACACTAAGCCATATAAGGACATATTAGGACAGGTGACCAAAAGCTTGGTCAAAGAAATACGAACATATGAACATCCGAATTAGAAGCAGAAGTAGGCCATTCGGCCCCTCGAGCCTGCTCCGCCATTTAGTAAGATCATGGCTGATCTGTGTATTTCGAATTCCATACTTCCATCTACCCCGATAACCTTTGATTCCCTTGCCTAACAAGAATCTATCTTCCCTGCCTTAAAATTCCCCGCCTCCACCACCTTCTGAGGCAGAGAATTCCAAAGTCGCACAACCCTCTGAGAGAAAAAAATTTCTCTTCATCTCTGTCCTAAAAGGGCGACCCCTAATGTTAAAACCCTTAGTTTTTCCCCCTAAATCTGGAGTCCCCCACAAGAGGAAACATCCTTTCCACATCCACCTTGTCAAGACTGTTCAGGATCTTATATACTTAAATTAAGTCTTCCCTCACTCTTCTAAACTCCAGTGAAAACAAGCCCAGTCTGTCCAACCTTTCCTCATAAGACAACCCGCTCATTCCAGGTATCAATCTAGTAAACCTCCTCTGAACTACCTCCAACTCATTCAAATCCTTCCTTAAATAAGGAGACCAAAACTGCACACAGTATTCGAGATGTGGTCTCACCAATGCCCTGCATAATTGAAGCATAACATCCTTACTTTTATTTTCAATTCCTCTCATAATAAAGGATAGCATTCCATCAGCTGCCTTTATTACTTGCTGTATCTGCAATAGGTTTTAAGGAGCACCTTAAAGGAGGAAAGAGATGTAGCGAGGCAGAGTGGTTTAGGGAGGGAATTCCAGAGCATAGGGTCTAAGCAGCTGAAGGCATGGTCATCAATGGTGGAGCTATTAAAAATGGGAATGCACAAGAGGCCCAATTTGGAGGGGTGCAGAGATCTCGGAGGGTTGTAGGGCTGGAGGAAGTTACAGCAATAGCAACGGGTGAGGCTGTGGAGGGATTTGAAAACAAGAATGAAAATTTTTTAATCCAGCTGTTGCCAGATCTGGAGCCAGTGTAGGTCAGCGAGCACAGGGGTGATGGGTGAACAGGATTTTCTGTGAGCCTTCATACCTTATAATGTGAAGGAATAATAGATAAGTTAAAGTATTTCCCATTGACTAAAAGCAAAGTGAACATTACTGGAACACCTGATTTGATTTGGACAGTGGAGCTCACTTTAGCAAAATATCTTGACATTTACCTACAGACTCATAAAGCAGATCATGAGCTGAAAATCAAATATTGTTGGTTAATAGTAACTTTAAGAAGTGGTCTGCAGATCATTTACTTCTTGTGCTGGCATTCCATGGTGGTCCTACTTTCTCCTTTCTTCCCATAAAAGGTAAAAGTTAAAGAAATCACTCTCTTAAGATTAACTCTTCCTTATAGCACCTCCAGCCATGAAGAAATTCCAGGTTCTTGTAGTTTTGTTTCCTTTTTCTCCCTCAGCTGACTCACATTGAGACCCAGTTTCACAGATGTTGGCAATTTCACCAGCAACAGTTTCTGCTTTGAGTGTAATTTTGCATGTCAGAAAGTGATCATGTCTACCGTTAAAATCGGAACCCTCATTTGGCTGAATTGCCAGGTTAGCCAGGTGTCCTGGCCAATATTTATCCCTCAACCAACGGGCATATAACAGATGATCTGGTCAATATCACTTTGATGTTTGTGGGAGCCTGCTGTGCGGAAATTGGCTCCAGTGTTTTCTACATTATCACACAGACTACACTTCAACAGTATGTAATTGGTCGTAAAAGACCATGGAATGATCTACGGGAGTGAAAGTCGTTATAGAGATACAAGTGTTTCTTCTTCCTAAGTTCTCCAGAGAACAGAAATTAATTTTAAGAGAAGCTACACCTGTGATATGGATGTAGACAGCATAACAAAAGTGACTTCAAGTCATTAAGCCTCATATAAAAAAAATTGTGGAATTAGAGTCGGCAGAAAGAAATCAAATTAAAGACAGAGTGAAAATAGAGAAACAGAGAGCAGGAAGGAAAATGGACAACAGTTTGAACACGGAGACAGGTTTAATTTTTCTTCAGTTTTAAAATTCAGTTCTAAATGTTTAATTTTGTAGTTTAGAGTTGGTTAATGTAGTAACAAAGCCATTTGCTCAGCTTAGCCTCCATTTTGATGGGTCACACCAGCAGAAGCCAAGGGCCAATCCCATTATGCTTAAATGACCCCAAGGCTGTAAGGCAGTCAGCCTATGTCAATGATGTACCTTAGTGATCAGTAGAAGCACTAACTCCCTCCACTACCCTCCTGGGATGATCATTAACCAAGGGAGGGAATTGTCCTAGTGTTCAGTAAGATAATGTCCCAGAGGGAGAATTTTACGAATTTGTTTCTACCATCATATCCATATCAAGGGAATTTATTATAAACTATCACTATCTCAGGCCTGAGTACTGATCCCAGGGATGCCCAGGTAGTTACAGCCCTCCATTTCAATGCAGTTCCATGTTTCCCATTTGTTTCCTTTAATTCAGGCAATTTTTGATCCATGACAGGCTTCTCCCAATCCTCACCTTCTAACCTGATGGATGAGTTTCCTATCTCACACTGCATCAAAAGCTTTGCTAAACTCTAATCCACTCAGTATTCATTGTCCAACAACCCCATTCTTCTGCTCAAAGACCTTCAATAGATTTGATAGGCATACCTTCCTTTGCAAAATGGCAGACTGACTCGCTCGTGCTATAAATTCATATTTAGTGCTGTTCCTTTAAGGAAACTTACAATCTAGCATCATCAACGTGGGTTCTTTTTGAAAGGCACACATTGCTTTCAAGGTCAAATATTCCTCTGTGTCTCCATCATAGCCTACATTAATAAATTCTGACAGTTCTATAAATCATCACAGTTTCATATCTAGCAGAATATGGATTAGGTTTGTGACTCATCATTAATCTAAAGTATTAAACCTTATTTAAAATGCATTTTGAGTTCATAAAAAGAATGCAGAAAACGGCAGCTTGATTTACTTTGGTCAGTTTCCTGGCCATAATTACCAGCTAATTGCTATTTAGTGGTTGTGTGCAGATCCATTGCAGTCGGGTTCAATTCAATGTGATAAGCGTAAACTGGTGCTGATTATGTCAAAGGTTAATCAGTTGCCAAAATAACAACATCGCAATAAATGATGCTATCATTCAGGCACAGGTTAATAGGGCCTAGTTGGAGATTTATGCCTGTTGAGAGCAGGTCCAGGTCACATTCTGGACCTGGGCACGCCTCTGCCAGTGAAAATGAGAGCCAGAATCAATCCAAGTGGGACCCTGGAGGGATCAGTTACCATTAAAGAGATACCCTGAAGGGTACCTGAAATATTAGAAAATATAGCTCTAGGACCTTTACCTCACTGAACATAGAAACAAGCTTGAGACTTTCCCTTGAATGGGACCTGTCTCAGGAGGGTGGTGGGGGGTGGGGTGGTTGGTGCTTCTACCTGCCGCAGAGATACACCCCTGACCCAGGCTGGTCTCAGGGGTCATTTAAGCACAGGAGGCAGGGGCCTTGGCATCTTCTGAGGTGTCCCACCGAAATGGGGACAGAGTCTAGTCTTATAGCGAGACTCCAAGATCTGTCTCGGCAGAGGGGTTATCAGCAAAAACTGAATTGAAAAATATTATTAGCCCTCCTCTGGCCTATACAATGCCAGGTCACCTCTCATTTTATACAGTGAGACAATTTCCAGGTGGGCAATGCAACAGCACCCAGCAGTGTTGGCGTAATCCAGCAAGTTGCTTCTCTACACATGAAAATAATCAGAATCATGAGTGGCTGAGAGCAGCACAAACATTAAGCCAAGGCCCCCGTCTGCCCTCTCAGCTGGATGTAAAAGAGCCCGCTGCACTATTTTGGAGAAGAACAGGTGAGTTCCACCAGTGTCCTGACCAATATGTAGCCCGCAACCAACACCACGAAAATAACATTTCAATTGATCATTTATTCACATTGCTGTCAGTGGGAGTTTGCTATGCTCAAATTGGCTGCTGTATTTCCTACATTACAACAGTGACTACATTTCAAAAAATACTTCATCGCTGTAAAGGGCTTTGGGACATTCTGAGGTCATGAAAAGCCTGATATGAATGCAAGTTCTTATCTAATCTGTGCACCAGAAGTGTGTGGAGAGGTGGTGGCATAGTGGTAATTGTCACTAGACTAGTAACCCAGAGCCCCAGGCTAATGCTCTGGGGACATGGGTTTGAATCCCACAACAGATGGTGGAATTTGAATTCAATTAAGAAATCTGGAATTAAAAGCTAGTCTAGTGGTGCCAATGAAACATTGTCAATTGTTGTAAAAACCCATCTGGTTCACTAATGTCCTTTGGCCAAGGAAATCTGCCATCCTTACCTGGTCTGGCCTACATGTGGCCTAGCAAGCCATTCAGATCAAGGGAAATTAGGGATGTGCAATAAATGCTGGCCTAGGCAGCGATGCCCACATCTCACAAGCGAATAAAAAAAACCAGAAGTATGTTCTGCGTAGCTGATGCCTATAAAGAGAGCAGAGGTTTCACTTGAAGCAACGTTCTCCTCTCCGACAGGCCTGAGCAGCCTGATTTGGAAAGAATTTTCTGAGCAAGTTGCTTTTCTATATGGTTAATATATGCGACCTGGTCTTCGGAGACTTTGCTTGTTGCCAGTTTGCCCCAATATCTTTGCTGTTACTTTGAAAGTGCCAGCACAGGGTCCCCATTTTATTTACGGTTCCTGAAGGAAAAGTGAATGTGTGAAGGAATGGTCACCACTTGGTCAGGTTGCTGTTACAAATGAAAGCCTATATAGAAATGCATAGATCACCATGGTAACAGGCCATTCAGGAGAATGAGGACTACACTATCACATTTACCCGCTTGTTCCTATATCGCTTCAATTCCACCATCACTAAAACTGATTGTCTGGTCATTATCACATTGCATTTGCAGTATCTTGCTGTGAGAAAATCAGCAATCCCGTTTCCTACATTACAACAGCGATGTTGCTGAGAAAATGGCTCCGCTGGCTGGAAAATCTAGAACACGAGGTCACAGTCCCAGAATAAACAGTCAGCCATTTAAGACTGAGATGAAGAGAAAGTTCTCCACACAGAATCTTTAGGATTCTCTACCCCAGAGGGCTGTGGATGCTCAGTCATTGAGTATATTCCAGACAGAGATCATTAGATTTTTGAGTACTAAGAAAATTAAGGGATATGGGGATAGTGTGGGAAGGTGGAGTTGAGGTTGAAGATCAGCCATTATCTTATCGAATGAGGGAGCAGGCTCGAAGGAACACATGGCCTACTCCAGCTCCTATTTCTTATGTTCAGTTATGATGACACTTCAGAAGTACTTCAGTCGCTGTAAAGCGCTTTGGGATGTCCTGAGGTTGTGAAAGGTGCTGTATTTAATTGCACGTCTTACTTTCTTAACTTATTTCCCTTCATCCAACCTAATCTAAGATGTTGACATAGTTTCTACCTTCACCACCAGCCCAGGAACTGAATTCCATGTCCTCACAACTCATTGTGTAAAGACATTTCTCCTACTCTCTTCTTAATCCCTTTCATTTAATTTTGTATCTATGGTCCCTCAAATACTGCAACCTTGGGCAGGTAGGAATGAATGATACTAATTGCTTTGGGAACATTTGGGAAGTTTACTGTAGGGACGTTATGAAATTCTAGCTGTCCTATACTTAGAGAAAGGTAAGAAATCATAGTATATCAGTCAAATCACAGTGAGCTCATGGAAATTTGTGCCTGAGTGAATGAAAGAAAGACACATCATATAGTGTCTTTTGCATCCACATAATCTAGGCTGAAACTCCAGTGCAGTACTGAAGGCATGCTGCACTGTCAGAGGTGCCGACCTTCGGACAAGATGTGAAAAGGAGGATCAGTCTGCGCTCTCGGGTGGACGTAAAGGATCCCTTATCATTATTAAAAGAAGAGCAGGGGAGTTCTCCCCAGTGTCCTGGTCAATATGTATTTCTCAACCAATATCACTGAAAATGGATATTGCTGTTTGAGGGAACTTGCCGTACGTAAATAGGCTGCTGCATTTCCTGCATTACAGCAATGAATGTATTTTGAAAAGTACTTCATTGGCTGTAGAGCACTTTGAGACAACCTGAGTTCTTGAAAAGTGCTATATAAATGCAAGTCTTTCTTTCTCCTTTTGCCCATGGTACGTGCCAAAGTGCTTTACAGTCAATTGAGTAATTTTTGAAGAGTAATCACTATTGTTTTGTAGGCAGTTGTGGTAACCAATTTGCACACAGCAAGGCCCCACACACGGCAATGAGATAAATGACCAGTTAATCTGTTTATAACAGTATTGAGTGCATGCAAAAGTCTGATTCCTCATGGTTAGACTCAAGAGTGGGAGATTTACTCCAATGTTACCTTCACTACACCGTTTAATATGGTGCAAGCCTTTGGCCTAGTGGTCACATTCTTGCTTCTAAGTCAGAAAGTGTGGTGTTCAAACCCAGCTCCAGGTAATCCCAGTGACTGGAGACTAGAGCTCCAGCTCTGAATTCTGGATTGATACCTACTCATGTCCAGTGGGCTTGGACAGCCTGACCCTCATCATAGGGGTTGTGGAACACCCTTAACTCCTCCTGCTGTACAACCCCATTCCCTACTCCACACTATTCTCTAAGGGAGGAGTGTAACGATACAAACCGACAACCATTTAATACCTTATATATCTTGATGTGCACCCCCCCCCCACCCAAATCCATTTCTATCTAAAGTTTAAACTTCTCTAAATCATCAATGAGGTAGATTCAATAAATTTGTCATTTCAACTCTTGCAGGTGTGATATGTCATCGGATACATGTGCGTGCAAATAGTGATCTCTCATCCATTAGACTATGTTAATCTTTAAGGCACCTTATATTATTTGAAGTTCATAGTTACAATCATAAATACAATATCTGATCGATATTTTCTACCTGCTCCATGTGCACAATGCCAGGCTTCTACAGGCATCAACAGGCATCTGCTGTTTTAGTGTATTCTCCAAGTTCCTCTAGATAGTAGCAGTCTGAGCTTCCATGTATTTATACTGTTAATTTTACATATTTAGTTGCAGAATGCACTCAATGATGGAGCTTAATGAGATCTTTCCCTAATCCTGCTGCTAATGCTGACCTCAACTGCATGAGCTGAAAGAACTGAGTTTCATCAGTAATGTCCTTAGATCATAAAATAATTAGGGATCAGGAAGATCATTCTGCCCAAGTTAATTCATTCATCTGGAGAGATCTCAACTCACCCCACACACACACGTTGTAGTATCCAGTTGTTTATTCAATGACTCCAGGGTTTCTGCTTCAACGACTGTATCTGGAAGTTTATTGCACATGTCGATTATTGCGCACTGCATACTATTCTGGCCGCCATATTCTAAAAAGAATATAGAGACGGTGCAAAATGATTTACAGAGATGATACCAGAAATATGGGGGAAATCTATCAGGAGCGGATGAACAGGCTGGATCTCTTTACTCTTGAAAAGAAAAGGCTGTGAGGTGACCTTATAGAGGTCTTTAAAGTAGGCACAGTTAGAATGTTTCCAATTTTGGGAAAGAGCAAAACTAGAGACCATCAATAGAAGATAGTCACCAAGAAATCCAATAGGGTTTCACAGCTCCAGCGACCCGGGTTCGATTCTGGGTACTGCCTGTGTGGAGTTTGCACGTTCTCCCTGTGACTGTGTGGGTTTCTGCCGGGTGCTCCGGTTTCCTCCCACAGCCAAAGACTTGCAGGTTGTTAGGTAAATTGGCCATTGTAAATTGCCCCTAGTATAGGTAGGAGAATGGTGGGGACGTGGCAGGGAATATGGGATTAATGTGGGATTAGTATAAAAATGGGTGGTTGTTGGTCAGCACAGACTCAGTGGGCCGAAGGGCCTGTTTCAGTGCTGTATCTCTATGACTATACCCAGAGAGTGGTGAGAATGTGGGACTTGCTGCCACAAGGAACAGTTGAAGCAAATAGTAAAAGGAGAGGGTAGACAAGGATATGAGGGAGGAGGGAATGGAGGCTTATGCTGATAGAGTTAGATGGGGAAAGATGCGAGGAGACCTGAATGGAGCAGAAATGGTGGAATTGACTTGTTGAGTGTAATGACCTGTTTCTGTGCTGTAAATCCAATGTGTGAAGAAGAATCTCCTGATATCAATCCTAATATTACCTTTAATGATCTGTGCCCTCTAGATCTACTCCCACAGTTTAATTAAAGTAATATTCTGGATTACCTTTGTCTGTGCCCTTAATATTTTCACCGTCTTTCAGATGAGGCTTTAAACAGAGGACCTGCTTGCCCTCTTAGGTGGGCATTAAAGATCCCACAGCCACTATTCAAGGGGGAGTTCTCTTTGATTTCCTGGACAATATTTGTCCCACAACTGACATCACTAAAACAGATTATTTCGTCTTGATCATATTGCTGTTTGTGGGAGCTTGCTGTCTGTGAATGGCTGTCACATTACCTACATCACAACACTGACTACACTTCAAAAGTAAATCATTGGTTGTAAAGCACTTTAGGACATCCTGTGGTTGTGAAAGGCGCTATACAAATGCAAGTCTTTCATTTTTTTCTGATATATTCTATCAGGTCACCTCTCAGATGTCACCTTTCTAGGTTTCCCATGTTTCTCCAGTATTTCCCTACAATTCATACCCCTGACACTGGGAGCTTGTGGTACTTAAAGACCTCTCTTGTTTTTTGGCGACCAGAAGCAGGCAGAATTGTCAAGGCATCAAATCTGCCAAGTGTCATAAATTACCTTCAGCTTCACCCTTAGCTATTTCATTACCATTCACGAAATAGGTGTATTACCTATTTTCCCTTGCTGTGCTTAGCACTTTATAGTTGTCAGTTCCCTCAAGAAAATCATTTTGTACCTTCAACATTCTTAGACTTGTGTTTTTTTTTCCTCCAATACAAGTGACGACATGTGAGATATACTGACATTTTAAGGTGCAAACCATTGTATTTTAAGTGTAATTACTTGTTTCTACATGTGATTGGCTTGTTTTCAGGTCGGTTTCTGACTTATCAGCTTTTTTGAGGTTATTGATCTGTTTTTGCTAGTTCTTTGGGTTGGTTTGTAGATGCATTTGAATAGTCCAATGATTCGTGATTTTGGCACTGTGAAAATGAGGGAAGGAGGAGGGATCTTGTCTTTAGAGCTTAAGAGAATTGAGAGCGGAAAGTTCAGGAGAAGGACTATATATCAGATGACAAGCTTTTTCATATGTACTATCTAGAAGTGTAGGGAAGGTGCTAAAAGATAGGAGAAAAACATTTATTTCACATACACTATAATCTGACACTAACTAAAGATCTGGTGTGGGAGATGAACCTATAAACGTCAATTACAGATATAGTAATGCAGACTAAGGCATGCACTGAAAGATACTTTGCAAGACTTCACGAAGAGCATTAGGAACACCTGTATCAAGGTGTCAGCTTTTTTGAATGGCAATCTATCAATGCTTCTTCAGTCTGGTGATGAAGTAAAGTTTGCCCACAATACAGTTGAACACGTCTGCATCCATATTACTACACTGTGCAGGTAATTACAATCATTAGCTGGGAAACTGAGTTGGGGAAATTAGTATTCATAGAATGGATAGCTCTATTTTATGCATAATTTAACCTGCTGCGATTTATCTAGCCGTCAACTTAATTAACACATTTTTTACCGTATTGAGAAAATGAAAAGCAAAATCAAACTGTAAGCATCTGCTCTCCGCTATGGAAAGAGACTAAATATTGAACTATAGACAAAAAAAAATTAGGAGGCTATCTCATTATTACAAACAAAACTCTGTAAATAAGATGCTCTTCGTATGAAGAGTCTCCATAAGAGATTCAGCACATAAGCATTAAATGATATTCCCCTGAGGGGTGACTTCAACTGTGATGAATGGTTCCTTTAGCTAAAACAAAAAGCTTCCAGTTTAGTTGAATGAATTAATATATCTCCATGTAGAATCTAATGAGACCTTGCTTTCTTTCAAGCTAAATGTTAAAGTATTTTTAAATAAATTATGTTACAGCTGAAAATGAGAATATAGACATGTATTTTTCCCCCTCCCACTGTAGATCCACATTGAACAAGCAGCAGAATGTTAGGACTTGTTGCACACTCCATTTCCATTTCTTGGACACAATCCATTAAACCTTCATATACTCAGCTTTTTAAAAACATTTTCATGGGATGTGGGCCTCACTGGCAAGGCCAGCATTTATTGCCCATTCTAATTGCCCTTGACAACTGAATGGCTTGCTGGGCCATTTAAGAGGGCACATTGCTGTGGGTCTGGAGTCACATGTAGGCCAGACCAGGTAAGGACAGCAGATTTCCTTCCCTAAAGGACATTAGTGAACTAGATGGGTTTTTATAACAATTGATGATAGTTTCATGGCACCATTACTGAGACTCGGTTTCAATTCCAGATGTTTATTAACTAATTGAATTTCAATTCCATGGTGGGATTTAAACCCATGTCCCCAGGGAATTAGCCTGAGCCACAGAATTACTAGTCCAGTGACATGACCAATACATCTTGTGCAGCCAGGTTCTTTAGTGATGTTTGCTGAATGTCGAATTGATAAAATTATATTTCTTTTTGCAAAAGATATTTATGCGAAACTGTGCAGATAAGCACCAAGGGATTTGGGTTTAATCACTTTCCTCCACATCTGTCCTTTACGAGTTTCACCGTGAATGTCACGGTATTATGAAGGGATTTATTTCTGATTCTGATTCTGTGACTATAGAAGGCAGTCAATTAAAATGAAGGATATTTTTCCTCCTCCGTGCTATTTAATTGTTCATATATTTGCTCTTATTTCTTATCAAAGGCATATCGGACAATCCACGGGAATTTAGCATTTTCCATTAATGGTTGTAAAATCATGTCAGAAAGTCCGAGGAAATTCAAGGCCTAAGTGTTTCACTGCGGGTAGTAACATGGCAAGTAAAATTCTATTTCTCCACATATGACTGTTCAATGACAGCACGTCAAATGATCTTTTTAAAAGACACGCCACCAGCCACTGTCACCTCAGTTTCGTTATTAACTTACTTTTAAAATGCTCTGTTACGGTACTGCTAGAGACCGTTAGGAACATAGGAACATGGGAGCGAGAGTAGGCCATTCAGCCCATTGAGACTGCCCCGCCATTCAATATGATCATGATTGATTCACTTCAAAGCTTTTTTCCCACATTATCCTCATATCCCCTTATGTCATTTGTATTTCAAAATCTGTCAATCTCTGCTTTAAACATACTCAATGACTGAGCTTCCACAGCCCTCTGGGTTAGAGAATTCCAAAGATTCACAACCCTCTGAGTAAAAGAATTTCTCCTCATCTTTCTCCTAAGTGATTTCCCCCTTATTTTGAAATTGTGTCCCCTGGTTCTAGACTCCCCAACATCTTAGCTGCATCTACTTTGTATCCCTTTAAGTATAACTCTAGAGAATACAGGCCCAGTTTCCCCAATCTTTCTTCATAGGACTGTCCCACCATCCCAGGAACAAGTCTGGTGAACCTTCGTTGCACTCCCTCTATGGCAATAATATCCTTTCTAAGGTAAGGGGACCAAAACTGCATGTAATACTCCATGTGCGGTCTAACCAAGGTTCTATACAATTGAAGCAAGACTTCACTACTACTATACACAAATCCTCTTGCTATAAAGGCTAACATGCCATTAGCCTGTTTAATTGCTTGTTGCACCTGCATGTTCACTTTCAGTGACTTCTTGACAAGGACACCCAGGTCCCTTTGTACATCCACACTTTCTAATCTCTTACCATTTAAGAAATACTCTGCACATCAGTTCCTCTTACCAAAGTGGATAACCTCACATTTTTCCACATTATATTCCATCTACCACATTTTTGCCCACTCACTAAGTCTGTCCAAATCCCCTTGAAGCCACTTTGCATCTTCCTCACAACACACATTCCCACCTAGTTTTGTGTCATCTGCGAACTTGGAAATATTACATTTGGTCCCCACTTCCAAATCATTGATATATATTGTGAACAGTGGCGGCCCAAGCACTGATCCCTGCGGTACCCCACTAGTCACAGGCTGCCAACGTGAGAATGGCCCATTTATTCCTACTCTCTGCTTTCTGCCTGTTTACCAATCCTTAATCCATGCCAGTATATTACCTCCTATCTCATGTGCTTTAATTTTGCTAACCAACCTCCTGTTGGGGAATTTATCAAAAGCCATCTGAAAATCCAAGTATACCACTTCCACCGACTCCCCTTTATCAATTATGTTAATAACAACCTCAAAAAACTCCAACTGGTTCGTCAAACATGATTTCCCATTCATAAATCCATGTGACTATGCCCAATCAGATCATTATTATCCAAGTGTCCATTTATCATATCCTTTAGAATAGATTCTAGCATTTTCCCAATGAACAATGTAAGGCAAACAGGTCTGTAGTTCCTCGTTTTCTCTATCCTTCCCTTCTTAAATAGTGGGATGACATTTGCGACCTTCCAATCTGCAGGAACTGCTCCAGAATATATAGAATTTTGGAAGTAGATCACCAATGCATCCACTATCTCCACAGCTACCTCTTTCAACACTCTGGGATGTAGAATATCAAGTCCTGGGGACTTATCAACCTTCAGCCCCCATTAATTTCTCCAATACAACCTTCTTACTAATACTAATTTCCTTCAATTCCTCATTCCCCCTAATCCCTTGGATCACTAATTTTGGGAGATTTCTTGTATCTTCCTCAGTGAAGACATGCACAAAGTCATCATTTAGCTTCTCTGCCATTTCTCTATTCCCCATTATAAATTCTCCCGACTCTGCCTGTAATGGACCCACATTTGTCTTAGCCAAACGTTTCCTTTTTACGTATCTGTAGACATTTTTACAGTCCATTTTTATATTTTGTGCTAGCTTACTCCCTTTCAGTTCTCCCTTTCTTTATCAGTTTTTTCGTCCTTCTTTGCTGTATTCTAAAATCCTCCCAATCCTCAGGTTTACTACTATTTCTGGCAACTTTATAGGCCTTTTCTTTTAATCTTATACAATCCTTACCTTCCTTTGTTAACCATGGTTGACTGCCTTTCCTTTTGCATCTGCCTGCCTGCCTGGTTCTCTTAGACTGCCTGGCGGTCATCCATTCCCTCTCTGCCTCCATGCTCCTAACCTGCGGTGTGACCATCTCCCTAAATGTGCTATCCACAAAGTCCTCTGCCTCGCGGATGCACAACAGTGACTCCAGCTGCCGCTCAAGTTCTGAAACTCGGAGCTCAAGCTTCTGCAGCCGAAGGAAAGGCAGTCTTGTGCCTTGAAGGAATGTATAGTTGCTGTAAACTATGTAATATTTCTTTAAAGACTATCCATTGCCTATGTACTGTCATACCTTTTAATGTATTTTCCCAATCCACCTCAGCCAATTTGCCCCTCATATCTTCATTATTTCCTTTGTTTAAATTTAACACCCTAGCTTCAGATTGAACTACCTCACTTACAAACATAATGTATCATATTATGGTCACTCATCCCTAAAGGTTCTTTTACAAGAAGATTATTAATTAGCCCTTTCTCATTACTTAATACTAGATCTAAAATAGTCTGTTCTCTAGTCAGTTCCTCAAGATACTGCTCTAGAAAACCATCCCTAACACATTCCAGAAACTCATCCTCCACAGCATTAGTGCTCATTAGGTTTACCCAGTCTATATACAGATTGAACTCACTCATGATTACTGTATTACCCATGCCACATGCTTCTCTAATCTCCTACTGTTTGGTGGCCTATAAACAACTCCTACCAATGTTTGCTGCTCCTTGCTGTTTCTTAGCTCCACCCAGATTCCACATTTTGTTCTTCCGATCTGAGATCCTCCCTTAATAATGTACTGATCCCATCCCTCATTATCAGCGCAACACCACTTCCTTTTCCTTTTTGTCTGTCCTTCCTAAATGCTGAATATCATTGAGTATTCAGTTCCCAGTCTTGGTCACCCTGTAGCCACGTTTCCGTTATAGCAATTAGATCATACCCATTTACCTCAATTTGGGCCTTTGAATCATCTACCTTGTTGCGAATGCTGTGTGCATTCAGGTAGAGTGCCCTTAACCTTGTCTTCTTGGCATTCTGCATTCTAAGTCTGGTTGATGCTCGCCTTTGTTTCGCCTGCCTTCTAATGTAACTTGCTACTTTTCTACCTCCTGTTACCAGCTTTACTTCCTTCCAGTTTGAGCTACCCCTCAGGTTCCCATCCTCCGACAAGATAGTTTAAACCCTCCCCAACAGCACTAGCAAATCTCCCTGCGAGGATATTAGTGCCATTCCTGTGAAGGTGTACCCCGTCCATCTTGTACAGGTCCCACCTGCCCCAGAACCAGTCCCAATGCCTCAGAAATCTGATGCCCTCCCTCCTACACCAGTTCTCCAGCCACATGTTCAATCGCTCAATCATCCTATTCCTATGCTCACCAGCATGTGGCACTGGGAGTAATCCTGCGATTACTGCTTTGGAGTTCCTGCTTTTTAATTTCCTTCCTAACTCCCCAAAATCTGCTTTCAGGACCTCATCCCTCTTCCTACCTATGTCATTGGTACCAATGTGGACCATGACCTCTGGCTGTACACCCTCCCACAAAAGGATGACATGCAGCTACTCTGTGACATCCTTGACCCTGGCACCAGGGAGGCAATACACCATCCTGGAGTCAAGTTTACTGCTGCAGAAACACCTGTTTGATCCCCTGACTACCGAATTCCTTATCATTATTGCTCTTCCACTCTTCTTCCTTCCTTCCTGTGCAGCTGAGCCACCCATGGTGCCACTGACTTTAGTCTGGCTACAGTCCCCTGAGGAACCATCACTCTCACCAGTATCCAAAATGGAAAACCGATTAGCAAGCAAGATAGACTAAGGGGACTCCTGCACTGCCTGCCTGGTTCTCTTAGACTGCCTGGCGGTCATCCATTCCCTCTCTGCCTCCATGCTCCGAACCTGCGGTGTGACCATCTCCCTAAATGTGCTATCCACAAAGTCCTCTGCCTCGCGGATGCACAACAGTGACTCCAGCTGCCGCTCAAGTTCTGAAACTCGGAGCTCATGCTTCTGCAGCCGGTGCCACATCCTGTAGTTGTGTTTGTCTTGGACAAGTGGTGTGTCCATGACTTCCCACATACCGCATGGCGTACATTCCACTTGGCCAAGCTGACCTGCCATAATGTAACTTTAAAAACTTTTTATTACAATGAGAAGTAAAATAACTTACCAGTTGCTCACCAATCAACTTCTTCCCCTGTACCAAAGACAGAGGCAGGTACTGGAGGCTGAAAAAAGGTAGAAGAAAGAAAGAAAGGAAGAAAGAAAGAAACAAAGAAAGAAACAAAGAAAGAACGAAAGGAGCCCCTCTCTCATGCACCAAACTTACACTTTACATTCTGTGAACTCAAATTTATTTTTTTCTTAATTTATGTTTCCCTCCTTTTCGAACTCCCTCACTTACCAAACTCCCTTCTTAACACTCCCTTCTTAACTTTTAAAAAAGAGAATGTCAAATTCCCTGTTATTTCTGAAGGAATTACTCCACAAGATTTAACATTGTAAACAAAACCTTTACTGTACAAGAGTTAAATACAGCAAAACGCTACTAAACACTACAATTTGGAAGCATGCTTTAAACTCTAAATCTCAATAGAACACTCCTATTTGACTGTCCCTTACACTTTACAGGACCTTGGTGGTTTGTTCAGTTCTCCTGGGACCAATCCAAAGCTCTTGGGAATTCACTTTGATTTCCTTAATTTCTCAGCTGTCTTCCGAGGTTTGAGATCACCTTCCAAATCTGGATTTTCCAGTTTGAGCTTGGGCCTGCCTCCAAACAGAAACACCCCTGGTTCTTGGTGACCTCTTTGCTCCTGAGTCCAACAGCTTTCCAAAAGCTAATTGCTTGTCTAAAAGTCAACTGACTGACTGTGTTAGCATGTATTCAAAAAAACACCTGACCCAAAAGGCATCTCCCTAGCAACATCTATTCCATAGCAAGGTGGTACATGTGGGATGTCCCAGATAGCAATTTAAACTAATGATTTCTGAATTCCAAATCTTCTCTTTGTCTGGGAAATCATATGAATAATTTAAACCCCTAACTGAGGTAGCTGCAGACACGCCATTGCCATCAAAAAGTTCAGAGAGACTCCCATTGTTTAGGGTCTCCACACTTCCCAATATTACCTTACTAAATAAAAATGGGCCACTACCCTTGGTTTGTTTGCCACTTTCTCAAACCAGGTGTTTTAATTTGTCTTGCATTAAAACGGAATCAATTCTCAAATTAAAAGTTATCTGTAGAAAATTGAAACAGATGATTACAACACCTTCCCCCTTGGAAAATATGAAAATTCATCACCATAATGATGTGTTTTCATTTACACCAACAAGAACAAAATGTGTACTTAAACTACCTTATCACATGCAGTACCTATAACACTGTCCACTAGATAGTCCATCTTGACAATATTCCTTTGCTGAATTTGTAACCTAAAAACAATGTCCTTAACCAAAAGATGATAGCATTTAAATAGTTGGAAAGGACACTTCCAAAACTGTGGTATGACAGTGAAATTTGTAAGTCTCCTTAAGGACAGTTGTAAGTCATTTAAAAAAATCAGTTACATATTAGATAGAGCATCAGCAATTGTGTTGCTGTTCTCTGCAACATGAATATTTTTTAGGTTAAAAGGTTGCAGCATCAAGCACCAGTGAAACAACCGATGATTCTTTGTGCAACACTTTCCAAAAACACGAGTGGATTATGATCAGTGTATATTTATGTTTCTCCTTGATTACCCAAAACATATATTTCAAACTGTTGAAGAGCCAAGACGAGGCTTAATGTTTCTTTTTGTGGTGTTTTCTGAAAGTTGTCTGCTTCTGTATGTGAAAATCCAAATTTTTACCAAGTCCCTAGGTAAACAATGATTCTGAAAGCCCCTCTGGCTTTTTCATACCAGTTAGTGAGAATTGTAAACCTTTTGGCCCTTCTGTACGTGGAGATTTCTCATCATTATCCACTTATAAATTATCAAACTCAATCTTTGAATCAATCTGTTCAGATTTCACTTTATTCTCTTCCATATTTCCAGGTCCTCCAATGCTTAAGTTCGAAAAGAATGTCCCAGTTAATTCCACAGTTAAATCTTCTGCTTAACTGCAGGCATATCTCTATCTTTAAGTCCATTCCCTAGACTCAAAGATTTTGAAGTCTCTTTTTGAGATAGCATACTTAAAATTGCTTCTTTCTGTGTTAACAACTCATTCTTTTGTTGGTCAAAATTTTATGCTCACTTTAAGAAAGTTGTTTAAATGATTTTCATGGTCAAATAAAAATGTTTGACATTAATAGTCACTTGGTAGTACAGAACTTGAGTACGTCTGAAAAAAGAGACACGTTGTCAAAACTTTTCATCTTGCACTCATCAGGACAGACGCAGGAATGCCAAATTTTATACACTTCCCAATATGACCTTATTAAATAAACATGTGCCCCCCTTTGATTTTTAACCTCCTTAGATTTGTTTGGCAGCTTCTCAAACCAAGTGTTTTCATTTGTCTTTTTAAAAAATCCCCAAATTAAAAGTTACCTCTAGAAAACTAATACAAACCATGAACCAGATGACCATAACAGCTCATTAAAACCTATTTCTTTGACCAAGCTTTGGATCACTAGTCCTAATATATCTTTACGTGGCACAGTGTCAAGCTTTTTTGAAAATGCTTCTGTGAAACACCTTGAGGCACTATACAAAGGCGCCATATAAATGTTGATGTTGTTGTATATGGACCACTCTTTTAAGTAACCTTGAGCTCAAATAGAAAGATGGTATTCTTGAGGAATAAGATCGTAAGGGCCAAAAAGCCAATTTCATTTCAACCAGCTTATGAGATTTGTACTTCTACCAGCAGGCATGAAGAGTAAGTTAAAAGAAAAGAGAAAGACTTGCATTTATATAGCACCCTATAATTGATAGATATTTAGATACTAGTGGCATCAAGAGATATGGGAATAATGCGGGATAGTGACTTTGAGGTAGATGATCATCCATGATTTAATTGAATGGCAGAGCAGGCTCAATGGGCTGAATAGCCTACTCTTGCTCCTGTATTCCTATGTTCCTAAACCTTTCATGACTACTGGATGGCTCAAAGAACTTTGCAGCCAATAAAGTGCTTCTTTTTTGAAGACTAATCGCTGTTAAAATGCAGGAAACATAGCAACCAGTATGTGCACAGCAAACTCCCACAAAACAGCAATGTGATAATGACCAGATAATCTGTCTTTGTGATATTGATGGAGGGATAAATATTAGCCAGGACACCGGGGATAACTTCCCCGCACTTCATAGAAATAGTGCCATGGAATCTTTTACTCCACCCGAGCAAGCAGATGGGGCCTCGGTTTAATGTCTCATCTGAAATGCAGCACCTCCAACAGTGCAGCGCTCCCTCAGTACTGCACTGGAGTGTCAGCCTTGATTTTTGTGCTAAAGCCCTGGAACCCAGAGCCTTGTGGCTCAGACACTAGAGTTCTACCACAGCTGACACAGCTGACACAGATTTTAACAGAAAGTTTGTAGATAAGTAAACAGAGACAAAGACACAAAGAAAATTGAATGAGGGATTGGAACAGTACTTTGTAACTCTGACATGGGACATGGAACGCCAGAAATCCATACTAACCCTAGCCAATATACACTGTGATTCCACACCTGACAGGTTCCTCACTTCAACCATGTTATGAGGTGTGTTGAGCATGGGGAATGTTGCTTGAAGCAAATTCCACTAAGTTTCTAGTGGCTTTGTCAGCGGCCTGGGAGCAGGTCAGTTGTCCAGTACTTTAGCCAACGTGTTGGCAAGAAGGAGGGGTGTGGAGGGGAATAAGAATGGAAGAAAACAAAGCCAGAATACTAAGCCAGAAAGAAAAGTTGTGACTAATGAAGGACATACTTTTAGCATCAGTGTTATTGGAATCCCAATCACATCTGTTTGGATTTGATGACTTTGTGCAGTTTCTTTTCATTTACTCTTGGGATATGGGCGTTGCTAGCAAGGCCAACACTTATTGCCCATTCCTAATGGCTCTTGCGAAAGTGGTGGTGAGCTGTCTTCTTAAACTGCAGCATATTGTGGTGGTATACCCACAGTGCTGTTAGGTGAAGCGTTTCAGGATTTTAACCCAGCGACAGTGAAGGAACGGTGATATAGTTCCAAGTCAGGATGGTGTGCGGCTTGGAGGGAACTTGCAGGTGGCAGTGTTCCCATGCATCTGCTGCCCCTGTCCTTCTAGGCGGTAGAAATTGTGAGTTTGAGAGGTGCTGCCAAAGAGGCATTGGCGAGTTGCTGCAGTGCACCTTTTAGATGGCACACACTGCAGACATGGTGAGTAGGTTATGGGTGAATAAGTGCTGCTTGATAACACTGTCGACAGCCCCTTCCATCACTTTGCTGATGATTCAGAGTAGGCTGATAGGGTGGTAATTGACAAGATTGAATATGTCCTGCTTTTTTGGACCATTAGCAGCAACAGCCGGTCACAATACACTGTAATGGTGATCATTTCACACTTCTCCACCAGCTAAGTAGCCATGCAGCTGATGCAGCTGATATAAAATCTTCTAAATACCCCACGGATTTGCCGGACTTTCATGTAATGGATTCATGCAAGTATAGAAAGTGACAATTTGCCCACGAGGCAAAAAGAAAATCCAAGATGTAAGAAAAAAGACGATCATCTTTAACGAGATATTGTTGCTTATGCTCTTGTCAGCCAATAAACTCATGTAATTTGCTTGCTTAATAGCTTCAAATCCACAAGCAAATGCCAAAAGTTTACTTTAAATGATAAATGGTGTGAGAATATTTCAGCCGATAGAAAGCCTTGCATTTTATATAGCATTTTGCACAATCGCTGGATGTCCCAAAGCTCTTTACAGTTAATGAAGTACTTTTGAAATATAGTCACTGTTGTAATGTGAGGAAACATGACAGCTGATTAGCGCACAGCAAGCTCCCACAAACTGTAATGTGATCACTTTTTTTTATTCATTCAAGTGGGCATCACTGGCTATGCCAGCATTTATTGCCCATCCCTAATTTCCCTTGAGAAGGTGGTGGTGAGCTGCC
Source organism: Heterodontus francisci (assembly GCF_036365525.1). Taxonomy (NCBI): domain Eukaryota; kingdom Metazoa; phylum Chordata; class Chondrichthyes; order Heterodontiformes; family Heterodontidae; genus Heterodontus; species Heterodontus francisci. The sequence continues at coordinate 17,751,482 of NC_090377.1, read as the reverse complement.
TTCTTGAACTGCTGCAGTCCATGTGAGGTAGGTACACCCACAGTGCTGTTAGGAGGGGAGTTCCAGGATTTTGACCCAGCGACAGTGAAGGAACGGCGATATAGTTCCAAGTCAGGATGGTGTGTGACTTGAACGGGAACTTGCAGTTGGTGATGTTCCCATGAATCTGCTGCTCTTGTCCTTCGTGATGACCAGATTATCGATTTTCTTTAGCTGGTGTTGGTGGAGGGATAACCTTTGGGCCAGCACAATGGGAGAAACTCCCTGCTGCTCTTCAGAATAGTGCCAAGGGATTTCTTTGTGCATCTGAGGCCAGACAGAACCATGGCTGAGTGTCTCATTGAAAGATGGGACTTACGACGGTGCAGCACTCCCTTAGTACTGTACTGGAGTGTCAGCCTTGATTTTGTGCTCAAATCTCCGGAGTGCGACTTGAATATACAACTTTCTGTCTCAGAGACAGGAGAGCTCCCAATACTGATACCTAAAGAAGAGGAGATCAGCCAGTGTGTTCCACATATTGGTGTTCACAAAAATATTTATTGATCATCTGTCTGGCAATACTGGCCACACTCTGAAGTTATTAAAGAACTGTCAGAGCATTTAATTTAAAAGAGAGCAACAATTATTAATACCTTGCTCTTTAACTCAGTCTATATGTGAATTAAATCAATCTTTTGGTCAAATTTAACTTCCTTTGCCTGAAGAAAAAGAGGCATGGAGGGGGTGGGGTGGGGTGGGGTGGGGTGGGGAGTGGGTGGTGGGCGGGGGTTCTGTGGTTGGGGTAGGGGTGGAGAATGTTTAAGATAGAGCTTGAAACATACCCACATCTTTTCTGTCCCAATCTGGCTGATTGTAATTTTAAATTGCAGGTTTTAAGGACACCTGCACCCAAAGTGGCAGGGCCCCTTTAAATATGCAGATCGCACTCCGATAACATAATGAGGGCCCGATCTGCATATTTAAACCTAAGGCCCGAGTGTGGGAGCAGCATTGCCATCCATGCCATGCCGGGGAACAGCAACCAGGGGCTGAAAAGGCCCAGCGAGGTAAATTGTTGCCCTTGCTACCTCTAGACTTGACTATTCAAATGCACTGCTGGCCAGCCCCCCATTTACCACCCTTCATAAACTCAAGCTCAGCCAAAACTCTACTGCATGTATCCTAACTCACACCAGGTCCCAGTCACCCATTATCCCTGTTCTCACTGACCTGCATTGGCTCCTGGTGCAGCAACACTTCCATTCGAACATTTTCATTATTGTTTTCAAATCCCTCAATGGCCTCGCCCCTCCTTATCTCTGTAGCCACCTCCGGCTGTATAACCCTCCGAGATCTCTGTAGCCACCTCCGGCTGTATAACCCTCCGAGATCTCTGTAGCCACCTCCGGCTGTATAACCCTCCGAGATCTCTGTAGCCACCTCCGGCTGTATAACCCTCCGAGATCTCTGTAGCCACCTCCGGCTGTATAACCCTCCGAGATCTCTGTAGCCACCTCCGGCTGTATAACCCTCCGAGATCTCTGTAGCCACCTCCGGCTGTATAACCCTCCGAGATCTCTGGGCTCCTCTGACTCTGGTCTCTTGCGCATCCCTGATTCTAATCGTTCTGCCACTGGCGTCTGTAATTTCAGCTGCCAAGGCCCACACCCTGGAATTCCCTCCCTATACCTGTCAGCCTCTCTCCTCCTTTAAGACACTCCTTAAAACCTACCTCTTTGCCCAAGCTTTTGGTCACCTGTCTAAATATCTTCTTATGTGACCCTGTGCCAAATTTTGTTTGATCACAATCCAGTGAAGTGCCTTGGAAAATTTTCCTACTTATATGAATGCAAGTTGTTTTTATTTGTAATTTTTTTTTTTGGTTTCCTTGTGGTTTAGGAGGAGCAGGAGAGTTCCTCCCAGTCCCACAAGTGAACCTTGAGCTTTCCCCCACCTGCTCTCGATCCCTCCTCCACTCCCCCTGACCTGGGTTACCCCTCTCATTTGCATTGTGCTGACAATTATTCCCCTGGGGCCCTGGCAGTGGTCTCCTGTCGCCTAATTTTAACACCCAGGCATCCATTTCCTGCTGACTTCCCGGAAATTCTGGTGGTGAAGTCAGCAAGCTAATGATGCTTGACAGTGAAATCATTCAGGCCTCCTTGCTACTGTACCCAAATGGTTTGGCCACTCACTTTGCCATGCTCTTGCCAGGGGGATTAAAATCACACCTGTACTGCCAACCCCTTTTTCCAAGTAATCCTTCTGATTAGCTTTTAACATGTTGAAAAGGAGAAATTTGCAGGGCCATGGGAAAAAAGCAGAGCGAATGGGACTAAATGGATAGTTCTTTCAAAGAACCAACACATTCGCGATGAGCTGAATGGCCTTCCTCTGTGTTGTATGTCTTTGTGCCATTAGCGGAGCAGGTTGTTCAATGCTGATTGCTATTAACACATTTTGCCATGAGGTCAAGTCTGAGTCGTGGTTAAAACAGAAAGAGCAAACTGTTAGCAGCTTCACTCCTGCTTGATGCACATCATAAAGACCAGCTCAGAGAAAGGAGATTGTGGCTTTAAGTTGAAACTTAGAATGAAATAGGCTGAAAAATAATGACTCAGAACAAAATTGATTTAGCATTTGGTTGAGAGTCAGAGGTGAAGCAGCAGCAGATAGTTTAAAGCTGAATGTACGTGAGACTTCATTGTGCTGCAGAAAGGACCTCATTTTTATAATCAAATCTATTTAGATACGTTTCATATTTTCCATTCTTCCCTCAGCCTCTTATGATGCTTTTTTGAAAATGCGTGTTATTTTCCAAAAGCTACTCAACCATTCACACATGAAATAGCCTATTTTCTGAGATGCTTTTATCATGTGTGATTATAGCATCGTACAAAATGCTGTCAACAAATCAAATAACCACTTTTTTGAGGGTCTTAGTATCAAGTTCAGCTTTCTGTCAACACTCTGCTATTCCCAAAGCCCAGTTTGTGGTGTTATATCCAATTGTGTATTTGGGAGTGGCCCAACATATATTGTTGGTAATAACATATTGTGAGTTCACTGGGGCAAAAACTAGTGTCCCATGGAAACAGTAAAGGTTGTCTTTTTTGCTGTTAGTAGTAAACCTTTGTATTAACCAGCACAGTTTAGCAAAGGCAATTCTGTTCAGATGGTTCCTTTCGAGCAATTTTGTTCCTTAATTTGATTTTGGGTTTTGGCCTTGAGAATGACTGAACAGGGACAAGGGTGAGTTACTAAAACAGAATGAAACAACTGAACTTTGGTGGTAAACATGTGCCAGACCATGAAGTAGAAGTCTTTACAGAGAACGTCATCACATCTTTCAAGAAGATCTCATAGCCCTTCACATAACATGAGTTACGTTGAAGTGCAGTGACCTGTTATGGGAGCAAAATTAAGCCTAATTGCAAATGAGAAAGAGCTTGCATTTATATTGCACCTTTCACGACCCCAGGATGTCCCAAAGCTTTTTGAAGCCCATAAAATACTTTTGAAGAGTAGTCACTATTGTATTGTAGGAAAGCTGCATTTGGTGACACTGCAACTGCAGAGGGTGGACTTCCTTATGTGGGCTGCTAAGAAACCCGCATCCCACTATTTATTGGCATATTCTGTGCAGTTTGCGGCACTGTAATTGATTGATTCCAAATAATTGATCATTCTGGCATCTGGCATCTGCCTGGGGCTGATTAAAAACACTGAGGTAAACTTGAACTCCCATCGGCAATAATATATACCCAATTGATAGGGGAAATCTGCGCATGCCTGGCAAAAGTACACACAGGCAAAGACACCAAAGACGCCTTCAAGTTGGCATCAGGAGATACAGTGATGTAGGAAACGCAGCTGCCAATTTGTTCGCAGCAAGATCCCTCAAACAGCAATGTGATAATGATCTGTTTTTAGTGATGTTGGTTGGGGGATAAATACTGGCCAGGACAACAAAGAGAACTTCCCTACTGTTTTTCAAAAAGTTGCTATGGAATCTTTTACAAGTGGGCAGTCAGGGCCTTGGTTTAATGTCTCATCCAAAAGATGGGAATGTCTGCTGCGATTTTAGGCTCAAATCCCACGGAGGGTAGCTTGAACCTACAATCTTCGAAGTCACAGTTGAGAGTGCTATTCACCGAGCAGCACTTGACACTTACTTGCAGACAGCTACTTGAAGCCAGGTGGAGGATCTTTCAACAGATGTAAACCCCACCCACACCTCCCAGCACCACACACAATGTAGCTTCCCCAATAGTTTCACGCAGTCAGATGGGGAAGACCAGAGGATAAGTAAGACAATGGATTATTCAACACTTACCTTCTTCACATCTGCAGCAGGCATCAATGACTACAATTTCAAAACTACTTAATTGGCTATGAAGCACTTTGGGATGTCATCAGGACATGAAAGGCGCCATATAAATGCAAACGTCTTGCTTCTACATCATGTCAAGATGCATATTAGCCTATTGCACCAGGCTGTCCCTGCTAGCTTCTTTTACCAAGCTTTTGGTCATTTGTCCTAATATCGCCTTATGTGGCTCAGTATCAAATTTTGTTTGGTAACAGTCCTGTGAAGCACATTGGGGCATTTAACTAGGCTAAAGTCACTATATACATGTCAATTGTTATTGTAGTGTGCAGCTTGGGTTAATCTAGGTACAGGACATGTTTCATGAAATCATGTGCAATTGAACTGAGCAGAGTTAACAGGCTGGATCTCCAATCAGTCTGCGTACAAAATTGATGCAGAGCTCCTCATCACAGCTGAGAGATGGCCGGCTGGATTTTAAGAGCTTGCTGCCGAGCTCAAAAAATTGCTGCCTGCCCATGCGGGCTGCATGCCAAAGAGCCACCGCAATCTCCTGAGTAGTGGCTCATTTAAATAGCTCAGGCAGCCATGCACCCACCAACCCCCCAACCCACCAATCACGTGGACGGGGCGGGCTGCCTGTTACTGGCAATGGCGTCAGCCGCCTGTGCGCAAGTGCTGGTGCCGTTTTTAAAGAGCAGCCAGCCCTGCCGGCACACTGAATTTTTAAAAAAGTAATCCCCCCAAAATTAAATAAATAAATTTATAAAACCCCTTTCCCACCCCCCCATAACAATTACAGTTACTATTTGCCCTTTCCTCCCCAAAAAATCAATTATCTTTTACATCTGACCTGCACCCCCCCCCCACCCCATACTGCACAAAGTTTAAACGTCAACCCTCATGCTGTGGGTGGCACAGTGGCGCAGTGGTTAGCACCGCAGCCTCACAGCTCCAGGGACCCGGGTTCGATTCTGGGTACTGCCTGTGTGGAGTTTGCAAGTTCTCCCTGTGACTGTGTGGGTTTTCGCCGGGTGCTCCCGTTTCCTCCCACAGCCAAAGACTTGCAGGTGATAGGTAAATTGGCCATTGTAAATTGCTCCTAGTGTGGGTAGGTGGTAGGGAATATGGGATTACTGTAGGGTTAGTATAAATGGGTGGTTGTTGGTCAGCACAGACTCGGTGGGCCGAAGGGCCTGTTTCAGTGCTGTATCTCTTCAAAAAAACCCTTCCCACCATCCCCTACACCCATTCTATTTATTTGACCCTGTTTCCACCCCCCACCTCACACTGAAAATCTTACCTCCTCCACCAGTGTGGCGCAGCGTTTCCCCGGACGGGGATCTGAAGGTGTGGGAGTGCCGGTCGCCTGGCCGAAGATTGCAGCAAGCCGTCAGGATCTCAGGTAAGTCTATTTAAATGTATTCATTTTATTGATTTGAATATTTTAACTGAGGTCCCGTCACCCAGCAGCGGGGGCGGGGGAGGGGGACCGCCACAGAGCCGCGCCGCCGCCAGGAGGATCTGACTAGACCCTCAAGGCGTTGAGGTCCGTGACGGGCCTCATCCAGAGCCATCTTCAGGCTCCCCACCGCCACAAACCCAATGCCTGGGGAAGAACAAAATCCAGCCCATTGTCTTTTAGAATTTCTGTTACAAGGGCTAGGCATACGTAACAAGCTGTGATTGATGTGGGTGCTTTCTGAAAGTGAACCTCTTTTCCCGTACAATACAAATGTGTAGACTAATCTGAAACTGTTCCCGCTGAGGTACAGTACCTTGATAACCCTCTCAGTGATCCAAGTGGTAGAAGTGTTGTACATTGGAAAACTCAGTGGCTTGGCACTATGCTATGAGACAGTTTGAAAGGGTAGAAAATTTTCAAAGAGTAGAGAACCTGAGCTTCTTTCAAGCCAACATAAAATGGGTTTATTTATAATTGGTTCTTTATCTAGTTATAGCAAAGCAACAGCAATACAGAGCACTGCAGTTTACATTGTGCAAGGTCAACTCATAGGACATGAAGTAATCATTGCTGCTCCAACTGTAACACTGCTGCAGAATTTTGTGAACAACCTGATCTTGGCAAGGTGGTGGACTTTTTTGTGTCAAACTTATCTCTCAGGAACAGACAAATAGAAATCGACCCTTCTCATCAGCAGTTTATTTTCTTCTCTGTCTCAAACCATTCATGGGCTCCTAGTTTGAACTCTTGGTTTCCTTGGAGATGGGTTTCAGACTTCCTTTGTTATTGAGTTGAAACACTTCTGCTGCTTGGCAGTAGAGAAACTTCCCTTGCTTCACTTTCCAACAAAGACCCCACAGATGTCCTCCTTGAGCCATGGTTGCTGGATGACGCGAGTCTTCCGATTGTGAAGACTTTTGTTAGGCAGGGGGATTAAGCGTTATGGAAACCAAGACAACTGGATTGAGTTAAGATACAGATCAGCTTTGGTCTCATTGAACGATGGAACAAGCATGAGGGGCTGAATGGCCTACTCCTGTTCCGATGTTTCAAATGTCCTTTTTTCCTGAAGACTTGTGGCTTAAGTATCGCACAATGCTGATTATCAGCATAAAATATTGAGAAAATTCCGGTGTTAAGTGGCTTCCGTTCGTTTTTATGCTTTGCCCCAATTTCCATCATATTTTACACTCAGTTGGCATAAACTCCACTGATCCCTCTGCTGCTCATTCATGTAGCTCTGGCCCCATGCAAAAGGGCAGCTCACACGAATTTCGCAAAAGAGTAAAAATGGTGGAACAGGTTTGAGGGCCCGAATGGCCTCCTCCTTTTCATGAAACAATTCTTGAAATATTCCTACTCACCTCTGCATACCTCGGCACTGCTTTCTTAAGATTATTAGCCGTGTCTCATGAATAGCTGAAAGATGCATTTTTTTCCTATACCTTATACATGTTTGTAAAATTGCATGTCGAACATGACTGAATTTCACACAGCTTCCTAGAGTGCTAGGACTGTTCAGTGGGTCCAGCCTCAAGAATTTGAACATAAGGGTGAGAATTTTAATTTCGAGGGGCTGATGGGTTAGGATCCAATATAATTCAGAAAGCACAGGGCTTGATGGATGAGAGTACAGGCAGCAAAGTTTTGATTGAGTTCAAGTTTATGAAGGGTGGAAGGTGTGAGACAAATATTTTTTATTCAATAGTAATGCCATATTTTCTTTTATAATGCTCCTGTGAAGCACCTGGGGTCGTTTTATTATGTTAAAGGAGCTATATAAATGTAAATTGTTGTAGTTGAGTCTGGAGGTGTCATAAGGCATAGATGGGGGTTTCAGCAGCAGATGGACTGAGGTAGGGGCAGAGAGGAGAGATATGACAGAGATGTAAGTAGACAGTCTTTGTGTTGCAGAGAATATGCAGTCGGAGGTTGAGCTCATGATCGTGTGGGATGCCAAGGATGCAAGCAGTCTGGTTAAGTCTGAGACTGTAGGCAAAGAGGGAGAAGGAATCAGTGGCAAAAGACACAGGACTTCCACCATCAGAGGAAATAGTTTCTCTTTATCTACCCCATCTTTAATCATCTTCAGAAAACTTCGGGACATGGCCTGGTTTCATCTACAAAATGAACAAGGGATCAGTAAGATAAGCACAGAGGCTGAAATAGGAAATAGACAGATATCGCATTCTTGAAGTAATTTCTTATCTTTTTCACCTGCCACTTAACAATGATGCAGTTGCCTTTGAGCATTCATTCTGCTCTAAATTATTTTAACTGAAACCTCTGTTAAATTGCATCTAATTTATCTGTGATTTACCCTTGCAAAATGTCAGAAGGATTTTGCTTAAACCAGTCAAGTAAAAGAGGCAGTGGAAATTGGGTCAGGATAGAAATGTAGGTAAATGTATATTGATGCCAGGTAAAAAGTGAAGAATTAGTCGACTATTTATCATTCCATATACTTATAGGCTACATCCCTCTCAATGTCAGGGAAAAACCAATAAACAAGACATTGGAAATAGCTGAAACAAGACTGAAGATTGATTCTGGTGAGAAGGGACATGAGAAGCAAGGATTTTAGCAGCTCTTCTTACTAGTTTCTTTGTTGTTCAGTGTCATCAGGGCCTAGCATTGCCAACTCTGGTTTGATATATTCTTGAAGGGTTTAAAGCACTGTTATGATCCGGTGAGAAAGGTGTCCAGGGGTTTCTCTCAGCCTTCACTTGGTCTTACCGGACCAGGGTTTAATCTTAAACACACCGTGTTTTTAGCTCCCCCTTGATGAATCCTTGTTCACCGCTTTCCAATTATAGGGAAAAGAAACCAGCACAAACTGGCTTTCTTAGGTTTAAAGAAGAAAAGTTGAAATTTAGTAAACTTGAACTTAAACTCTAATTCGGTTGATGCTTACGGTTACACAATGCGCCCAATCTAGCATGCATATGCGATACACACATGCAAATAGGGACAGAAAAGAGCAAAAGAAAAATAAAGTGGAAAGGTTTGAGGCAACTTCTGAAGAGTTGTTGTTACAGTTCTTCGAGCTCACTATAGAGTCCTTGATTGGAGGTCGATCTTGTTTTTCGTTGGGGCCCAGTATTCTTCTTAAACCTTGTTCGCTGGAGGAGACTTTTCTCTCTTGGGGTTCATGTGTCTTCAGTGGATGCAGAGGCTTGTGAGAAAAAGATGGGAGCAGACAGGAGAGATCTTCTTAATCCAGGAGCAAACAGACACTCTGAGTTCAAACTGTTCGTACAATGCAGAAAAACCCAGGTCGCCCAGCAGGTTAGTCATGTGACTAACCAGTCTTATCGCGTCTTGGATTGTATCACCTTAGCAGTCTCTGGAATGTTCCTCTTACACACAATACCTGGTGCTCAAGGTCCATTGTGGGTTGAATGTGTCAGGGAATGGTCCTTTGTCCTTCCAATCACTGTCTGTTAATATGCAAATATCTTTTCCAGCCATGGCTGATCTGTTTAACCAGTCCTTTCTTCACTCTAGTAACAGTTTAAAAATCAACGTTCATGACAAAATTAATGTGCCTCATTCTTGGAAGGTGGGGTCCTAGCATGACAGCACGATCTCTTGCCTCTATCCCCACACTCTCGCCATCAGTCACTCGACACATTCTCACAGCACACCACCTTCCCGCAGTCAACTGGACAGCAAGTAGGCTCTTAATTACCCATTGGATGATGCTTGACTGTCAGTCAAGCAGTTTTATTATCTGTTCTCCAATATTTTTATGACAATCAAACAAAAGAAAATGAAAAAAGTCAGATGCATTTTTAAAAATTGCCCCATGACTTTTTTTTGCTTGCAGCAGTGTCCTGGAGATTAATCTTGGACTCTAGGACAATCTCACAGAATTGCTCACTCTATCTGGGCGTATATGGAAGATGATATTCATGTGTTAGGAAACCTGGTGGAAATTCGTGCAAAGTGTAAAAAGGGACTATATGGGATTCCCATTCCATTTTTACTCACCTGGTTCAAGCAAAATTCTCCTGACATCCAGTGAGGGGAAATGCACATATAAATTAGATACAATTTAGAGTCATAGAGTCATTTACAGCCCAGAAGGAGGCCATTCAGCCCATCAAGTCCATGTCGGCTCTCCATGGAGCTAGCGGGTGGAATGTTATGCGCTCCCGTGTGGTGGGTTTGGAGGTGGGAGGAGCATAAAATTGGGGGGTGCCCGCGACCATTCCGCATCTTCTGAAATTTAGTCTGCGGCGGGAAGGCCTGTTTAACGGCCTTCATGTCCTGCTGCCAATTGAGGCCCTTAACTTGGTAATTAACCCCCAATTAAGGACCTCCTCCTGCCGCAGCCACAATTACCTGTGCAGTGCCTGCCCCTGCCACTGCACGGGAAGCATGGCATTAAAAATCGTGCAGGCTGCTTCCTGGCTCCAGGGGTTGGGGCGGGGGGGTAGGTGGTGGGGGTGTCCCACATTGAAAGGCAGTTAGTGCCTGAACGAGGGACCTGGCATCGCGAAGAGGGGGCCCACTGAGGGCCACCGCCTGCACTTGCTCCCAAACGCCTCCCTAACGTCCCCCACCTCGCAAGACCCCACTTGCCCTGACCTACCTTAAGCCTGGTTCCAGCACCACTCCTCGGTCTCTGAGTGCTGCTTGTCTGCACTGAGTGTGAACACAGGAGTTTGGTAAGTGAGGGAGTTTGGTAAGGAGAGGAACTATAAATTAATTGAGAAAAATCAATTTAATTTAATTGAGAGAGCGAGCGGGAGAGTTTACCGGGAATAAGCGAGAGAGGAGTGGGGCTAGCTTCTGCTGACGCTGCTGCCAGTCTGCCGGCGTTCAGAAAGAAAATTCAAGGTGTGACATCACAGGGAAGCAGGTAGATGATTGGCTACAAACATCGGAGCTACAAGCAGCTCGAGAGGGGAGAGAGAGCGATGAGGCACAGGGAGATAGTTGGTGGGTATCTGGTGGGTATTTTCTTACTTTCTTATTTTCTTTTTTCTGCTGATTTTTATTTTTTTCTCTAATATTTAAATATCTACTAAGTAGAAACTAAAATACCAGTAGTCCGTAGGTGGTTACTCATTTGTTTATTCTATTTATAACCATTTTATTGTACCATTAACTTCTGATTTTTAGTGCAGTAAATAAATATTTTGAGGTATGACAGGGCTGCTCACACCCGTCGAATGCATATCCTGTGCTATGTGGGGACTCCAGGAGTCTATCCACGTCCTGGACAACTACATGTGCAGAAAGTGCCACCAAATGCAAAAACTCAAGGTCTGAATCTTGGAACTCAAGGAGCAGCTGGTGACACTGAGGTGCATTCGCAAAGATGAGAAATACATGGATAGCAAGTTTCAGGAGGTGGTCACCCCACAGCTTAAGAGAGCGCAGGCAGAGAGAGAGACTGGGTGGCTGCCAGACAGAGAAGAAGGACGAGGCAGGTAGTGCAGGAGTGCCTGGAGAACATCTCACTTACTAACCAGTGTTCAGTTCTGAGTACTCATGGGAGAGAGGGTTCCTCTGGAGAGTGCAGCGAGAGTCATGACCAGAGCACCATGGGTGGCTCATGGTGCAGGGAAGGAGGAGAAACGATAGGAGAGCAATAGTGGTAGGGGATTCTATAGTTAGGGGAACAGACAAGTGTTTTTGTGGTCACAGACGTGATTCCAAGATGGTATATTGACTCTCTGATACAAGGGTCATGGATATCACCGAGCAGCTTCAGAGCATTCTGGAGGTGCAGGGTGCACAGATGAGGTCCTGCAGGCTGAGTTTAGGGAGTTTGGAAAGAGATTAGCAAGCAGGACCTCAAAGGTAATAATCTCCGGATTACTCCCAAGCCATGTGTTAGTGAGTATAGAAATAGGAGAATACACCAGATGAATGTGTAGCTAGAGAGATGATGCAGGAGGGAGGGCTTCAGTTTTCTGGGGCATTGGGACCGGTTCTGGGGAAGGTGGGACCTGTACAAGCCGCACTGTCTACACCTGAACAAGACCAGGATGAGTATCCTTGCAGGAAGGTTTGCTAGTGCTGTTGGAGATGGTTTAAACTGGATTAGCTGGGGGATGGGAACCTGAGGGCCGTCTCAGATAGGACAAACACAGGGCAGGGAATGGGAGGCAGAAAATTAGCAAGTGACTCTGAAAGACAGAAGAAGCAAAGGTTAAAAAGTATACAGTACAGGAATTTGGCAGTGTTAAAAGGTATTTATTTCAATACAAGGTGTATAGCAAATAAAGCCGATGAGCTGAGGGCACAGATAAACACATGGTTGCATGATATAATTGCTATAATGGAAACTTGGCTTAAAGAGGGCAACAATGGCAGCTCAACATCCCTGGATATAGAATTTTCAGGCAGGATCGAGAGGGAGATAAAAAATGAGGGGTTCTCGCATTATTAGTTAAAGAATCAATTATAGCTGTGAGGAGGGATGATATGCTAAATGAATCATCAAATGAGGACAAATGGGTTGAGCTCAGAAATATAAAAGGGGCAGCCACACTACTGGGAATGTACTATAGACCCCCAAATAGTGAGAGGGAGTTAGAAGAACAAATATGTAGGCAAACTGAGTGCAAATTCTGAGTGCAAAAATAATAGGGCAATAATAGTTGGGGATTTCAACCACACTAACATCAGTTGAGATGCAAACAATGTGAAGGGCACAGAGAGCACAAAATTCTTGAACTGCATTCAAGAGATTTATTTTAGCCAGCATGTTACAAGCCAACGAGAGGGGGCGCAATTCCAGATTTAGACTTAGGAAATGAAGTTGGGCAAGTGGATGAAGTAGCAGTGGGTGACCATTTTGGAGATAGGGACCATAATACGGTTAGATTAAGCATTATTCTCGTGTTATGACCAAGTTAGGCAGGGATCTAGGGCTCCCCTCTCAGCCTTTGCCTGGTTTAGCCATAACAGGGTTAATTTTTAAAACACTGTGTCTTTAGCTTCCCTCAGTGAATCCTTGTTCACTGCCCTTTAATTATGATGGCAAAGAAATCGACCATACAGGTTTTCTTAGATTTAAACAAGAGAGGTGTAAGCTTATTAACTTTAAAACTCTAATTCTGTTAAAACTACTAGAAATACACGATGTGACCATACTAGCATGCATATGCGATAAACAGACGCAAATAGAGACAAAGGAGGAGAAAGAAGGGGAAAGGTTTAAAACAATAGCTGGAGTTCAGTTACTGGCTTTTCGGTTTGATGTAAAGTCTTTGATTGCATTTATCTTGCTGTTCTCGTTGGGGCCCAGTGCACACTTTTAAATTTGTTTAGCTGTAGGATTCTTCTGTCTTGAACTTTGAGTGGCTTCTGTGGATCCCTGAAACTTCGTGAGAGAGAGAGAAACAGTGAGAGACCTTCCTTCTCTGTTGTCTTCAAATTGCAGTCTCTTCTCAAACTGTTCTGTGAGCACAATTCAAGCAACTCCAAGTTGGCCAGCAGGTTAGTCATGTGACTAATTCCTTATTTGGAACAACCTCTCCTGAGGTTTGTAGATTTCAAAGCTCTCAGTGGGCGAGGGGGGGGTAGTGCTGCCTCGTGCACAGACAAGATGTGGATCATCACTGTTGCTCAGACCAATCTTTGATAATAGGCTCAGTGAGCAGTTCCATTGTCTCTCTCTTTCAAGTGTGTTTTAGAATGCAAGTGAGCAGTCATGTTTCCAGCCACTGTCCTTTTAGAATGTAAATGTGTGTAGCTATGTTTCAGTGGTCTTTTAAATCAAGTTATTTTTTCAGTCCAGTAACAGTTTAAAATTAATGTTCAATATGATGAAATTAATATGCCTCATTTTGGCAGGTATGGTTTTCATGACAATGGAAGAGGACAAACAAAGAACAGGAGTAAAAGTTCTAAGTTGGGGGAAGGCAAATTTTATGAAGCTGAGGAGTGATCTGGAGACTACTTGAAGGAAAATCAGTGGCAAACCAGTGGGAGGCATTCTAAAGCGAGATTCTATGGGCACAGTGTAGACATGTTCCCACAAAGAAAAAGGGTATTACTGCCAAATTTGGAGCCCCCTAGTTATCTAGAAACATACAGGGTAAGATAAAGTGGAAAAAGAAAGCTTGACAGTCACAAAAAACTGTAAAAAGCCTAGAGGAGTATAGAAAGTACTGGAGTGAAGTAAAAACTAAATTGGGAAAGCAAAGAGAGGACATGAAAACCCAAAGATGTTTGATCAGTACATTAAGAGCAAGAAGATAACTAAGGAAATAGTAGGGCCGATCAGAGATGTACAAGGGAATTTATGCATTGGTGCAGAAGATGTGGGCAGGGTTCTTAATGAGTTTTTTGTCTCTGTCTTCACAGAGGAGAGGAATGATTCAGAAATTGTAGTTAAAGAGGAGGAGTGTGAAATATTCGATATGATAAGCATAATTAGAGAGGAAGTACTAACGGGTCTGTCATGCTTGAAAGTGGATAGGTCACCTGGACTGCATGGATTGTATCCCAGGTTGTTAAAGGAAGCCAGGGAGGAAATAGTCGATGCTCTGAGGATCATTTTCAATTTCTCACTGGATTCAGGCGAGGTACCAGGGGATTGGAGGTCTGCGAATGTTGTACCATTGTTTAAAAAGGATGCGAGGAAAGGGCAAATAACTATAGGCCAGTCAGTCTGACCTCGGTGGTGGGCACATCATTAGAATCAATTCTGAGAGATAGGATAAACTTTCATGTAGAAAAGCATGGATTAATCAGGGATAGTCAGCATGGATTTATTAAGGGAGGCTCATGTCCTATTAACTTAATGTAATTTTTTGAGGAAGTAACAAGGAGGATTGATGAGGGTAGTGAAGTGGATGTTGGCTACATGGATTTTAGTAAGGTATTTGACTTTGGTTTGGTTGAGTGGACGGAAAAGTGGCAAATGGAATTCAATCCGGTGAAATGTGAGGTAATACATTTGGGGAGACAAACAAAGTAAGGGAATACACAATAAACGGGAGGATATTGAGAGGGGTAAAGGAAGTGAGAGACCTTGGAGTGCATGTCCACGGGTCCCTGAGTGTGGCAGAACAGGTCAATAGAGTGGTAAAGACAGCATGTGGAATGCTTTCCTTTATTAGCCGAATAGAAAAGTAGGGATGTAATGCAGGAACTGTTTAAAATGCTGGTTAGGCCACAGCTGGAGTATTGCAAACAGTTCTGGTCTCCACATTACAGGAAGGACATAATTGCTCTACAGAAAGCACAGAGGAGATTTACAAGAATGTTGCCAGGGCTTGAAAATTGCAGCAATAAGGAAAGATTGGATAGGCTAGGATTGTTTTCCTTAGAACAGAGGAGGCTGAGGGGTGACTTAATTGAGGTGTACAAAATTATGTGGGACCTAGATAGAGTAGACAGGAAGGACCTGTTTCTCCTAGCAGAGAGGTCAATTACCAGGGGGCACAGTTTTAAGGTGATTGGTAGAAGGATTAGAGGGGACATGAGGAAAAACTTTTTCATCCAGAGGGCGGTGGGTGTCTGGAACTCACTGCCCGGATTGGTGGTGGAGGCAGAACTCTCAACCCATTTACAAGGTACCTGGACCTGCACCTGAAGTGCTGTAACTTGCAGAGTTACAGACCCGGAGCTGGAAGGTGGAATTGGAAGAACAGCAAGTTTTTTCAGCTGGTGCAGACACGATGGGCTGCATGGCCTCTTTCTATGCCGTAACTTTTCTATGTTTGTATGGCCTCCGCAGTGGCATTGCTGCTGCCGTCCTCTGATTGGCCAGCGGCTCTGTAAGGGTGGCACTTCTGGTGACGGGGTCCTAAATCCTATGGAAGTTCCGCCGCTGTCCAGTTAAGTGCCTGAATGGCACTAAATTCAGCCAACCTTCCAGAAAAGTAGTGGCATGGGGATCTCAGCATCAGTTTTCCCCGACATCGCACCCCCACTACCAGCATAAATTCCCCTCATCTGGTCAGTCCATCTCCCCTGCTCAATGCCCATTTCCCTGCACGTCTGCTTAGGGGTCGCATAACTATTTAACAGAGATGTCAGTTAAAATAATTTACCGAATAATGAACACTCAAAGCCAACTACATTATTGTTAAGTGACTGGGAATCACTTACACTGGAATGTTCTCAATCGTGCACACTGCGAATCGGCGTTAGGCTGTACTTACGTTGTTGTTTTGTCGCAAGCTGTCAGAAAATTCCAGGACATGGTCTGGTTCCATCTATGAGACGCCAAGAGGTCTATAAGAAGAGCACAGGAACTGAAACAGGAAGAGTGTGACTACCCCATTTTTGAAGTAAAGTTTCTTAACTTATTTAAATGGGAAGTGACAGCTCGACGTTCCTGGTTACAGGGTTTCCAGACGCAATAGGGAGGGAGATAAGAAAGGAGGGGGAGTGGCAATTTTGATCAAGGAGGCTATTACAGCTGTGAGTTGGGATGATATGTTGGAAGGTTCATCAAATAAGGCCAGATGGATTGAGCTAAGGAACAAAACAGGGGCAATCACACTGCTGGGAGTGTACTACAGACCCCCAAACAGTCAGAGGGAGATAGAAGAGCAGATATGTAGGCAAATCTCTGAGAAGTGCAAGAACAATAGGGCAGTAATAGTAGGGGATTTTAATTGCCCCAATATTAACTGGGATAGTTTTAGTGTGAAAGGAATTGAGGGAGCAGAATTCTTGAGGTGCATTCAGGAGAACTTTTTTGCCCAGTATGTCCAACAAGAGAGGGTCTAGTTTTAGACTTAGTTTTAGGAAATGAAGATGGGCAGGTGGAAGGAGTGGCAGTGGGAGAGCATTTTGGTGGTAGTGATCACAATTCAGTCAATTTTAAGATAACTATGGAAAAGGACAGAGATAGAACAGGAGTTAGAGTTTTCAATTGGGGCAAGGCCAATTTTACTAAACTGAGGGGTGATTTAGCAAAAGTGGAATGGGAACAGCTGTTTGAAGGTAAATCAGTGTCAGAACAGTGGGAGGCATTCAAAGAGGATTGACAAGGGGCTCAGGTTGAACATGTTCCCACAAAGGAAAATCATGAGGCAGGCAAATCTAAAGCCCCATGGATGTCAAGGAGCTTACAGGGTAAGATAAGGCAGAAAAGGATAGCTTATGTCTGACACCAAGAACTACAGAAAGCCGTGAGGAGTATAGAAAGTGGAGGGATGAAATCAAAAAGGAAATTAGGAAAGCAAAGAGAGGGCATGAAAGACTATTAGTAAGCAAAATCAAGGTGAACCCAAAGATGGTTTATCAATAAATTAAGAGTAAGAGGATAACTAACGAGAGAGTAGGACCCATAAAAGACCAAAAAGGTAACCTATGTGTAGGAGTGGAAGATATTGGTATGGTTCTCAATGAATACTTTGCATCTGTCTTCACGAAAGAGGGGGATGATGCAGATATTGTAGTTAAGGAGAAAGAGTGTGAAGTATTTGATGTGACAAACATAGGGAGAGAGGAAGTATTAATGGGATTAGCATTCTTGGAAGTTGATAAATCACCAGTGCCAGATGAAATGTATCCGAGGCTGTTAAAAGAAGCAAGAGAGGAAATAGCAGAAGGTCTAACCATCATTTTCCAGTCCTCACTGGATACATGTGTGGTGCCGGAGGATTGGAGAATTGCTAATGTTTTACCTCTGTTTAAAAAGGGAGTGTAGAATAGATCGAATAATTACAGGCCAGTCAGTCTAACCTCACTGGTGGGCAAATTATTGGAATCTATTCTGAGAGACAGGATAAACTGCCACTTAGAAATGCATAGGTTAATCAAGGATTGTCAGCATGGATTTGTTAAGGGAAGATCTTGTTTGACCAACTGGATCGAATATTTTTGAAGAAGTAACAAGGAAGATAAATGAAGGCAGTGCAGTTGATGTGGTCTACATGGATTTTAGCAAGGCGCCAAATGGCAGACTGGTTAAAAAAATAAAATCCCATTGGATCCAGGGAAATGAAGCAAGGTGGATACAAAATTGTCTCAGTGGCACGAAACAAAGGGTAATTGTTGACGGCTGTTTTAGCGACTGGATGACTGTTTCCAGTAGTGTTCTGCAGAGCTCAGTACTGGGTCCCCTGTATATTAACAATTTGGACGTAAATGTAGAGGGCATGATCAAGAAGTTTGCAGACAACTCAAAGATTGGCCGTGTGGTAGATAGCGAGGAGGATAGCTGTAAGCTGCAGGAAGATATTGATGGTCTGGTCAGATGGGCAGAAAAGTGGCAAATGGAATTCAACTTGGAGAAGTGTGAGGTGATGCATTTGGGGAGGTCAAACAAGGTAAAGGAATGCACGATAAATGGGAAAATACTGAGAAGTGTAGAGGAAGTAAGAGACCTTGGAGTGAATGTCCACAGATCCATAAAGGTAGCAGGACAGGTCGATAAGGTGATTAAGAAGGCATATGGAATCCTTTCTTTTATTAGCTGAGGTATAGAATATAAGAGCAGGGAGGTTATGCTGGAATTATATAACTCATTTGTTAGGCCACAACTCGAGTACTGTGTGCAGTTCTGGTCACCTCATTATAGAAAGGATGTAATTGTACTAGAGAGGGTACAGAGGAGAGTTACGAGGATGTTGCCAGGACTGGAAAACTGGAGCTATGAGGAAAGATTGGATAGGCTGGGATTGTTCTCCTTGGAACAGAGAAGGCTGAGAGGAGATCTGATTGAAATGTACAAAATGTTGAGGGGTCTGGGATAGAGTTGAGGTGAAAGGGTCTATTTACCTTAGTAGAGAGGTCAGTGACTAGGGGGCATAGATTTAAAGTGATTAATGGAAAAATTAGAGGGGAGATGAGGAAAAATCTTTTCACCCAGAGGGTGGTGATGGTCTGGAACTCACTGCCTGAAAGGGTAGTTGAGACAGAGACCCTCAACTCATTCAAAAGGAGTCTGGATATGCATCTCAAGTGCCATAAGCTGCAGGGCTACGGACCAAATGCTGGAAGGTGGGATTAGAATAGTTGGATCATTTTTTGGCTGGCACAGTCACGATGGGCCAAGTGGCCTCTTTCTGTGCCTTAAACTTTCTATGATTCTAAAATTAAAGATATTGCAGGTAGCAGGAAGTTAAGAGATTGTGCCTAAGAATTACTGTGAGCTTTATTGGAATCAAGAGACATGGGGATAGGTCGGTAAGTTGAATTGAGATAGAAGATCAGGCGTGACCTTATTGAATGGCTGAGCAGTCTTGAGGTACTATATGGCTTACTCTTGCTCCGACTTCTTATGTTCTGATACGACTCACACAATGTTTAATCTTTGAAGTACAGTGACTCTTATATAGGAAAACAGCGTAGCCATTCTCCAACAAGACACTCTATAACAATCATGAGAAGAAGGGCCAGTTAATATGGTTTTTTTAATGGTGTTCAGGAGAAATGTTACCAAGGACAACCCAAAAAAACTCCCTGCCCTCCTTTAAAAATTGTCATGAAATATTGAAATGTACTCTTGAACAGTTCAAGTCCAACAATATGGCACTTCCTCATTAATGCCGCTTACCCTCTATACTCTACTGGTGCATTAGTCTGGAATATGATTCTGAACTCCAGCATAATCTTTGTATGAACTATGTAGAAAGTAGGGAATTGCTTGGATCTTCTAATTTCGGCAGTCTTTCATTTGCATTCTCAAGGGCTTGACAAACTTATTTAAAAAATAAAAATAGTCAAATGCTAAGTACATTTTGAACATTGATCTGTGAGTTGGTTCAGCTACAGTCACCGATTGGAAAGGATGTTATTACTGTGGATTTCAATGGACAAACTCGAGCGCAACCTTGTGACCGACAGCAGAACTTGAAACCAGTATCAATCATGTCTGTTAATAGAGGACATGTCCTACTGGTACACTCGACACATAGCAAACCTTGGACAGCTTTTAGTCCAAGAAAGGTACAGTACAAAGTAATACTTGCATTTATAAAGCACCTTTCATGACCTCAGGACATCCCAAAGAGCTTTAGAGTCAGTGAAGGACTTTTGAAGTGTTGTAATGTAGGAAATGCAACAGCCAATTTGCACACAGCAAGCTTCTACAAACAGCAATGTGATAATAACCAGATCATCTGTTTTAGTGATCCTGGTTGAGTGATGAATGTTAGTCAGGACACCCTGAGAGGGCAGAAAGTTCAGCAACTTATCCAATAAAATGATACCTCCGCTAGCACAGCACTGAGGGCATGGTAGCATAGTGGTAATGTTACTGGTCTAGTAATCCAGAGGCCCAGACCAATGCTTTGCAGAAGTGTGTTCAAATCATACCATGGCAGCTGGTGGAATTTAAATGCCATTAATAAATCTGGAATATAATCGCTAATCTCATTAATAATGACTATTATTAATCTATTGGATTGTCGTAAAGACCCATCTGGTTCATTAATGCCCTTTAGGGGGGTAAATCTGCTGGCCTACGCGTGACTCCAGATCCGCAGCAATGTGGGTGGCTCTTAACTGTCTCCTGAAATGGTCTAGTAAGCCTCGCGGTTTTAAGGGCGATTAGCGATAGGCAATAAACGTTGGCCTTGCCAGTGATGCTCCAGTGGCAGCCGTGTGTATCATCTACAAGATGCACTGCAGCAACGCACCGAGGCTCCTTCGACAGCACCTCCCAAACCCACGACCTCTACCACCTGGAAGGAAAAGGGCAGCAGGTGCATGGGAACACCACCATCTGCAAGTTCCCCTCCAAGTCACACACCATCCCGACTTGGAACTAGATCGCCGTTCCTTCACTGTCGCTGGGTCAAAATCCTGGAACTCCCTTCCTAACAGCACTATGGGTGTACCTACCCCCCGGGGACTGCAACGGTTCAAGAAAGCAGCTCACCACCACCTTCTCAAGGGCAATTAGAGATGAGCAACTAATGCTGTCCTAGCCAGTGACACCCACATTCCACAAATGGATAAAATAAAATCCCAAGGCAAACAAAAAAAACTCCCTCAGTACTGCAGTGGGAGCTATCGCCTAGGTTTTGTGTTCAAGACTCTGGAATGGGACGATGAACCAACAATCTTCTGACTCAGAGGCATGATCACCACCAACTGAGCTACAGTGACACAATGAATAAGAGGATGCCATTCAGTCCATCAAACTCATTACTTCCAATAAACCATAGACACTTTGCCCTATGATTGTACTTTACCCCATCCAATTTGGATGCCTCCCCCCCCCCCATTCTAAAAGAGATGTTGGTCACAACACTGTTCGTATTGGTTGTCAGATTGAGATTGATGACTTACTCTAAAATACAAAGGGCAGAGCAATGCTCAAGATTGTAGGCCCCTGCTCTCCTAACTCTACCCCAGTACCTCAACATCACCTTTAATCAATCTGGCTGGAGTGCCGGAACTGGTAGTCAGGTCGCTTGATCCTTTTTAAATTTAACTGGGGGAATGTTCAAAATCCAAGAATTCCTAGTGAGCCCAAAGTTAGAATAACCCTTTTTCTTTAATAAATATTAAACTGGTACAGACGAGGTTTTAAAAATTTACATCCTCATGTTCCAATACCCTCCAATGCCTTGCCCCTCTCTATCTCTGAAACCTCTCTCAGCCCGACAACACTCTGAGAACTCTGCTCTCCTACAATGCTGGCCTTTTGTGCATCTCCTATTTTCTTCGTCACACCATTGACAGCTGTGCCTTCAGCTGGTTAAGCCCTGTAATTCTCTCCCTAAACCTCTCTGCCTCTCCACCTTTAAGATGCTGCTTAAACCTAAGCTTTTGGCCACCTGTCCTAAAATCTCCTTCTTTGACTTGTCAATTACTGTCTGATCACACTCCTGTGGAAAGCCTTGAGACATTTTACTACGTTAAAGGCGAGATTTTGTTGCAGTTGCTTCCTGTCAATTCAAACTGCCTCCTCCCGTAGGATTCTCCAGCTGCCACTGATCTGAATGGAGGAGCTCTTTTTAATCTCCCAGGAAAAACGATACCAGAAATTCCTAGATCTTGACTAATATGGAAATGAAATCAAGAGAGATGTATAACAAGCAGCGAATGCAGTATTGCTCTTTTTAAACTATTGTCCAAAGTCAAGCTTAGCCCCACCATGTCAGACAGGTTCATTTTTAAAGGGCTGTTGCTGTAACTTACAATTTTGCTTTTGTCCCTGACTTTGAGTCAAAATGTAAAGGCCACTGGATATACAATCCAAACTTTTGCTTTCATTATTAATGACTTGAGTGAAAGTCTTGTTATTTTTCACTGGGAAAACAAAAATCATATCTGTATAATAAATTGTTAACTGTGATCAATCGGTCTTAAAGTGACAGACGAAAATAATGAAAACCTTACATTTGGTGTCCTTTAAACAGTTGCTAAGCCAGGGCCTCAGGATATTTTGTGAAAAAATCTGTCAGAATACCACAAGATCAAAACCAATTACTACGTGGCCATGTTTAGGCTATGTTTAACAGTTAAATAATGTGCTTTACGGAGTTAATCATTATTTTTCAGGGTTAAAAGACTTCCTGTGTTTAATTGCAGTCATATTTCATTAAATAACGTGAATTTGTGTTCGATATAAAGTGTGCTCAGTGCTAAACTTAGTTGAAGAAATCAATAATACAGTGTAATTCAGTATCTAGTTATATTCATAGTATAGGGCCTGCTTGGAAGAGATGTTGAACTTAATTGTAAGGAAAGAAACAAAAAATTTTTACAGCATCTTTCACATCTCCAGGACTTGACAGCCAATGAATTACTTCCAGAAGTGGAGTCCCTCTTATTTTGCACTCAAATTCAGGCTGCCAATTTCTGCATAGCGAGATCCCACAAATATTTTTGAGAGTAGTGACCAGTTACACGAATTAGGAGCAGAAGTAGGCCATGCAGACTCCCTAGCCTGCTCCGCCATTCAATAAGATCATGGATGATCTGTTTGTGTTTCGAGTTCCACACTCCCATCTACCCCTAACAACCTTTGATTCCCTTGCCTAACAAGAATCTATCTACCTCAGCCTGAAAATTATTCAATGACCCCGCCTCCACCACCTTCTGAGGCAGAGAGTTCAAAAGTCGCACAACCCTCTGAGAGAAGAAAATTCTCCTCATCTCTGTCCTAAAAGGGCAATCCCTAATTTTAAAACAGTTCTCCCTAGTTCTGGACTCTGCCACAAGAGGAAACATCCTTTCCACATCCACCTTGTCAAGACCGGTCAGGATCTTATATACTTCAATCAAATCTCCTCTCACTCTCCTAAACTCCAGTGCAAGCAAGCCCAGTCTGTCCAACCTTTCCTCACAAGACAACCCACTCATTCCAGATATCAATCTAGTAAACCTCCTCTAAACCGCCTCCAAAGCATTTACATCCTTCCTTAGATAAGGAGACCAAAATTGCACACAGATTCAAGATGTAGGCTCACCAATGCCCTGTATAACTGAAGCATAACATCCTTACTTTTATTTTAAATTCCTCTCATAATAAAGGATAGCAGTCCATTAGCTTTCTTTATTACCTGCTGTAACTGCATACTTTTTGTGACACATGCATTAGAACACCTAGATCCCTCTGCACCTCAGAGTTCTGCAGTCATTCTCCATCTAAGTATTTATTTATTTAGAGATACAGCACTGAAACAGGCCCTTCAGCCCACCGAGTCTGTGCTGACCAACACCCACCCATTTATACTAACCCTACAGTAATCCCATATTCCCTACCACCTACCTATACTAGGGGCAATTTACAACAGCCAATTTACCAATCACCTGCAAGTCTTTGGCAGTGGGAGGAAACCGGAGCACCCAGCGAAAACCCACACGGTCACAGGGAGAACTTGCAAACTCCACACAGGCAGTACCCAGAATCGAACCCGGGTCCCTGGAGCTGTGAGGCTGCGGTGCTAATCACTGCACCACTGCTTTTTCATTCTTCTTGCCAAAGTGAACAACTTCACATTTTTCCACATAATACTCCAGCTGCCAGATTTTTACCCACTCACTCAACCTATCTATAGCGATCTGCAAGCTCCTTATGTCCTCTTCACAACATACTTTCCTACCTATCTTTGTATCATCTGCAAATTTAGCTACCATGCCATCGCATCCCTCATCTAAGTCATTGATAGAAATTGTAAAAGGTTGAGGCTGCAGCATAGACCCCTGCGGGACTCCACTCATCACATCCTGCCAATCAAAAACGGACACATTTATGCATACTCTCTGGTTTCTGCTGGCCAGACAATCTTTTATCCATGCTAATATGTTACCCCCTACTCCATGAGCTCCTACTTTGCACAATAACCTTTTATGTGGCACCTATCAAATGCCTTCTGGAAATCCAAGTACAGTACGTCAACGGGCTTGCCTTCATCCACAGCGCCTGTTGCTCCTTCAAAGAATTCCAATAAATTGGTTAAACATGATTCCCCTTTCACAAATCCATGTTGACTATTCCCGATTACCTTGGGTTTTTCTAAGTGCCCAGCTATAGTCTCCATAATGGTCGATTCTAACACCTTCCCCACGACAGACGTCAAGCTAACTGGCCTATAGTTACCTGTTTTCTGCCTCCCCCCAACCCCCCACCCCCTTCTTGAATAGAGGGGTGATATTTGCTATTTTTTCAGTCTGATCAAACCTGTCCAGAATCTAGCGAATTTTAAGAAATTAACAACAATGCATCTACTACCTCATTAGCCATTTCTTTTAAGACCCTAGGATGAAGCCCATCAGCACCCGGGGACTTGTCAAACTGCAGCTCCATCAGTTTGCTCAGTATCGCTTCCCTGGTGATTGTAATTTCACCAAGTTCCTCTCTTCCTTCCACCTCCTGATTTACCACTATTACTGGAATGTTTTTTGTATCCTCTGTAGTGAAGACAGAAGCAAAATAATTGTTCATTTCATCTGCTAGTTCCTTATTATCTACTACTAACTCCCCATTCTCACTCTTTAGTGGACCAACACTCACTTTACTTACTCTTTTCCTTTTTAAATACTTGTAGAAACTCTTGCTATCCATTTTTGCATTTCTAGCTAGCTTCCTCTCGTACTCTGATTTCTTTTCCCCTGATTAACCTTTTAGCCATTCTCTGGCGTTCTTTATATTCTGGCCAATCATCTGGCCTGCCACTCATCTTTGCGCTTAGTTAATCTGTTTTTGGCTGCGTTGGTTGAGGGATAGCTGTTAGTCAGGCTACCATGTGCCATAGAATCCTTTACGTATACCTGAGCAGCAGATAAGACTTGTGTTTAACTTATCATCCAAAAGATTGAGCTTCCAACAGTGCATCATTCCAACCAGTTCAGCAACTGGAATATCAGCCTAGATTACATACTGCAGGGTCTGAAATAAGGCTTGAATCCCTGACTATGTGACTCGCAGGTGAGAGTGTTGAGACTGATACTAATAGCTAAAAACTTTTCACAAGGTCAAATATCACAAGGTAATTAATGATTCATCCATCCCCAGAGATCATAACGTAACTTCATTGATTCTTACCAGACTCCGGTATTTTTGCCTCCACTACTCCATCTGGAAGTTTGACTGGAATTTATCGGGGGAGGCAGCAGTCCCACAGAGAGGCCGAAAGTGGTGGCGGGGGGAAATTACATTTTGGCGGGTGGCGGGATCTGGAGCCGCATTCTTCCAGCCAATTAAGTGGTGGATTTTCTCGGTGGACAGGTACCCCTCCATGAACCAAAGAGTGCCCATAAAAGGAGACCCCCCCCCCCCCACAAACAACTCCCCCCCCACTTTGGAGCTTGCTGGGCAGCTGCCAGGTTTCATTGGATGTTCTCCCCACACAATAGCAGCAACCCCCCCCCCACAGCTGCTGGTGAAATGCTTGCAGAGGTGGCCCCTTAATTGGCCACTTAAGTGGCTCAATTGGTCTCCGGGCAGTGGCAAAATGGCATGGCAGTGAGAAGACATCGAGCACAGCACCCAACGCCTCCTCGTGTCATTTTGCCAGCCTTCCCGCCTTCAAGCCCATCCCAAAGGGCTGGTAAAATTCAACCCGTTAACTCTGCTTGTCTCTGCACAGATGCTGCCTGATCTCCTGAGTATTTTCCGTTTTTATTTCAAAACACCTTTGTCGACTTTGAGCCTGTGCCTCCTTGCTCTACTTATGCAGTTTATTTTAAAGTAATATTCTGTGTTAAATTTTTATCCTTAATAATCTTAGATCATGTTAATAGCTGTAAGCTTCAAAGCTGGGCTCTGTTCTATAAAAGCTATACTGTAGATCACAGCCATACAGTATATCCTTCAAGTTTTGGGTTGTTGTAGTCCATGATCATATCTGAGATGACTATTCCTGCATTGGTAGAGCACTTAGCAAGCATTTCCTTCCCAATTGAAGAACTCTTAAAAACTGGGAAAAGTTATTCAGCCTAACCGACTCATCTCAATTTGGTGAATCTGAGCCCGCCTACTAACTTTATTGGGCAATGAAGACGTGTTGGACATGTTGTCTCTCCTGGTTCTTCCAGGTGTTATGATCAGGTGAGGAGGGGTCGAAAAGCTCTCCTCTTGTCGCTCTCCTTGTTTGACTGTAACAGGGTTTTTAAAAAAAAGTTGATATGCTTACCAATTTCATGAGTGTTTAACCACTTACTTGCTATGATCATAAAAGAACCAATTATACAGGTTTTCATGAGTTTAAACAAGAAAGAGGTTAGCTTTATTGCACTTAAAAACCAACTTTCACACACACACACACACACACCAATAGTTTACAGAGTGGGGATGAATAGATTGGTCGGGTTAGAGTCTGGAGCAATAAAAAAGAGTATACAGTCTGTGGAGTTTGGTAACTCAGTTTTCTTCCGGTTAAACTTGATGGCCCTGAGGTCTCTGGCTTGTTTGAGGTGGACAACTGGTTCAGGGTTTTTTGGAGACAGTGATGCAGATGCTTTTCTTCATTGAGTCTCTGCAGCAATGATAGGCTTGGATCGTTACAACCAGCAGGCAGGGTTTGAATTTGCAAGGTGGTCTAGAAAGAGAGAGAGGGAGGGAGGGACCCCACTTGGGTCCTTACTGGTCAGTCTCTGAAGCTTGCCTGCCCTGCAGAGAGACAGTCCAGCAAGCTAAAAAGCCCACAGATGGTGGGTCTGTCACATGAAGGCCCAGTGTGTATACTCTCTCTCCCAACTTAATTAGTTCAGGTCTAAGAATTCCAATCTCTTTCAGGGTCCCATTGTTCCAGTGATTACCTTTTTAGTGGTCCATCTCCACCAGTTTTAATGTTCTAAGATCACCTTTCATTTGTTCGTTCGTTGGTGTCATCTTCCTCCCAGAAAGTTGACTGTCATGGATCTCCACCTTTGTCTGTCCTGTGCTGTCCTTACACATTCTGCACAGGTCAACTGCATCCAGTCCATTATATCTGTCATCCATTTTTTTCTCTGCTTCCCTCTCCTATGTTTTCCATTAATCTCTTCTTCCAATAATCATCTCTCTGTACCTTCTGCTCTAATGATGTGACCAAAGTATTGTACCTTTCTCTCTTTGATGTTATGCACTAATTTTCTCTTTTCTCCAGCCATTTTCAGCACTTCCCCATTAGTCTTTCTGTCTGTAAGATATGCGGAACATCCTCTGATAAGTCCACGTCTCAAATGCATTGAGCTTCTCAATAGTCTCTTTATTTGTTGTCCAAAAATCAGGAAATGGAAAGGAGGGAGCAGCTCAAGAAAATTGCATTCACCAGGGAAGTGGTATTGAACAAATTGTTGGAGCTGTGGGCTGACAAGTCTGCAGTCCTAATGGACTTCATCCTAGGGTCTTAAAAGAAGTGGCTAATGAGATATTTGATGCATTGGTTTTGATTTTCCAGAATTCCCTAGATTCGGGAAGGTTCCATTAGATTGGAAAATAGCCAATGTAACTCCTTTATTCAAAAAGGAAGGGAGACGGAAAGCAGGAAACTACAAGCCAGTTAGCTTAACATCTGTCATCAGGAAAATGTTAGCAGGGCCACTTAGAAAAATTCAAGGTAATCAGGTAGAGGCAACATGGTTTTGTGAAAGGGAAAATCATGTTTAACCAGTTTATTGGAGTTCTTTGAAGAAGTAACATGTGCTGTAGATAAAGGGGAACTGGTGGATGTACTGGGCTTAGATTTCCAGAGGCATTTGATAAGGTGCCACATCAAAGGTTATGATGGAAAATAAAGGTTCATGATGTAGGGGGTAACATTTTGGCATGGATAGAAGATTGGCTAGCTAACAGGAAACAAAGAGTATGCTTAAATGGGTCATTTTCTGGTTGCAAAGATGGAATGAGTGGTGTGCCACAGGGATCAGTGCTGGGGCCTCAACTTTTTACAATTTATATAAATGACTTGGATGAAGGGACCGAAGTTATGTTTGCTAAATTTGCTGATGATACAAAGATAGGTAGAAATGTAAGTTGTGAAGAGGACATAAGGAGGTTACAAAGGGATATAGATAGGTTAAGTGAGTGGGAAAAGATCTAGCAAATGGAGTGTAATGTGGGAAAATGTGAAATTGTGCATTTTGGCAGCAAAAATAAAAAGGAAGCATATTATCTAAATGGTGAGAGATTGCAGAGCTCTGAGATGTAGAGGGATCTGGGTGTCCTAGAGCATGAATCGCAAAAGGTTACTATTCAGGTACAGCAAGTAATTAGGAAAGTTAATAGAATGCTATCATTTATTGTGAGGTGAATTGAATACAAAAGTAGGGAGGTTATGCTTCAGCTATACAGGGCATTGGTGAGACCACATCTAGAGTACTGTGTACAGTATTGATCTCCCTACTTAAGGAAGGATGTAAATTCATTGGAAGCAGTTCAGAGAAGGTTCATTAGACTAATACCTAGAATAGGCAGGTTGTCTTATGAGGAAAGGTTGGGCAGGCTAGGCTTGTATCTACTGGAGCTTAGAAGAGTAGAACAAAGAACAAGAACAAAGATAATTACAGCACAGGAACAGGCCCTTCGGCCCTCCAAGCCTGCGCCGATCCAGATCCTCTCTCTAAACATGTCGCCTATTTTCTAAGCTTCTGTATCTCTTTTCTTCCTGCCCATTCATGTATCTGTCTAGATACATCTTAAAAGACTCCATCGTGCCCGCATCTACCACCTCCGCTGGCAATGCGTTCCAGGTGCCCACCACCCTCTGCGTAAAGAACTTTCCACGCATATCCCCCCTAAACTTTTCCCCTTTCACTTTGAACTCGTGTCCTCTAGTAATTGAAACCCCCACTCTGGGAAAAAGCTTCTTGCTATCCACCCTGTCTATACCTCTCATGATTTTGTACACCTCAATCAGGTCCCCCCTCAACCTCCGTCTTTCTAATGAAAATAATCCTAATCTACTCAACCTCTCTTCATAGCTAGCGCCCTCCATACCAGGCAACATCCTGGTGAACCTCCTCTGCACCCTTTCCAAAGCATCCACATCCTTTTGATAATGTGGCGACCAGAACTGTACGCAGTATTCCAAATGTGGCCGAACCAAAGTCCTATACAACTGTAACATGACCTGCCAACTCTTGTACTCAATGCCCCGTCCGATGAAGGAAAGCATGCCGTATGCCTTCTTGACCACTCTATTTACCTGCGTTGCCACCTTCAGGGAACAGTGGACCTGAACACCCAAATCTCTCTGGACATCAATTTTCCCCAGGACTTTTCCATTTACTGTATAGTTCACTCTTGAATTGGATCTTCCAAAATGCATCACCTCGCATTTGCCCTGATTGAACTCCATCTGCCATTTCTCTGCCCAACTCTCCAATCTATCTATATTCTGCTGTATTCTCTGACAGTCCCCTTCACTATCTGCTACTCCACCAATCTTAGTGTCGTCTGCAAATTTGCTAATCAGTCCACCTATACTTTCCTCCAAATCATTAATGTATATCACAAACAACAGTGGTCCCAGCACGGATCCCTGTGGAACACCACTGGTCACACGTCTCCATTTTGAGAAACTCCCTTCTACTGCTACTCTCTGTCTCCTGTTGCCCAGCCAGTTCTTTATCCATCTAGCTAGTACACCTTGGACCCCAAGCGCCTTCACTTTCTCCATCAGTCTGCCATGGGGAACCTTATCAAACGCCTTACTGAAGTCCATGTATATGACATCGACAGCCCTTCCGTCATCAATCAACTTTGTCACTTCCTCAAAGAATTCTATTAAGTTGGTAAGACATGACCTTCCCTGCACAAAACCATGTTGCCTATCACTGATGAGCCCATTTTCTTCCAAATGGGAATAGATCCTATCCCTCAGTATCTTCTCCAGCAGCTTCCCTACCACTGACATCTGGCTCACCGGTCTATAATTACCTGGATTATCCCTGCTACCCTTCTTAAACAAGGGGACAACATTAGCAATTCTCCAGTCCTCCGGGACCTCACCCGTGTTTAAGGATGCTGCAAAGATATCTGTTAAGGCCCCAGCTATTTCCTCTCTCGCTTCCCTCAGTAACCTGGGATAGATCCCATCCGGACCTGGGGACTTGTCCACCTTAATGCCCTTTAGAATACCCAACACTTCCTCCCTCCTTATGCTGACTTGACCTAGAGTAATCAAACATCTGTTCCTAACCTCAACATCCGTCATGTCCCTCTCCTCGGTGAATACCGATGCAAAGTACTCGTTTAGAATCTCACCCATTTTCTCTGAGTCCAAGCATAACATTCCTCCTTTGTCCTTTAGTGGGCCAATCCTTTCTCTGGTTACCCTCTTTTTTCTTATATATGAATAAAAGGCTTTGGGATTTTCCTTAACCCTGTTTGCTAAAGATATTTCATGACCCCTTTTAGCCCTCTTAATTCCTCGTTTCAGATTGGTCCTACATTCCCGATATTCTTTCAAAGCTTCGTCTTTCATCAGCCGCCTAGACCTTATGTATGCTTCCTTTTTCCTCTTAGCAAGTCTCACAATTTCACCTGTCATCCATGGTTCCCTAATCTTGCCATTTCTATCCCTCATTTTCACAGGAACATGTCTCTCCTGCACGCTAATCAACCTCTCTTTAAAAGCCTCCCACATATCATATGTGGATTTACCTTCAAACAGCTGCTCCCAATCTACATTTCCCAGCTCCTGCCGAATTTTGGTATAGTTGGCCTTCCCCCAATTTAGCACTCTTCCTTTAGGACCACTCTCGTCTTTGTCCATGAGTATTTTAAAGCTTACGGAATTGTGATCACTATTCCCAAAGTAGTCCCCTACTGAAACTTCAACAACCTGGCCGGGCTCATTCCCCAACACCAGGTCCAGTATGGCCCCTTCCCGAGTTGGACTATTTACATACTGCTCTAGAAAACCCTCCTGGATGCTCCTTACAAATTCTGCTCCATCTGGACCTCTAACATTAAGCGAATCCCAGTCAATGTTGGGAAAATTAAAATCTCCTATCACCACCACCCTCTTGCTCCTACATCTTTCCATAATCTGTTTACATATTTGTACCTCTATCTCACGCTCGCTGTTGGGAGGCCTGTAGTACAGCCCCAACATTGTTACCGCACCCTTCCTATTTCTGAGTTCTGTCCATATTGCCTCACTGCTCGAGTCCTCCATAGTGCCCTCCTTCAGCACAGCTGTGATATCCTCTTTGACCAGTAATGCAACTCCTCCACCCCTTTTACCTCCCTCTCTATCCCGCCTGAAGCATCGATATCCTGGGATATTTAGTTGCCAATCATGCCCTTCCCTCAACCAAGTCTCAGTAATAGCAATAACATCATACTCCCAGGTACTAATCCAAGCCCTAAGTTCATCTGCCTTACCAACTACACTTCTTGCATTAAAACAAATGCACCTCAGACCACCAGTCCCTTTATATTCATCATCTGCTCCCTGCCTGCTCTTCCCCTTAGTCACACTGACTTCATTATCTAGTTTCTTACAGGCTTTTGTTACTACCTCCTCACTGTCAACTGACCTCAATTGGTTCCCATCCCCCTGCCACATTAGTTTAAACCCTCCCCAACAGCGTTAGCAAAAGCACCTCCAAGGACATTGGTTCCAGTCCGGCCCAGGTGTAGACCGTCCAATTTGTAATAGTCCCACCTCCCCCAGAACCGGTCCCAATGTCCCAAAAATCTGAACCCCTCCTTCCTGCACCATCTCTCAAGCCACGCATTCATCCTGACTATTCTTTCATTTTTACTCTGACTATCACGTGGCACTGGTAGTAATCCTGAGATTACTACCTCTGAGGTCCTACTTTTTAACTTGGCTCCTAACTCCCTAAACTCTGCTTGTAGGACCTCATCCCGTTTTTTACCTATATCATTAGTGCCTATGTGCACAATGACAACTGGCTGTTCACCCTCCCCCTTTAGAATGTTCTGCAGCCGATCTGAGACATCCCTGACCCGTGCACCTGGGAGGCAACATACCATTCGGGAGCCTCGTTTTCGACCACAGAACCGCCTGTCTACTCCCCTTACAATCGAATCCCCTACGACTATAGCCCTTCCACTCTTTTTCCCGCCCTTCTGAGCAGCAGAGCCAGCCATGGTGCCATGGACTTGGCTGCTGCTGCCTTCCCCTGGTGAGCCATCTCCCTCAACAGTATCCAAAACGGTATACTTGTTTTGGAGGGAGATGACCGCAGGGGACTCCTGCGCTGCCTTCCTGCTCTTTCTCTGCCTTTTGGTCACCCATTCCCTTTCTCCCTCAGCAATCCTAATCTGCGGTGCGACCAATTCACTAAACGTGCTATCCACGACCTCCTCAGCATCGCGCATGCTCCAAAGTGAGTCCATCCGCAGCTCGAGAGCCGTCATGCGGTCTAACAAGAGCTGCAGCTGGACACACTTCCTGCACGTGAAGGAGTCAGGGTCATCAGCCATGTCCCTGAGCTCCCACATTGAGCAAGAGGAGCATGATACGGGTCTGAGATCTCCTGCCATTTTTAATCTTAAGTTTAAACTTAGTTAAATGAAAAAGGAATGAAAAGTTTTTACCAATCACAATAAAACCAGAGAAATCGAAAAAGCCTTACCTTATAAACACCCCACCGAGTCCTTTTTTTTTTTGGTTAGAGGAGGAGGGCGGGTGGGAGACACTACAAGTGTGGTGTCTCGGGTTCAGAAACAGCCCAAATATATAGTGTTTTACTTACCCAGCAGCCCCCTGGCCTCCGCCGAAAACCAAAAGCAAATTAAATTTTCTTTCAAACTGACTTTCCCAGCTGCTCACTCGCTCACACGCTGCTCCCGAAAAAGCTGCTGCACTGAAAGGAAAGTTATTTTAAACCGCCCAAATATATAGTGTTTTACTTACCCAGCAGCCCCCTGGCCTCTGCCGAAAAACAAAAGCAAATTAAATTTACTTTCAAACTGACTTTCCCAGCTGCTCACTCGCTCACACGCTGCTCCCGAAAAAGCTGCTGCACTGAAAGGAAAGTTATTTTAAACCGCCCAAATATATAGTGTTTTACTTACCCAGCAGCCCCCTGGCCTCCGCCGAAAAACAAAAGCAAATTAAATTTACTTTCAAACTGACTTTCCCAGCTGCTCACTCGCTCACACGCTGCTCCCGAAAAAGCTGCTGCACTGAAAAGGCAACTTGATTGAAACATTCAATAAGATCATGGTTGATCTGATTGATCTGATCTGATTGTAACCTCAACTCCACATATTCTAAGGGGTCTTGACAGGGTGGATGTGGAAAGGATGTTTCCTCTTGTGGAAGAATCTAGAACTAGGGATCTTTTCTTTTCTTTTGGGCCTCCTTATCTCGAGAGACAATGGATACGCGCCTGGAGGTGGTCAGTGGTTTGTGAAGCAGCGCCTGGAGTGGCTATAAAGGCCAATTCTAGAGTGGCAGGCTCTTCCACAGGTGCTGCAGAGAAATTTGTTTGTCGGGGCTGTTGCACAGTTGGCTTTCCCCTTGCGCCTCTGTCTTTTTTCCTGCCAACTACTAAGTCTCTTCGACTCGCCACAATTTAGCCCTGTCTTTATGGCTGCCCGCCAGGGATCACAGTTTAAAAGTAAGGGTTGCCATTTTAAAACAGAGAAGAGGGAAAAAATGTTTTCTCTCAGAAGGTTGTGAGTCTTTGGAATGCTCTTCCTCAAAAGGCGGTTGAAGCAGAGTCTTTGAATAGATAGAGGTAGATAGATTCTTGATAAGCAAGTGGGTGAAAGGTTATTGGGAGTAGGCAGGAATGTGGAGTTGAGATCAACCAGGATCTTATTGAATGGCAGAGCAGGCTTGAGAGGTCGAGTGGTCTACCCTTGCTCCTCATTCGTATATCTCCAAAGCATATAACATAGACAACAAAATGTAGCAGCTCAGAATTCTTTTCCTAAGACTCAGGGTCAGTTATTTTGATATTAACAAGTCCTTCATTCTAACAAAGCTGGTCTTGGCTATCTCAGTTCTCATTTGGATCTCATAGTCAGATCTCCCATCATCTGTGATAAGCTGTCCAAGGTATGTAAACCTTTTCACTTGTTCCAGGATTTGTCTATTTACTTCAATTATCACTTCTGGGGTTAGGTTCCTGCTTGTCATTGGCCTCTCAGTTTAGAAGTCACATGTTTTGTTGATGTACCCTTTAAGTTTCAGACTTGGCTTTGGTTTTCTTCACATTCATTCTTAATCCATATTCCACACTCCTTGCATTCACTTTGTTCACAATTTCCTGTCGGGCCTCTTCTGACTCTGCAATCAGTGCAGTTTCATCTGTGTATCTCAAGTTGTCAATGTTCAACCCACCAATATTGCAGCCTGGTAGATGTTCTATGTCTCTGAGAGTTTCAGTGTACAGATTGAACAGTTTTGGGGACATAACATAATTCTGATCTACTTCTCTTTTGATTGGGAAACTGTCTGACAAGCCGCTATCAAATCTCATCACCGCCGATTGATTTCAATATAGATTCTGAATTATCCTTTGATCATTTCAGTCAATTTCTATTTTGCTTAAGCATTTCATTATTTTCTGATGGTAGACTCTGTCAAATACCTTGTCATAGTCTATCAAGCTTATATATACAGGCTTTTGTACTTCCAGGTATCGTCAATCACTACTCTCAAGTTAAAGATGCCCTCTCTTGTTCCTTTCTTCGGTCTGAATCCTAACTATCATCTATCTCTGCTTCTATAGATTGGTCATTTCTTTCCAAAATGATTAATAAAATTATTCTCATCACATGGCTCATGAGGCTTATTGTCCTGTGTTCTCGGGCTTTTGGTTACTTTGGGAGTTTAAGGAACACTGACTGCATAAGATCCTCAGGTATGAATCCTGTTCTGTAAATTTTATTGCAGAGGTCTGTCAGTGTCCCAATGCTAACATCATTCAGGGCTTACAGGCATTTTATTCATATCTCACCGATTCCAGGTGCTTTCTTTGCTTTCACCTTTTTGATCGCTGCACTAACTTCTGCCTCTATTATCTCTGGTCCTTCTCTTCCCTCTAGTGGTACCAATTCAATAGGGTGTATGGTGCAGTATGTGAGGAGTAGTCCCTTTATACCCTTGTCAGCCGTGCATCTATTACTGCATGGGTGTGGACAAGGAGCACTGGTCTCCCACTGCGATGTAACTCTTGCATATGCCTCCAAGGAGCTGGTAGTACACACCAGGGGGCACACCCTGGGAACTCGCCTTGGCTGGCGCGCTAGATTAAGCGAGAGGGAACATCAACTTCACAAGATGCTGTTTCAAGGGGCATCACACTTTTCAAGTGCACGAAGTATGGACTGGCAGCTGAGGCAAAAGAACTCACTATTCAGAGTCAGTGACTCAGAAGGTGCAACAGGAAAATGTGTGACATCAAGGGCAGAATTGTGATGCTTAAGGACAAATGGCTAGTCACCTTGGAAGAGTCAAGGTACTCACTAAGTGTTCACCCATAGTTAGTCATGGAATCTAGTTTAAACAGTGGTAGTGATGAAGGCAGACCTGGGCCCCCTGCAGAGATGTCTACCGTAAATAGGAACAGGGAAGAAGAGGCCTTGCTTGGAAGTTGGACTAGCCGGGTGAATGACGAGGGCAACCCAAACTCGGAAGAAAGACTGCCATCTGATGATGCTACTCTGAAACCTAGACAAGAACTCTTGAAAATTGGAACATGGTATGTGAGGACGCCACAGAGCGGTAAAATAGACAAGTGTATGAAAAAGAGATATTAAGACTCAGCATTGACATTTTAGGTTTGGCAGAAATTAGGTGGACGGAATCTAGGAAAATAGACAAAGGTAAGCAGGTGATGAGCTTCTCAGGTGGTAGAGAACATAAGAATGGAGTGGAGATATCTTGATAGTCAAGAGTGATGTGAATGCAAAAGTTGGCGGAGAGAGGCATGGAAATGTGGTAGGAGTTTATGGACTAAGAATGAAGAACAGTTCTGTGAGGAAAACTACTTGGTCATCTTCAATACACTTTTCAAGCAACACCGCAGAAGACTGTACACCTGGAAGAGTCCAGGAGATGTTCACAGAAATCAAATAGATTTTCTGATGATCAAAGATACAAGAACAGCATCAAGAATGTCTTCATTTACCCAGGTGCAGACATCAATTCAGATCACTGCCTGCTTGCAATGAAGAAAAAGATCAGGCTGAAAATCTTAAAAAGGAATCCCATGAAAGATCAAACCAACTTAGACAGACTGAAAGAGGAAGATGTGATGAAGAAGTATGCTGCGGCAGTTACTATCAAGTATGAAGCGTTACTTCAGGAACAGACAGTGCAAGATCTTAGTGAGGAAGAAACAACAGAATCACAGAATCACAGAATAATACAGTGCAGAAGAGGCCCTTCGGCTCATCGAGTCTGCACCGAGGCATTAAAGACACCTGGCCTGTCTACCTAATCCCATTTGCCAGCACTTGGCCCATAGCCTTGAATGTTATGACGTGCCAAGTGCTCATCCAGGTACTTTTTAAAGGATGTGAGGCAACCCGCCTCTACCACCCTCCCAGGCAGTGCATTCCAGACCGTCACCACCCTCTGGGTAAAAAAGTTCTTCCTCAAATCCCCCTTAAACCTCCTGCTCCTTATCTTAAACTTGTGTCCCCTTGTAACTGACCCTTCAACGAAGGGGAACAGCTGCTCCCTATCCACCCTGTCCATGTCCCTCATAATCTTGTACACCTCGATCAGGTCACCCCTCAGTCTTCTCTGCTCCAGCGAAAACAACCCAAGCCTATCCAACCTCTCTACATAGCTTAAATGTTCCATCCCAGCCAACATCCTGGTGAATCGCCTTTGCACCCCCTCCAATGCAATCACATCCTTCCCATAATGTGGCAACTAGAATTACACACAGTACTCTAGCTGTGGCCTTACCAAAGTTCTTTACAACTCCAACATGACCTCCCTGCTTTTGTAATCTGTGCCTCGATTGATAAAGGCAAGTGTCCCATATGCCTTTTTCACCACCCTATTAACCTGCCCTTCTGCCTTCAGAGATCTATGGACAAGCACGCCAAGGTCCCTTTGTTCCTCGGAACTTCCCAGTGTCAGGCCATTCATTGAATACTTCCGTGTCACATTACTCCTTCCAAAGTGTATCACCTCACACTTTTCAGGCTTAGATTCCATCTGCCACTTTTCTGCCCATTTGACCATCCCATCTATATCTTCCTGTAACCCAAGACACTCCACCTCACTGTTAACCACTCGGCCAATCTTTGACTCATCCACGAACTTACTGATCCTACCCCCCACATAGTCATCTATGTCGTTTATATAAATGACAAACAGTAGGGGACCCAGCACAGATCCCTGTTGTACGCCACTGGACACTGGCTTCCAGTCACTAAAACAGCCGTCTGTCATCACTCTGTCTCCTACAGCTAAGCCAATTTTGAATCCACCTTATCAAGTTACCCTGTATCCCATGTGCATTTGCTTTCTTGATAAGTGTCCCATGTGGGACCTTGTCAAAGGCTTTGCTGAAATCCATGTAAACTACATCAACTGCACTACCCTCATCTACACGCCTGGTCACATGCTCAAAAAATTCAATCAAATTTGTTAGGCATGACCTCCCTCTGACAAAGCCATGCTTACTATTCCTAATCAAATTTTGCCTCTCCAAGTGGAGATAGATTCTCTCCTTCAGAATTTTCTCCAATAGTTTCCCTACCACTGACGTGAGACTCACTGGTCTATAGTTCCCTGGCTTATCTCTACAACCTTTCTTAAATAGTGGAACCACATTAGCTGTTCTCCAGTCCTCTGGCACCTCCCCCATGGCCCGAGAGGAATTAAAAATTAGGGTCAGAGCCCCTGCAATCTCCACCCTTATCTCCCACAGCATCCTGGGACACAAATCGTCCGGACCTGGAGATTTGTCCACTTTTAAGCCTTCCAAAACCTCCAATACCTTGTCACTCCCTATGACAATTTGCTCAAGAACCTCACAGTCTCTCTCCCTGAGTTCCATATCTCTTGGATGAAGACAGAGGTGAAGTATTTGTTCAACACCCTACCAATGTCCTCTGGCTCCACCCACAGATTTCCCCCTTGGTCCCTAATGGGTCCTACACTTTCCCTGGTTATCCTCTTCCCATTGACATACATAGAATATCTTGGGATTTTCCTTACTTTTGCCAGCCAGAGCTTTCTCATATACCCTCTTTGCTCTCCTAATTGTTTTCTTAAGCTCCATCCTACACTTTCTGTACTCCACTAATGCTTCCATTGATTTGCTCTCCTTGTATTTGCTAAAAGCCTCTCTTTTCCTTCTCGTCATACCCTGAATGTTTCTCGTCATCCATGGTTCTCTGGGCTTGTTGCGCCTACCTGTTACCCTAGAGGGAACATGTTGGGCCTGTACCCTCCCCATTTCCTTTTTGAATGCCCCCCACTGCTCTTCTGTAGATTTCCCAACAAGTAACTCTTTCCAGTCTAACTTGGCCAGATCCTGCCTTATTTTACTAAAATTCGCTCTCCCCCAATCCAAAACCTTTTTTTGCAACTTGTCTATTTCTTTCTCCACAACAAGCTTAAATTGTACCATGTTGTGGTCGCTATCACCAAAATGCGCCCCCACCAACACATCAACCACCTGTCCAGCTTCATTCCCCAGAATTATGTCCAGCACTGCACCCTCCCTTGTTGGATCCTCTACCTATTGAGCTAAAAGGTTCTCCTGTATACATTTTAAGAACTCCACTCCATCTAAGCCCTTCATACGATGACTATCCCAATTAATGTTGGGAAAGTTGAAATCACCTAATATAATTACCCTATTATTATTTTTACACACCTCTGTGAATTGCGCACATATTTGCTCCTCAATTTCCCGCTGACTATCTGGGGGTCTATAATAAACAGAAAGGCATTGGAAAAGGTTGAAACAGCGCATGAAATATGCAGTAACTGAGATGGTCCCTGAGAAAGAGAGGAGGAAATATCAAGAGTGGATGGCTGATGAAATACTAGATATGATGGAGAAAAGGAGATAGAATAAGAACAATAAAGAAAGATATGACAAAGTAGAAAGGCAGATAAGAAAAGCATGTAGGGAAGCCAATTAAACATGTATGAAAACCGTTGCAAGGAAATAGAAGAACTGGAGAAAAGGCATAATATGGGAGCATTGCTTGAGAAAGTTAAAACACAGACAGACAAGAAGAAAATAGCCACAAATAGTGGCTGTATAAGGAAAGAGGAAGAAGAACTTCTCTTTGAAAAACAAAGGGTAGAGAAACAATGGGTGGAGGACATTAGTGAGCTGTACGACAATGAAGATTGCCCTTAATGTCTTGTTAATGAGGTCAGGACAGGTAATCTATTCAAAATTCCCAGGCCATGTTCTGGAGGGGGACTGACTAGACATTAGATCTCCACCTCGATACATTGGAATGTGGGGTATTTTGATGCAAATTGTGGTGGCCATTTTAGCTGCTAGTAGTCACCTTTATCAGTTCTTTTATTCTTATTTTTAAGTTTAATTCGAGTTTCCAACCAATGGAATAAAAAATCATAATTCGTTCATGACACAGGGAATGCATATTGGGAAATATGTCTCCCCCCACCCTGTGATTCTCTAATTAAAATCAATGTTAGGAAAATAATGGGGAAATTCATGGGCAATATTGATATCAATGAGAAAAACTGCATGGGCCAAGCAGGTAGCTGCCTGAGGTGCCACCTGCTGCTGGGGAGTTGATTTAAATCTGCATAATGCTAGTTTCTCCCCCTCTGTTTAAATAGACTCTGTTTGCTGTAAGTCTTGCCATATGTCCTGGCTGATACGTTGGTGTCAATATTCATCCATCCTCAATGCTGGCTAACCCCTTCCATTTGCCTGTACTGTTACCCTTCAAGGTAGATTTACTGAGACCCTGTGTTGCAGACAGTGATTATGATAAAAAATATAGGTGCACTGGGGCTAATGTTCCATCCATCAGTGTTTGGAAAATCAGGAGAAGCATGCCCACTATTTTCTGGTACACTTGGCTGCCTGTGAGATCACATCAGTAAGTGACATTTTTGGAAAATTTACTTCTATATTTATTATACTTCCACATATTCAAACAACTGAGTTCATTGTTGGATTTATCTGTTCCTCAAGCCTACGTTCTCCAAAAATTCCTTAAAATAAATTCAAACCCTCCCATTTAAGAATGGTATCTTTTCAGAAATAAAGCACTAATTTGGGTGATCTGACGAATTACTCTTCATCAAGATTTAGAACTTCTTTTCAAGCTTCCATAAACATATTATAATTATCGTTTCTGTCCCAAAGATTTGGGGGAGTCCTAATTATTAACAACATCAGCAAAACAGACAGAATAAATCCTTCACTTGATAATGTTTCCTCTAGATCAATAGAAGGAAAAGACTTGCATTTATATAGCATCTTTCACAATCTCATACATCCCAAAGCACTTTACAACCAATGACGTACTTTTGAAGTGGAATCACTGTTATGATGAACAGCCGACTAGTGCAAAAAATTCTCCCACAAATATCAATCTGATAATGACCAGAAGACCTTTTATTTTTTAGTGATGTTGGTTGAGGGGTAGAATACCAGGAGGAACTCCCATGCTGTTCTTTGAAATAGTGCTGTGACATCTTCTGTGTCCACCTGAAAGGGCAGACAGAACCTCAGATTAATTTCTCAGCTGAAAGACGGCAGCTCCAGCAGTGTAGCACTCCCCCAGAGCCTAGACTTGTCTGTCCAAGTCTCTGGACTTTAACAGGGACTTTAGCCGACAACCTTCAGAGGCGAGAGCACTACCAACTGAGCCAC
The DNA here is from genome assembly GCF_036365525.1 of Heterodontus francisci. NCBI lineage: Eukaryota > Metazoa > Chordata > Chondrichthyes > Heterodontiformes > Heterodontidae > Heterodontus > Heterodontus francisci. Next base: position 17,710,563 of record NC_090377.1, on the reverse strand, counting down.
AGCTGACACTGATAGGACAATTGATGGGTTTTCAGTAAAAGGGTGCAAATGCATGCACAGTTTTTTTTTGCATAAGAAACTAAAAGGGAGCGATTTTCTTCTCCCGGTACTGTCCAGCCGAAATTAGTGTGGATCACACCAGTGCCATTTTGACCTTCTTATAGGTCTTATTACCAAGAGGCACATGTATGTGAGAGTACACTATTGGGCACAGCATCAGACTGAAGAGAAAGTCTGTGTGCCTTCTGAACCTTACAGCCACCAGCAGCATTAGTGAGACAAATAAAGTTGAGTTTTTTGTAGGTAATGGGGCAGTAATTTTATCTGGACACCATCTGAAGATGAGTGGTAAGTTTTAAATTCATGTGCCAGAAGCTGTGATTTGCATGGAGTCATTTACAGCACAGAAGGAGGCCATTCGGCCCATCAAGTCCATGCTGGCTCTCCACAGAGCAATCCAGTCTGTCCTACTCGCCCACTTGATCCCCATAGCCCTGCAAGTCTATTTCCCTCAAGTGTCCATCCAATTTTCTTTTGAAGTCATTGATTGTCTCCGCTTCCACCACCCTTGTAGGCAACGAGTTCTAGGTCATTACCACTCGCTGCACAAAAAGGGTCTTCCTCATATTTCCCCAGCATCTCAAGGCCCAAAACCTTCAATCTGTGCCCCCTAGTTCTTGTACCATTAGTTAATAGGAACAATTTTCCCTTGTCTAACTTAGCTAAGCCTGTCATAATCTTGTACATTTCTATTAAATCTCCCCTCAATCTCCTTTGTTCTAAGGAGAACAAGCACAGTTTTTTGAACCTAACCTTGTATCTACCAATCTAGAGATTACACCTTATTTTGTTTCTTGCTTTTCTGCATTACTAGTCTAAAGCTAATGATACTGTGGTCACCCTTACCCAAGTGCACCCTGACAGACACTTGGTCCACTTCTTTCCCAGCACCAGATCCAGCATTGCCTCCTTTCTAGTTGGGCTGAGAACATACTGGTCAAGGAAGTTCTCCTGAACAGATTTCAGAAATTCCTCCCCCTCCTTACCCTTTACTCTAGAATTATCCCAATCAATATTTGGGTAAAGTCCCCGTATACTACCACTCTATAGTTCTTGCACATCTCTGTGATTTCCCTGCAGATTTGCTCCGATCTCTCACTTACTATTTGGAAGCCTATAGAATACCGCTAGTAACATGATCATATCCATTTTGCTCCTCAACTCTAACCAAACGGACTCTGTCCTTGCCCCTTCAAGGACATCCTCCCTTTCCATACTGCAATGTCCTCCCTAAACAATACTGCCACCCAACCTCCATTTTTTCCTTATCTATCATTTCTAAACACTTTATCTTTGGTAGTCTCCACATTTATTAAGATGTTCCATCAACAACAATAACTTACATTATATAATACCTTTGACGTAGTAAACTTCACAGGAGCGGTGATCAACAAAATTTAATACTAATGAGATATTAGGGCAGATGACCAAAAGCTTTGTCAAAGGAATGTCTTAAAGGAGGAGAGATGTAGAGAAGCAGAGAAGTTTAGAGAGAGAATTCCAGAGCTTAGGACCTAGGCTGCTAAAGGCATAGCAACCAATACAGAAGCACTGAAAATTGTGACTTTGCAAAAGGCCAGAAGAACACAGAGATCTCGGAGTATTGTAGGGCTGGAGGACATTACAGAGATAAGGAGGGGTGAGGCCATGGAGGGAATTGAAAACAAGGAAGAGAATTTTTTAATCCAGGCCCTGTGATTGAGCTGTAATCATGTCCTTGAGTGTCATTCTGCTGCATACCTGATATGTGCTAATATTTATGGACAAATGATGCTTGTCCTGCTGATTGCACTTTTACGAGAAAACCATAAAGAGTTTTAGTGGAAGGAGAGATGGGCGCATTGAAGGCATCACAGAGTTAACAGTTCAGGTCTGTGACCTTTAATCAGAACTGACAAAGTGCGAAAAAAAATTAGGTTTTAAGCAAGTGAAGAGGGTGGGGGAGGAGTGTTTGAGGGGAAGAGAACAAAAGGGAAGTTGTGTGATAGGGTAGAGGGCAGGAGAGATTAAATAACAAAGCTGTCCTGGGACAAAGGCAAAGAGTGTGTTAATGCTTGTGGTGCAAGACAAAGCATTAGTCCAGAGACAGTGTTAATAGCAAAATAATGAGCAGCTCTGTATACATTAAAAACAGGCACATGGTTAAAAAATAAAATATTTTTAAAAAGCCCAGTCATGCTCTGAAGTTATTGAACTCAATGTTCAGTCCGCAAGGCTGTAGAGTGCCTAATTGAAAGATCAGGTGCTGCTCCTCGAGCTTGCATTGATGTTCACTGGAACACTGGAGCAGGCAAAAGACAGAAATGTTGGCATGAGAGCAGGGGGGAGTATTGAAATGGCAAGCGACTGGAAGCTCAGGTCATGCTTTCGAACTGAGCAGAGGTGTTCCACAAAGTGGTCACCTAATCTACATCTGGTCCCGCCAATATACAGGCGACCGTATTGTGAGCAGCGAATACAGTATTCTAAGATGAAGGAAGTACAAGTAAATCGCTGCTTCACCTAGAAGGAGTGTTTGGGGCCTTGGATGGTGAGGAGAGAGGAGGTAAAAGAGCAGGTATTACACCTCCTGCGATTGCAGGGGAAGGTGCTGTAGGAAGGTGTTGGGGGTAATGGAGGAGTGGACCAGGGTGTCGCAGAGGGAGCAATCCCTTTGGAATGCTGACAAGGGAGGGGAAGGGAAGATGTGTTTGGCGGTGGCATCACGCTGGAGGTGGCAGAAATGGTGGAGGATTCTCCTTTGGATGTGGAGGCTAGTGGGGTGGAAAGTGAGGACAAGGGGAATCCTGTCACAGTTCTGGGAGGGAGGGGAAGGGGTGAGGGCAGAAGTGCTGGAAATGGGTCAGACACGGTTGAGGGCCCTGTCCACCACAGTGGGAGGGAATCCTCGGTTCAGGAAAAAGGAAGACTGAAAAGGACTAATGCTTTGTCTTTCACCACAAGCATTAACACGCTTTTTGCCTTTGTCCCAGGACAACTTTGTTATTTAATCTCTCCTGCCCTATCATACACCTTCCCTTTTGTTCTCTACCCCACCAAACCACCCCCCACCTGCCACCCCCTTCACCTGCTTAAAACCTAATTCTTTTCTCACCTTTGCCAGTTCCGATGAAAGGTCACAGACCTGAAACGTTAACTCTGCTTCTCTGTCCACAGATACTGCCTGACCTGCTGAGTATTTCCAGCAATTTCTGTTTTTATTTCAGATTTCCAGCATCTGCAGTATTTTGCTTTTAACAAAACTTTTATTTGTATAGCAACTTTAAGGTAGTATACCATCTCAAGGTGCTTCACAGACAAAATTTAACTCTGAACTACATAAGGAGATATTAGAACAGGTGAAAAACTTGGTCAAAGAAGTCGATTTTAAGAAGTGGCTTAAAGGAGGAGAGAGAAGTAGAGAGGCATAAAGGTTTAGGGAAGGAATTCCAGAGCTTAGGTCCTAGGGAGCTGAAAGCACAGCAGCTCATGATGGAGTGAAGGAAATTAGTGGTGCACAAGAGGCCAAAATTGGAGGAGCGCAGCAACCAGAGAAATTGGTAGGTCAGGCATTGTATTAGAATTCACATCAATAGTTTAACATAGGTAAAGGGTAAACCTTGCTGTTACACTGGCTACACTCCCTCCACTCAGCACTCAGCGCTCAGCTGACAACTGTCAAGACCAACGAACCCTGCCTAAACCCTCTCAGCTTCATCACATCTCTTACTACCTTAAAATAAAACTTCCTTAAAACCTACCTCCTGCATTATAATGGGAATCAGGAATTAGGTGAACATTTTGTACTATTCTTGGGATATTGACCTGGAATTCCAGGGTTTCTCTTGAGGGGAAGGGGATAAGGGGGGCTCATAAGCCTGGGGCTCTTGTGTGTCTGAGAGGGGAGAGTCATAATAGTTTTCACTTTTCATGTCAGGAATTGGAGAGGCACCTCTAAGACTGGCAGCAATCAACAACATTAACAACTTGCATTTTATGTTGTGTCTATATTAAGATATATAGAAAATATTAGGACAGGTGACCGAAAGCTTAATCAAGGAGGTAGGTTTCAAGGAGCACTTTAAAGAAGGAGAGAGAGGTAGAGAGGTGGAGATGTTTAGGGAGGTATTTCCAGAGCTTAGGGCTGAGATGGCTGAAGGAATGGCAGCCAAGAAACGTTAAGAGAGATATCTCTGTCTGGGGCACCTCAGCGCAATTTGGATGCCCTGGTACTGCAAGTATGTGCATTTCAAGTGTATCTGCCCGACTGGCATGTAGCGGACGGTAGAGACGAAAATAAGACGCATTGAGTAAAACTTAGCAGCTTTAATTGGGTTAATAAATATCTTGGAATGCTCAATAAACTCAATGAATTATTAAAGGGACTTTTAAAGAAAATCCTTTAGAGGAACCTTTCTAGCTGTAGAAGAGTCTCCATGATAATGTGTATGCATATATTGTGTGCAGTTTTGTCTCCTTATCTGAGGAAGGATGTTCTTGCTATAGAGGGAGCGCAGTGAGGGTATACCAGACTGATTCCTGGGATGGCGGGTCTGACGTATGAAGAGAGATTGAGTCGTTTAGGATTATAGTCGCTGGAGTTCGGAAGATTGAGGGGGGATCTCATAGAAACCTATAAAATTCTAACAGGACTTGACAGGGTAGATGCAGGAAGGATGTTCCCGATGGTGGGGGAATCCAGAACCAGGGGTCATAGTCTAAGGATACAGTGGAAACCTTTCAGGACTGAGATGAGGAGAAATTTCTTCACCCAGAGAGTGGTGAACCTGTGGAATTTGTTACCACAGAAAGCAGTTGAGGCCAAAATATTGTATGTTAGAGAGAGCTCATGGGTCCAAAGGGATCAAAAAGCAGGAACAGGTTACTGAGTTGGATGATCAGCCATGATCATAATGAATGGTGGAGCAGACTCGAATGGCCAAATGGCCTATTCCTGCTCCTATTTTACTATGTTTTCTATGTTTTCTATTTTTGTGTAGTAAATGCTTGATGTAGAAGTGGCACACACCAACAAAACTCCTGAATAGTTCTTTTGGGCTGGATCTTGTTCCGTGGCGGTGGGGAGGGGACCTGAAGATGGGTCTGGATGAGGCCCACCACGGGTCTCAATAATAGGAGGGCCCGACCCAATCCTCCCTGCAGCGTCAAGGCTCCAGGGCGGCCCCCTGCCGCTGGGCAATGGGACTTCAATTTAAATACTCAAATGAATAAAATTAATAAATTTACATAGACTCACCTCCAATCTTGAGGGCCGTTGCAATCTTTGGTGAGGTGGCCGGCACTCTCACGCCTTCAATTTGAATGGCGGCGTGACACTGGTGGGAAGGGGGAAGGAGGTAAGGTTTTTAGTGCGGGGTGGTTGGTTAAATAACATAATGGGTGCAGGGGATGTTGGGAAGGGTTGAATTTCAAATTTTTGTGCAGTTTGAGGTGGGGGATGGTCAAATATAAAAGGTAAGTTTTTTTGGGGGGGGAAAGGGCAAATAGTTACTGTAATTGGTATTGGGGGGTGGGAAAGGGATGAAAGGGGGGGGTGGCGGAGGGAGCAGGACTGTCTTTTGGGTGGGACACTAACAACACCTCTCTGCTCTCTCAGGATCCCATGGCGCTCTTTGGAAAAAGAGCAGGGGAGTTCTCCCTGGTGCAATGGCCAATATTTATTCCTCAATCGACACCTAAAGAAAACGATTATCTGCTCATAATGCTGTTTGTGGGAGCTTGCTGTGTATTAACTGGCTGTCATGTTTCCTACATTGCATGGGTGACTGCACTTCTAAAAATGTACTTCATTGGCTGTAAAGCCTTTGGGGTGCCCAGAAAGGCACTATATAAATGAAAAATCTTTCTTTCTGATATGATTGTTCTTCCTCGAGATCAAGAAGGAACTCGGCTGTTTCACTCATATCCATTAGGGTTTGCTCAGTGGACAGGAGTGCATGATCAGACTGCTTGGGCTGGATTTTATAAAGGCCTCGATGTTGGAATCCGTGGTAAAAGGGCATGAAGATTGCCCCGGATGAAGCCCGCCACGGACCTCGATGCCGGCAGGGCCCGTCCCGATACTGCTGGCGGCGGCGGCGAGGCCACGTGGCAGCACCCCCGCCCCTCCGCTCGGCAATGGGACCGTAATTTAAATATTCAAATTTATTAACTTACCTGAGTTAATGACGTTCCCGTCGCCTCCTGGAGTGCCGCCATGATCTTCATCCCAGCAGCCTGCACTGCCACGCCTTCGGATCCCCGTCCGGGGAAACAAGGCACAGCACCTGTAGGGAGAGGGGAGGAGGTATGTTTCTCGGTGTGGGAGGGGGAGCAGGGTCAAACTATTCTCATTGGTGGAGGGGATGGTGGGAAGGGGTAAAGTTTCAAGTTTGTGAGCTTTGGGAGGGAAAGGTCAGGTACACAAGGTAAGTATATTTGCAGGGGAGAGGGCAAGGAATGAGTGTATTGTTAATGGGGGGGGTATGGGAAAGGGCCTGGAAACATGTATGTAATTTTTTAAACTCAGTTTATTTAACTTTCTCTCTAAACATTTAAATTAAATGTAAGGACTGGAAGCCCTTTCAAAATGGCGCCGGCGTCTGCGCAGTGTGCTGGATGCCGTTGCCGGGGACTGCTCGCCTTCCCCCTCCATGACATCGCGGGGGGTGGGGGGGGAGAGGGAGGGTGGGGAACGGGGGCAGTCCGCCCCGGCCATGTAAATGAGCTGCCGTGTATAATATCGCAGCGGCTCCGCGGAGTAATACCCACGCGTGCGGGCTGCCATCTTTTGCGGCGGCAGCAACATAAAATTCAGCCACTTGTGTCTGGCGGCTTCATTCAATAGGCTTGAAGAAGTCACAGGCTAAATATCAAGGAGGCTGTTTACAACATCAGTGCATCTGGTTCACACACTGACCACCCCCCCCACCCCCAGCCCCCGATACCCACTATGATTGGTGCTCCCTGCATAAATGATTACTCAGCTTGTCCACTCGATACTTCTGCATTCAGAGTGCTGCACTGGCCTCCTGGACTTTGCATTTAACACACCCAATCAATTCAGAAGCAGCTTCTGCATGGTGTAAGATTTGGTCTGGCAGTCACAGATTACCGAAAAAAGGGGGTTAAACTCATAAATGCTTTAGGCATTTTATTGAGAAGCAACAATTGCTGCATAAGCTAAATAGACAGAAAAGACATACAATCTGTGACAGGTGAGGACGGTTTACCAGTCCCAGAGGATGAACGGACAGATGACGCAGAGTGAATGCTAGTCTCTGTAGCTGGCGCTCAGTCTTCTTGAGCTAACCAAAGTATTATGCAGTTCTCCTCCGGTCTGCTTCCATCTGCAGAAGACTGAAAACTTTCGTCCCAAGCACTACTTATGTACCTTATTTCTAGAGGCTGGTGCATCTCCCTTGTCAATCATTTGACCGATCCCATTTATCTAATCACCGAGGGACAGGTACCCGAGGTAAACCCCTCCTCTGCCCATCATTCTGCCCCCGAACTTACATTTTGGCTTAACGTGTGCTTGGTACTATTTGTTAACTTCTGCCAGACACTTCTCCAGAGAGTGTATGAGGCTCCATATTATCAGCTTTAGGAATGTCTTGTTTCAGAGTCTGTGCTGGAGTCATGCCCTTGGCAGAGATAACTGGCCTATGTCTGTCAGCCTGGCCGCCTGCTACAGAGCCCTTATTAATAAGAGAGAGAGAGCTATTTCTATAATATTCAATTGATTTTCTTAAGATTTTATAAGGTTCCTTACAATGGCCAGCTCAAGGGTCACAGAATCCATGGTTGCCACCATACACTTCCAAAGGTGCCATTACACCCAGTCATCTGAATATTGAGCACTTTAACAATGGTGGATTATGACTTTGCATTGAAAAACACATCAAAATGTAAACTCTGCAGCATGCATTTCCATTAGAGGATTTATGATGAATACATGTATTTTTGTACAGTGATATCTACCAATACTAGCATATGCCTCACTGTGAGAGATGGGAATGGTGGCTAAATGCATGCTGAAAATATTAATGGCAAAAGGAAAAGGGACAATGCAGAAGTTAGGGTATTTGAATCAGTAATCTGATTATCCAAGACTTCAGGGCACTTCAATCTGCAAGCCAATCCAATCTGTAAACCCTATCATAACCTATAGTGGTTCATGCCTCATTTCTATTCAGCCAGAGAAAAGTCCATTTATAAATTAGATATTGTGCGTTTCATGGGTTTTTAGTGTGAAGGGATTAGGTTCTGGTCGACTGAATCCAATAACCGCTGAAGTACTGTTCAACTGACCCACATTTGGGAATCTCAGTTATTGCCCCATATCTCATTTCACACATTTAGCAATGGCTCAGTGTTGGAAATTGCAACAGCCTATTAATGATCCATCTGCAATCAATAATCCCCTAATCATGCTGCTATTATAGATGATTTAACAATTCTCAGCAACTTTAACACTGCCCTCCCATTTTATTTGAAGGATGTCAACTGGAAGTGATGGTAACAACCTGAGCCAGTTTTAAATTAAGATCTAACTTTGGCAATGTAAAAACGATGTTTCGCTATTTGTATGTTTGATTAACCTGTATTAAGTATTGGATTTTAGTTTCCTTGCACAGCAATCAAAGTTCTGTTGATTATGCCAATTTTTGAAGTGGATTCCTGCTACTTACAGGGACAGCAGAACACAGAGTACAGAGTAAAGCTTCCTCTGCTTCCCTCCAACACACTCTTCATTACATGAATATGGCATTTCCATTTCCCCCAAATCAGCCACCCTTGAGTGAGATTGTCAATAAAAGAAGGCTTGCAATTATATAGCACCATTCATATCCTCAGGACAGTGTAAAGTGCTTTACAGCCAATGAAGTACTTTTTGAAGTGTAGTCACTGTTGTAACGTAGGGAAATGTGGCAGCCAATTTGCACACAGCAAGTTCCCACAAACAACAATGAGATAATGACCAGACGATCTGTTTTTTTCAGTGGCGTTGGTTGAAGGATAAATATTGGTCCAGACACTGGGGGTGGTGCAGGGGGAACTCCTTCCATCATCCTTGAGAAAATACATTGGGACCCTTTACATCCACCTGAGACATCAGTTTAACATCGCATCTGAAAAACAGCACCACTGTCAGTGCTGCACTCCCTTAGGACTGCACTGGAGTGCCAACTTAGATTATGTGCTAGGGATGGGGACTGTAGGAAGAACAAAACATGTTACTAATGGTCACCTGTTCTTCTGGAAGGGAACAAAGTAGCAAATAAGCAAATTAATGAATAAAATGACAAATAAATCAGGCTACCTCTGACTTACAGATATAAGATAAATCCATATATAAACCCATCAGATAATTAATTAACAATCAACCAGATGTAACTAGCTTTCATCTCTTCCTTTTAGAGGTGAATGAACATACAAACATATGAATTAGGAGCAGAAGTAGGCTATTCGGCCCCTCGAGCCTACTCCACCATTCAATAAGATCATGGATGATCTGTTTGTGTTTCGAATTCCATACTCCCATCTTCCAATAATCTTTGATTCCCTTGCCTAACAAGAATATATTTACCTTCGCCTTAAAAATATTCAATGACCTCGCCTCCACCACCTTCTGAGGTAGAGAGTTCCGAAGTCTTACAACCCTCTGAGAGAAAAAATTTCTCCTCATCTCTGTCCTAAAAGGGCGACCCCTAATTTTAAAACACAGTGCCCCCTAGTTCTGGACACCCCCACAAGAGGAAACATCCTTTCCACATCCACCTTGTCAAGACCGGTCAGGATCTTATATACTTCAATCAGGTCTCCCCTCACTCTTCTCAACTCCAGTGAAAACAAGCATAGTCTGTCCAACCTTTCCTCACAAGACCTTCCAGGTATCAATCTAGTAAACATCCTCTGAACCGCCTCCAATGTATTTACATCCTTCCTTAAATAAGGAGTCCAAAACTTCACACAGTATTCGAGATGTGATCTCACCAATGCTCTGCTTTAACAATCAACGAGATGTAACTGGCTTTCATCTCTTCCTTTTAGAAGTGAATGAACATACGAACATATATGAAACCTCGGAATTCTGCAGTCGTGCTCCGTTAAGTACTAGTCTGTTTTTTTATTCCGCCTGCCAAAGTGAACAACTTCACATTTCCCACATTATACTCCATCTGCCAGATATTTACCCACTCACTCAACCTATCTGTATCGGTCTGCTACCTCCTTATGTCCTCTTCACAACATACTTTCCTACCTATCCTTGTGTCATCTGTAAATTTAGCTACCATGCCATTGCTCCCCTTATCTAAGTCATTGATATAAATTATAAAAAGTTGAGGCCCCAGCACAGACCCCTGTGGGACTCCACTCATCACATCCTACCAATCAGAAAATAATCTATTTATGCATACTCTCTGTTTTCTGCCAGCCAGCCAATCTTCTATCCATGCTAATATGTTACCCCTTACACCATGAGCTCCTACTTTGCACAATAACCTTTTATATGGCACCTTGTCAAATGCCTTCTGGAAATCCCAAGTACAGTACGTCAACGGGCTCCCCTTTATCTACAGCGCCTGTTACTCCTTCAAAGAACTCCAATAAATTGGTTAAACATGATTTCCCATTCACAAAGCCATGCTGACTATTCCCGATTACCTAGAGTTTTTCTAAGTGCCCAGATATAACCTCCTTAATGATCGATTCTAACTCCTTCCCCAGGATAGACATCAAGCTAACTGGCCTATAGTTACCTGTTTTCTCCCCCCACCCCCCACCCCCACACCCCACTTCTTGAATAGAGGGGTTATATTTGCTACTTTCCAGTCTGATGGAAAATGTTTAAAGACTGATTTCAGTGGAAGGTAGGATTGATCAGACATTAGAATATTGCATCCTCTTTAGAGTCAACAAGATAGTGCATACTGTTTGGATAAGTTACAACTAATGGCTGCCCATTTTTTGCCTGTAAAACAGGGCAGCGGGACTTTAGAATTGAGGAGGGGCCCACTTCACCCTTAACCTTGAACATTCTTGCCCCACTTGATTTTCAGGCAGGGTTGTAAATGCTCGTCTGGTTCCGACAGGATGCTGTCCAGATATGCAACTTAAGGGCCCACGTCCTGCAATTTTGAAATACAAATGACAGAGATTCATGCTCGCACATGCCCCAGCCACGTGTACAAGGTTGTGAATGGCCTTTTTTTATTCTTTTGTGGGATGTGGGCATTGCTGGCTAGGTCAGCATTTATTGCCCACCCCTAATTGCTCTTGAGATGGTGGTGGTGAGGTGCCTTCTTGAACCGCTGTAGTCCATCTGGTGTAGGTGCTGTTAGGAAGGGAATTCCACGATTTTGACCCAGCTACAGTGAAGGAATAGCGATATATTTCCAAGTCAGGATGGTGGGTGGCTTGAACTGGAACTTGCAGGTGGTGGTGTTCCCATGCATCTACTGCCCTTGTCCTTCTCGGTGGTAGAGGCTGTGGGTTTGGAAGGTGCTGTCAAAGGAGGCATGGCGAGTTTCAAACAGTGGCTCTTGAAGGGGCCCCTTATGACCACCTGGCAGCAGAGTCCTGGACATGTTGCTCAGATTTTGTTTGTGTGATCAGGAAGAGCCTTTCTGGCCCCCAACCTTGATCGAATGAGGCCTGCACCTGAAAATGGTTGGGGCCTCCCAATGCCAGATTCGGGGATGGCAGGATAAACACTCCACCGACTTTATGCCCAGGACAGATGTTGAAGACTCACTTCATCATGTCCAATTCATGGCCCAGAAAGAGTCAAGACTGCACAAAGGTGAGACAAAGCTTGCACATTTCCTACATTACAACAGTGACTACACTTCAAAAGTTCGTCATTGGCTGCAAAGCGCTTTGAGACGCCTGGTGCTTGTGAAAAGCGCTATATAAATGCAAGTTTTCTTTTCCTTATTAATCTCTCCATGCAAGCACATAATATCACTTTGCAGGTGAAAAAAGACCAAGGTCTATCTAGTCCACCTTCTACCTTCCAGGTAATGGTAGGATACAACCAGAATGGAGTTGTTGACTCATCACAATGATCAATCTCTATCAATGAGTTTACATCAGATCCAGAAATGAGATGAGGAAAACCCTCAGTGTTGAAGAGCTTTGGGAACCATAGGTGCAATGACACCTGTTCCCCCCAAGCACGCTACACTACCACATGTCATGTCTCAAATTACTCATAAACCATATCCCAAAATGTTATTTTCTGAAAGATATCTATCTAATTTGCATTTGAATGAAGCAATAATAACTGCTTCCACCATTATCCTAGGCATTATCCTGTTCCATAGATTAACCATCCAATCATTGAAATTTTGGCCCTGATTTTAAGTTTGCGATGTGCTGGGGCGAGGAAAACCTGGAAGTAAATTCAGTCTCTGTCAGTAGCTTTTTATCTCAGCCACCTCATTATCATTTTACTTCCAGGTTTCCTGCCAATCAGCAGCAGCAGCTGTGATGTGGATCCGCGTAGCACGGTCTCAACTCCAGTATTTAAAGGGACACTCCAAAGATGCGAATTGAAGGAGTTTGGAGTTGGAAAGAACAAAGAAGCAAGTGCCAGAATGGAGCCCAAATGGGCAAACGCTATGCCTATTTCACTGACACCTCCCTGGACGTGCTGTTGGGGTTTATGAGGAATGCAAGAGAGATACACTTCCCTAGCAATGGGAGGAAGAAACCTGCAGCTGAGACCAAGAAGGCATGGTTGGAGGTAATGGAATAGGCCAGCAGCACACTCCTGGATTCAGTGGTTTAATAACCTAACCGGTCAGGAAAGGTTCAGGTGAAAGGTTCAGTGCAGCAGCTTTTTCGGGAGCAGCGTGTGAGCGAGTGAGCAGCTGGAAAAGTCAGTTTGAAAGTAAATTTAATTTCCTTTTGTTTTTCGGCGGAGGCCAGGGGGCTGCTGGGTAAGTAAAACACTATATATTTGGGCGGTTTCTGAACCCGAGACACCACACTTGTAGTGTCTCCCACCCGCCCTCCTCCTCTAACCAAAAAAAAGGACTCGGTGGGGTGTTTATAAGGTAAGGCTTTTTCGATTTCTCTGGTTTTATTGTGATTGGTAAAAACTTTTCGTTCCTTTTTCATTTAACTAAGTTTAAACTTAAGATTAAAAATGGCAGGAGATCTCAGACCCGTATCATGCTCCTCTTGCTCAATGTGGGAGCTCAGGGACATGGCTGATGACCCTGGCTCCTTCACGTGCAGGAAGTGTGTCCAGCTGCAGCTCTTGTTAGACCGCATGACGGCTCTCGAGCTGCGGATGGACTCACTTTGGAGCATGCGCGATGCTGAGGAGGTAGTGGATAGCACGTTTAGTGAATTGGTCACACCGCAGATTAGGATTGCTGAGGGAGAAAGGGAATGGGTGACCAAAAGGCAGAGAAAGAGCAGGAAGGCAGCGCAGGAGTCCCCTGCGGTCATCTCCCTCCAAAACAAGTATACCGTTTTGGATACTGTTGAGGGAGATGGCTCACCAGGGGAAGGCAGCAGCAGCCAGGTCCATGGCACCGTGGCTGGCTCTGCTGTTCCGAAGGGCGGGAAAAAGAGTGGAAGGGCTATAGTCGTAGGGGATTCGATTGTAAGGGGAGTAGATAGGCGGTTCTGTGGTCGAAAACGAGGCTCCCGAATGGTATGTTGCCTCCCAGGTGCACGGGTCAGGGACGTCTCAGATCGGCTGCAGAACATTCTAAAGGGGGAGGGTGAACAGCCAGTTGTCATTGTGCACATAGGCACTAATGATATAGGTAAAAAACGGGATGAGGTCCTACAAGCAGAGTTTAGGGAGTTAGGAGCCAAGTTAAAAAGTAGGACCTCAAAGGTAGTAATCTCAGGATTACTACCAGTGCCACGTGATAGTCAGAGTAAAAATGAAAGAATAGTCAGGATGAATGCGTGGCTTGAGAGATGGTGCAGGAAGGAGGGGTTCAGATTTTTGGGAAATTGGGACCGGTTCTGGGGGAGGTGGGACTATTACAAATTGGACGGTCTACACCTGGGCCGGACTGGAACCAATGTCCTTGGAGGTGCTTTTGCTAACGCTGTTGGGGAGGGTTTAAACTAATGTGGCAGGGGGATGGGAACCAATTGAGGTCAGTTGACAGTAAGGAGGTAGTAACAAAAGCCTGTAAGGAACTAGATAATGAAGTCAGTGTGACTAAGGGGAAGAGCAGGCAGGGAGCAGATGATGAATATAAAGGGACTGGTGGTCTGAGGTGCATTTGTTTTAATGCAAGAAGTGTAGTTGGTAAGGCAGATGAACTTAGGGCTTGGATTGGTACCTGGGAGTATGATGTTATTGCTATTACTGAGACTTGGTTGAGGGAAGGGCATGATTGGCAACTAAATATCCCAGGATATCGATGCTTCAGGCGGGATAGAGAGGGAGGTAAAAGGGGTGGAGGAGTTGCATTACTGGTCAAAGAGGATATCACAGCTGTGCTGAAGGAGGGCACTATGGAGGACTCGAGCAGTGAGGCAATATGGACAGAACTCAGAAATAGGAAGGGTGCGGTAACAATGTTGGGGCTGTACTACAGGCCTCCCAACAGCGAGCGTGAGATAGAGGTACAAATATGTAAACAGATTATGGAAAGATGTAGGAGCAACAGGGTGGTGGTGATAGGAGATTTTAATTTTCCCAACATTGACTGGGATTCGCTTAGTGTTAGAGGTCCAGATGGAGCAGAATTTGTAAGGAGCATCCAGGAGGGTTTTCCAGAGCAGTATGTAAATAGTCCAACTCGGGAAGGGGCCATACTGGACCTGGTGTTGGGGAATGAGCCCGGCCAGGTTGTTGAAGTTTCAGTAGGGGACTACTTTGGGAATAGTGATCACAATTCCGTAAGCTTTAAAATACTCATGGACAAAGACGAGAGTGGTCCTAAAGGAAGAGTGCTAAATTGGGGGAAGGCCAACTATACCAAAATTCGGCAGGAGCTGGGAAATGTAGATTGGGAGCAGCTGTTTGAAGGTAAATCCACATGTGATATGTGGGAGGCTTTTAAAGAGAGGTTGATTAGCGTGCAGGAGAGACATGTTCCTGTGAAAATGAGGGATAGAAATGGCAAGATTAGGGAACCATGGATGACAGGTGAAATTGTGAGACTAGCTAAGAGGAAAAAGGAAGCATACATAAGGTCTAGGCGGCTGATGAAAGACGAAGCTTTGAAAGAATATCGGGAATGTAGGACCAATCTGAAACGAGGAATTAAGAGGGCTAAAAGGGGTCATGAAATATCTTTAGCAAACAGGGTTAAGGAAAATCCCAAAGCCTTTTATTCATATATAAGGAGAAAGAGGGTAACTAGAGAAAGGATTGGCCCACTAAAGGACAAAGGAGGAATGTTATGCTTGGACTCAGAGAAAATGGGTGAGATTCTAAACGAGTACTTTGCATCGGTATTCACCGAGGAGAGGGACATGACGGATGTTGAGGTTAGGAACAGATGTTTGATTACTCTAGGTCAAGTCGGCATAAGGAGGGAGGAAGTGTTGGGTATTCTAAAGGGCATTAAGGTGGACAAGTCCCCAGGTCCGGATGGGATCTATCCCAGGTTACTGAGGGAAGCGAGAGAGGAAATAGCTGGGGCCTTAACAGATATCTTTGCAGCATCCTTAAACACGGGTGAGGTCCCGGAGGACTGGAGAATTGCTAATGTTGTCCCCTTGTTTAAGAAGGGTAGCAGGGATAATCCAGGTAATTATAGACCGGTGAGCCTGACGTCAGTGGTAGGGAAGCTGCTGGAGAAGATACTGAGGGATAGGATCTATTCCCATTTGGAAGAAAATGGGCTCATCAGTGATAGGCAACATGGTTTTGTGCAGGGAAGGTCATGTCTTACCAACTTAATAGAATTCTTTGAGGAAGTGACAAAGTTGATTGATGAGGGAAGGGCTGTAGATGTCATATACATGGAATTCAGTAAGGCGTTTGATAAGGTTCCCCATGGCAGGCTGATGGAGAAAGTGAAGGCGCTTGGGGTCCAAGGTGTACTAGCTTGATGGATAAAGAACTGGCTGGGCAACAGGAGACAGAGAGTAGCAGTGGAAGGGAGTTTCTCAAAATGGAGACGTGTGACCAGTGGTGTTCCACAGGGATCCGTGCTGGGACCACTGTTGTTTGTGATATACATTAATGATTTGGAGGAAAGTATAGGTGGACTGATTAGCAAATTTGCAGACGACACTAAGATTGGTGGAGTAGCAGATAGTGAAGGGGACTGTCAGAGAATACAGCAGAATATAGATAGATTGGAGAGTTGGGCAGAGAAATGGCAGATGGAGTTCAATCAGGGCAAATGCGAGGTGATGCATTTTGGAAGATCCAATTCAAGAGTGAACTATACAGTAAATGGAAAAGTCCTGGGGAAAATTGATGTCCAGAGAGATTTGGGTGTTCAGGTCCACTGTTCCCTGAAGGTGGCAACGCAGGTAAATAGAGTGGTCAAGAAGGCATACGGCATGCTTTCCTTCATCGGACGGGGCATTGAGTACAAGAGTTGGCAGGTCATGTTACAGTTGTATAGGACTTTGGTTCGGCCACATTTGGAATACTGCGTACAGTTCTGGTCGCCACATTATCAAAAGGATGTGGATGCTTTGGAGAGGGTGCAGAGGAGGTTCACAAGGATGTTGCCTGGTATGGAGGGCGCTAGCTATGAAGAGAGGTTGAGCAGATTAGGATTATTTTCATTAGAAAGACGGAGGTTGAGGGGGGACCTGATTGAGGTGTACAAAATCATGAGAGGTATAGACAGGGTGGATAGCAAGAGGCTTTTTCCCAGAGTGGGGGTTTCAATTACTAGAGGACACGAGTTCAAAGTGAAAGGGGAAAAGTTTAGGGGGGATATGCGTGGAAAGTTCTTTACGCAGAGGGTGGTGGGCACCTGGAACGCATTGCCAGCGGAGGTGGTAGATGCGGGCACGATGGATTCTTTTAAGATGTATCTAGACAGATACATGAATGGGCAGGAAGAAAAGAGATACAGAACCTTAGAAAATAGGCGACATGTTTAGAGAGAGGATCTGGATCGGCGCAGGCTTGGAGGGCCGAAGGGCCTGTTCCTGTGCTGTAATTATCTTTGTTCTCTTTGTTCTTTAGACCTGAAACAGATGCTGCCAGACCTGCTGAGTATTTTCAGCACTTTCTGTTTTTATTTCATGTAAGGTACGTACAGTGGCACATTCACCTACATCCTACTGGGCATGTAAGGCAGTCACCCACTTGCCCCAGGTACCTTCCCCCAAATATTGTGGAATCTTGTCTTACAGGATCAGACAAAGTCAACATGGATTTACGAAAGGGAAATTATGCTTGACAAATTTACTGGAATTTTTTGAGGATGTAACTAGTAGAATAGATAAGGGAGAACCAGCGGATGTGGTGTATTTGGACTTTCAGAAGGCTTTCGATAAGGTACCACATAAGAGTTTAGCGTGCAAAATTAAAGCACGTGGGATTGGGGGTAAGGTACTGACATGGATAGAGAACTGGTTGGCAGACAGGAAACAAAGAGTAGGAATAAACGTGTCATTTCCGAGAGGCAGGCAGTGACTAGTGGGGTACCACAGGGATCAATGCTAGGACCCCAGCTATTCACAATACATATTAATGATATAGATGAAGGAATTAAATGTAATATATCCAAGTTTGCAGATGACACAAAGCTGGGTGGGAGTGTGAGCTGTGAGGATGCAGAGAAGTTCCAGTGTGATTTGGACACATTGAGTAAGTGGGCAAATACATGGCAGATGCAATATAATGTGGATAAATGTGAGGCTAACCACTTTGGTGGCAAAAACAGAAAGGCAGATTATTATCTGAACAGCGATAGATTGGGAACAAGGGAGGTGCAGTGAGACCTGGGTGTCCTTGTGCATCAGTCATTGAAAGTAAGCATGCAGGTGCAGCAGGCAGTTAAGAAGGCAAATGGTATGTTGGCCTTCATAGCGAGAGGATTCGAGTACAGGAGCAAGGATGTATTGCTACAATTATACAAGGCCTTCGTGAGACCACATCTGGAGTATTGTGTGCAGTTTTGGTCTCTTTATCTGAGAAAGGATGCTCTTGCTATGGAGGGAGTGCAGAAAAGGTTTACCAGACTGATTCCTGGGATGGCAGGACTGACGTATGAGGAGAGATTGGGTCGATTAGGCTTGTATTCGCTAGAGTTTAAAAGAATGAGAGGGGATCTCATAGAAACCTATAAAATTCTAACAGGACTAGACAGACTAGATGCAGGAAGATTGTTCCCGATGGCGGGGGAGTCCAGGACCAGGGGTCACAGTCTAAGGATAAGGGGTAAGTCATTTAGGACTGAGATGACGAGGGATTTCTTCACACAGAGAGTGGTGAACCTGTGAAAATTCTCTACCACAGAAAGCAGTTGAGGCCAAATCATTAAATATATCAAGAAAGAGTTAAATATAATTTTTAGGACTAAAGGGATCAAGGGATACGGGGAGAAAGCGGGAACAGGGTACTGAGTTTGGATGATCAGCCATGATTGTATTGAATGGCGGAGCAGGCTCGAAGGGCCGAATGGCCTACTCCTGCTCCTATTTTTCTATGTTTCTATGTTTCTACTCTTGGTATCAATGGCACATAACAAGGACACAGAAAGTATTTGTTCTCACAAACTACTTTATACACCTTATACCCAAGCTATACAGATGCATTCACTGTACTGGTAGTTGATAAACCCAGGTGCAAGAGTTCATTCCCGGGTGGTCAGTTCGCCGAACGAGTTCTGTTCACGTCTTCAGGGACTGACCAGGTCACTCTCCTGACTGCAGCAACAATGTCCTTGTGGGCTGTGGCTTTATACCCATTTCTGACCCCTCGTCCCTTGACATATTAGGTAAACTCTTGACCATGTACCCTTTGCTCCTCGACTCCATTTAGACTCTTATATTCCAAACAATGGCCGGACTGGATCTTGTGGAGGCAGTGGGGCTCCTTGGTGCCGGGCTGAAAAGGCAGGGAGAGCCCTGCCTCTGCCTTTTCGCGTCTCCCTCCCGGCGCGCACCTCCATTGTTCCGGAGGCAAATTTTATGTCGTCGGGATCCCCGTCCCTTTAAAGACGGGAATCCTGCCTCCAAGAGCTGCCGGCCAATCAGTTGCCAGGCCACTCCCAGTACTGCAGAGGCCTTGGGCCCAGGCCCAGTGCTGAAACCCCAGACCTCGGGTAAGTGAGACAGGTTCACCAGGACCAGTCTGGAAGGCCCCGGTGAGGGGGTGCTGGTGGATGGTTGGCCTGACGCCCAGACGGAGGGGGGGGTGGTCCATGGAGGTGGAGGTTTTGCCACAGTGGGCCACAGATTGACAATGGAGAAGTACCCCCAAGCCTGCAGGGAGTGCGTCTCATTTTACACATGCTGAAGGCTCACTGCCACTGGTTAGATCCCAGTGGCAGCAGGAAGAAGCCCTTAAGTGGTCATTAATAGACCACCTAAGAGCCTCATTTAGCCTCTGGGCTGGAAGATCGTCATCGGCCTATACCGCCCCAGGAAAAATGCTTGGCATTGGGTGGTGATGGACCCTCCGCCCCCGCCCCACCTCCCCCCCTTCGCAATTCTATGGGCTCCCAGCTTCCCACCCCACCTCAGGGGAATCCATAAAACCCAGCCCAGTATGTGGCTTTCTTATTCCTCCTACAAAAATGAACCACCTCACACTTTGCTATATAAAGATGCATTTGCCAATTACATGCCCATTCTACAATGCGGACGACACAAAGGTTGGTAGAGTTGCGGACAGTGATGAGGATTGTCAGAGGATACAGCAGGATATAGATCGGTTGGAGACTTGGGCGGAGAAATGGCAGATGGAGTTTAATTCGGACAAATGTGAGGTAATGGATTTTGGAAGGTCTAATGCAGGTGGGAAGTATACAGTAAACGGCAGAACCCTTAGGAGTATTGACAGGCAGAGAGATCTGGGCGTACAGGTCCACAGATCACTGAAAGTGGCAACGCAGGTGGATAAGGTAGTCAAGAAGACATACGGCATGCTTGCCTTCATCGTTCGGGGCATAGAGTATAAAAATTGGCAAGTCATGCTGCAGCTGTCCAGAACTTTAGTTAGGCCACACTTAGAATATTGCATGCAATTCTGGTCGCCACACTACCAGAAGGACATGGAGGCTTTGGAGAGGGTACAGAAGAGGTTTACCAGGATGTTGCCTGGTCTGGAGGGCATTAGCTATGAGGAGAGGTTGGATAAACTCGGATTGTTTTCACTGGAACGACAGAGGTGGAGGGGCGACATGATAGAGGTTTACAAAGTTATGAGCGGCGTGGATAGTCAGAAGCTTTTTCCCCAGGGTGGAAGAGTCAGTTACTAGGGGACATAGGTTTAAGGTGAGAGGGGCAAAGTTTAGAGGGGATGTGCGAGGCAAGTCCTTTGTGGTGAGTGCCTGGAACTTGTTGCCGGGGGAGGTGGTGGAAGCAGGTACCATAAAGACATTTAAGAGGCATCTTGACAAATACATGAATAGGATGGGAATGGAGGGATACGGACCCCGGAAGTGCAGAAGGTTTTAGTTTAGGCAGGCATCAAGATCGGCGCAGGCTTGGAGGTCCGAATGGCCTGTTCCTGTGCTGTACTGTTCTTTGTTCTTTGTTCTTTGTACAAGCTTATTAATGTCTTCCTTTATTAATTACAACTCCCAAATTGGTGTTGTCTGTAAATTTTGAAATTGTACATCCTATCCCTGAGTCCAAATCATTATTGTAAATGGTGAACGACAGAAGTCCCAGCTCCAATCCCTGTGGAACACCACTTCCCACCTTTTGGCATTCTGAGTGGCTATCGTTAATCCCTTTCCTGTGTTCTCTGTTTTGTAGCCAGCTTGTTATCCATTCTGCGAACTATCCCCAACAGCACATGCTTTGACTGTAATCACGAGTCTTCTAAGATACCTTATTGAAGGCCTTATGAAAATCGAAATATATTAATTCTACTGAATTAGCTTGTCTATTCTTTGTTACTTTTTCAAAGAATTCAATCAGGTTTGTCAAGCATGACCTTCTCTTTTGAAATCGTTTGCTGACTGCTCTATTATATTTATGCTTTCTAGATGTCTTTCTATGACATCTTTGAGTAAAGATTCCATTATCTTTCCCACCACTGACGTTAAAGCTAATTTCTCTATAGATTCCTGGACGTTCTCTCTCTTTTTAAATACAGGAATAACATTAACTGTCTGCTAGTCTTCTGGAACTTTTCCCTTTTCTAATGAATTGTTATATAATTGTAATACTGTCCCTGCTATATCTTCCCTAACTTCTTATAATATGGATGGTTGTAATAACTAAGGGTTTTATCCTCTTGACATGACAACTTGCTTTGTTGAATGATAATTTGCTTTAATCCACTGGCTGTAAATACTGAGGCAAAGTAACAATTCAATATTTCTGCCCATTTCATCGTCATTACCTGTGGGTTTATCTTGTGTATCCTTTATTGGCCCTCTCACTATCCTAACTTTTCTTCTGTTACCTATCTGTCTGTAGAGTACTTTACTATTTTTTATATTCCCCAATAATTTAATTTTACAGGCATCTTTTGCTTTCCTTATTTCCTAACCTCTTTGTGTTCCCTTTTGTCATCCTCTCCTTTATTGTCTATTTACTTAGTATCTGCCTTTATCTTCAGTTTCAAGTTTATCCTTATTTCTTTATCGTTCATGTGTTTCATTATTGGCTACAGTGTTCTTATTTTTAGGAGTATATATCTATTTTGAATACAATTGATTAACGTTTAAATATTTCCCACTGCTGTTCTATCTCTTTGTCATTTTTTTGCCAGTTTATCTTCCCTAGTTTCATTCTCATCCCCTCAAAATTAACTTTTCCAATCTGTTATTTTGGTCTCTGTCTTACTTACATCTTCCTTGATCATTAGTTTGAACCCTATTATTCTAGAATTGCTATTGCCTAGAAGTTTCCCGTGCTTATTTCTCCTATCTGCTCTCATGACTAGATAAAGTCTAGATTCTCACTTATCGGACTTCTTTATTATTATTCTAAGTCTTTTACTTGTTTCATTGATTTGCCCACATATTTCTTCCTGCACTTCCCTTCCACGAACAGGTGGTCTGTAGATTGTCCCTATTAATATGATCAGTCCCTTCTTAGTCTTTGTTTCAGTTGTTACGACCAGGTGAGAAAGGGGTCTAGGGGCTCCCTCTCAACCTTTTCCTGGTTTGGCCATAACAGGGATTTGATTTTTAAAAGATCGTGTTTTAGCTTCCCTTTCAGTGAGTTCTTGCTCACCGCTCTTTAAATTGTAATGGCAAAGAAATCAACCAGACAGGTTTTCTCAGATTTAAACAGAAAGGTGTAAGTTTATTAACCTTAAAACTCTAATTCAGTTAAAACTACTAATATACAACACGACCACGAGCGCATGCATGCACGATAACCACACACACAAATAGAGACAGAGTAAGAGAAAGAATTCAAGGGGAAAGGGTATGGAGCAATAGCTGGAATTCAGTTACTGGTTTTGGATTTGATGTCAAGTCTTTGATGAAGTTAAGTCTTGCAGTTCTTGTGGGGCCCAGTGCACACTTTCAAACTTATTTCACTGGTCTTCTGTCTTGAGGCTTGAGTTACTTCCGTGGGTTCCTGGAACTTTGCTTTGCTGAAATTGCAGTCTCTTCCCTTCTGTGTGGCACAATTCAAACAACTCCAAGTTGGCCAGCAGGGTAGTCATGTGACTAGCTCCTTATTTGGAACAACCTCTCCGGAGAGGTTTGTGGATTTCCCCCCAGCTTAGCAGACACTCTCAGTGGGAGGATGGAATGCTGGCTCTTGCACATTCACTGTCTCTTGATCAAAAATCCATCTGGCTAATTAATCAAGGAGTACACCCATTGTTTTCTTCAGGCAACTGTCTTTTAGAATGCAAATGTGCAGCCATGTTTTCAGCCAATGTCCTTTAGAATGCAAATGTGCAGCCATGTTTTCAGCCAATGTCCTTTAGAATGCAAATGTGCAGCCACATTCTCAGCCATTGCTGTGGTCTTTTTAAACAAGTTATTTCAAGGCTGGTAACAGTTCAAAAATAATGTTCCATATGACAAAATTAATATATCTCATTTTTGGCAGTTGTGATTTCGGGCACACAATCCATATGGATACTGTTTCGACCTGAATGTTATGCCCCCTTTTTCTACTGCCATTGTGTTATCTCTAATTAGTACTGTTATCCCACCAACTCCCCCTTCCTTCTCTATCCTTTCTAAATATATTGTATCTTACAATATTCAACCGCCTGTCCTGTTCTTGATGAAACCACTTTGCAGTTAGTCATACTACAGGTGGCTCCTCGCTACAAATCATTGCTTCCAGTCCCCCCATTTTGTTTCGGATACTGTGTACGTTGCTGTGCAGTCAATTTAATTTGTTTTTATTCATTGTTCTCCTTATTTTTGTTTTTAACAGTAATTTTGTACTTATATTATGTAACCGTATCTGTTCCCTGATCATTTATGTTACCATTATTTTTTACCTCGTTCTGATTTTGCCCCTCCATCATTGGATGAAAATGGAATAGTGTAGGTCAGATGGTTTCACAGGTCGGCGCAACATCGAGGGCCGAAGGGCCTGTACTGCGCTGTAATGTTCTAATTCTAATTCTAATCTCCTATTTCTTTTATCTTCAGGTGTTATGTTATTTTCACGAGATCACTCCCCCACACCACATACCCCAATTTCTGTTCTGCATAAAAAAAAACAGCATTAGAAAACTTTAGAAGTCCATTTCAGTGAGTCCGGGTAAGCATGCCACAGAATTTCACAGAATCACAGAATTGTTACAGTGCAGAAAGAGGCCATTTGGCCCATTGTGTCTATACCGGTTCTCCGAAAGAGAAATTCACTCAGTTAAACTCACTCAAGTCCCAAGTACCGCTGGACAAGACCCAGATCCCACACTGGCATAGCAATTACATCAAGTCTGCAGCACAATAACATTCCATTGACCCAACTGGTCTATGCTGGCACTTATGCTCCACACCAGCCTGCTCCAATCCGTCTATCATTTAACCCTATCAACTTATCCTTATATTCCTTTCTCCCTCAGGTGCTTACCTTGTCTCCCCTTAAATGTATCTACACTATTCGCTTTGACTGCTCCTTGGAGTAGCGTGTTCCACATTCTAACCACTCTCTGGAGAAGAATGTTTCTCTTCAATTCCCTATTGGATTTGTTGGAGACTTTCTTATGTTTATGAACCCTATTTTTGGTCAACCCCACCCCCGCCACTGCCCTCCCCGAGTGAAAATAGCTTCTCTACATCTACCCTATCAAACCCTTTCATAATTTTAAAGGCCTTCATCAGGTCACTTCTCAGTCTCCTTCTTACTAAAGGAAACAGACCCAGCCTGATCCTTTCCTGATCATTATAATTTCTCAGTTCTGGTGTCAAACTTGTAAATCATTTTGCACCTTCTCCAGTGCCTCTCTATGCTTTTATAATATGGGGACCAGAACTGTTCACGATACTCCAAGTGTGGTCTAACTTTACTTCTCTGCTTTTCTATTTTAGTCTTCTGTAAATGAACCTCAGTGCTTTGTTTGCTTTTTTTATGGCCTTGAGGTGGCCTTGTCAGATCCTGTGAAGTGAACACATGAATCTCATCTGGATATGCTTCCTGAAAAGCTTGCGCACTGGTCTGTTAGTCTTTTACGTACCCGTTGTCCCGGTGCACAGGATTTCTGAATGGACCCTGAGGTGTTGTGGTATCATTAGAGAAATTATGAAGAACGGTGATTATTTAATGGTTATTAGCAAGCTGTAGCTGAGTAGAATTCCCCAAGACTCTATTGTGTGTCCTCTACTGCATATAGTTTTTTTATTAATCATATTAAGATGGGTATTAGTGGCAAAATTATTACATTTACAAATGATAGAAAAGTGTATGCCAGCGTTATCAATAAAGAGATTAGGAGATTACCAACTGATTTATATAAATTAAGCCAATTACGTGAATTGGCTGGTAACAGACTCATAAATTGAAAATGCAATTTAATGTGGAAAAGCCCTGTATTATGCAGATGAAGCCATGCAAGTCAATAAATATCTGTTCCAAGGGTCTTTTTTTGCCCAGGCTAGTACTAACACGGAACAGGTCAAGAAGCTCCCCACAGAGATACAAGGGGTGGCACTCGAGTCTCACGAGAGAGTTGGCCAAGCCCGATTGATATTAAAAGTAAAGTATCAAGTTACATAGGAGCACACAGGACTGGAAGAGACTACAGAATATCAGGCTAGATTTCATTTCTCCCTGTGTTTCTTCCTTTTTTTCATTTGATCGTGAGATGTGGGCATCACTGGCTAGGCCAGCATTTGTTGCCCATCCCTAATTGCCCTTGAGAAGGTGGCGGTGAGCTGCCTTCTTAAATCGCTGCAGCCCATCTGCTGTAGATACACCCGCAGTGCTGTTAGGAAGGGAGTTCCAGGTTTTTGACCCAGCTACAGTGAAGGAACAGCGATATAGTTCCAAGTCAGGATGGTGTGTGACTTGGAGGGGAACTTGCAGGTGGTGGTGTTTCCCTGTGTCTGCTGTCCTTGTCCTTCTAGGTGGTAGAGGTCATGGGTTTGGAAGGCACTGTCAAAGAAAGTTGCTGCAGTGCATCTTGTACATAGTACACACTGCTGCCACTATGCGTTGGTGGTGGAGGGAGTGAATGTTGAAGGTGGTGGATGGGGTGCTAATCAAACGGGTCGCTTTGTCCTGAATGGTGTCAAGCTTCCTGAGTGTTGGTGGAGCTACACTCATCCAGGCAAGTGGAGAGCATTCCATCACACTCCTGACTTGTGCCTTATGGAAGGTGGACAGGCATTGGGGAATTAGGAGGTGGGTTACTCACCGCATAATTCTCAGTGTCCTTGTAGCAACAGTATTTATGTGGCTAGTCCAGTTAAGATTCTGGTCAATGGTATCCCCCAGGATATTGATGGTGGGGTATTCAGCGATGGTAATACTGTTGAATGTCAAGGGGAGATGGATAGATTCTTGCTGGAGATGGTTATTGCCTGGCACTTGTGTGGCATGAATGTTGCTTGCCACTTATCATCCCAAGCCTGGCTGTTGTCCAGGTCATGCTGCATGTGGGCAGGGACTGCTTCAGAATCTGAGCAGTCTGAATGGTATTGAACACGGTGCAATCATCAGCGAACATCCCCACTTCTGATCTTATGATGGAGGGAAGGTCATTGATGAAGTAACTGAAGATGGTTGGGCCTAGGACACTATCCTGAGGAACACCTGCAGTGATGTCCTGGGGCTGAGATGATTGACATCCAACAATCACAACCATCTTTTTTTTGTGTAAGGTATGACTTCAACCAGCGGAATGTTTTCCCAATGATTCCCATTGACTTCATTTTGCTAGGGATCCTTAATGCCACACTCAGTGAGATGCTGCCTTGATGTCAAGGGCGGTCACTCTTCTTCTACCCCTTGCAACTGTGCTCCGATTTCCTCCTTGATGTTCTGATGCAAAAGCCCTGTCAGGAATTACACCCACAGTCAGGCCATGCTAATGCCATGGGAAAGGAAAGGAGGAAAAAATGTGGGAAGCTGCTTCCTCAGAAACACAGTGCACCTGAGTACAGCAAATCAGTCAGACCCCCAGTTTGTTGATCCATGATTCCCAAAGAAAGGAAAGGGATATTGGCCTTTCACTTACCTTGCCTGCCTTCAACAGATCGATGAACCTTTTCCTGCACTGGTTTACATTTCTGGGAGGGAGGTGACATTCAGTGCCACTACTGCCTTGCTATATCTGGCTCACAAGACACTATTCCAAGATTTCCTCCCATGGGCACCCCAGCAGTCTCTCTCATTTGCTATCATTTGATGGCATTTAATCTGTCAGTGTCTGAAGGTCAGAAAGAATGAAAAATTCAGATATAAATAGCACCTTTCATGATCTTAGGATACCCCAAAGCACCTCATAGCCAATTAACTGTTAAGATGTTCCATGTTGTAACTTAGGAAAATGTGACAG
Source organism: Heterodontus francisci (assembly GCF_036365525.1). Classification (NCBI taxonomy): domain Eukaryota; kingdom Metazoa; phylum Chordata; class Chondrichthyes; order Heterodontiformes; family Heterodontidae; genus Heterodontus; species Heterodontus francisci. The sequence goes on along the minus strand of NC_090377.1, from coordinate 17,683,454 downwards.
CCAATTTGTTCACAGCAAGGTCCAACAAACATTAATGAGATGCATGACAAAATAGGGCGGCACAGTGGCGCAGTGGTTAGCACCGCAGCCTCACAGCTCCAGGGACCCGGGTTCGATTCCGGGTACTGCCTGTGTGGAGTTTGCAAGTTCTCCCTGTGTCTGCGTGGGTTTTCTCCGGGTGCTCCGGTTTCCTCCCACACGCCAAAAGACTTGCAGGTTGATAGGTAAATTGGCCATTATAAATTGTCACTAGTATAGGTAGGTGGTAGGGAAATATAGGGACAGGTGGGGATGTTTGGTAGGAATATGGGATTAGTGTAGGATTAGTATAAATGGGTGGTTGATGTTCGGCACAGACTCGATGGGCCGAAGGGCCTGTTTCAGTGCTGTATCTCTAATCTAATCTAATTCTGTTTGGTAATGTTTGTTGAGCGATAAATATTGGCCAGGACACTGGAGAGAACAATAATATCACATGTTTCTTTGGTGTGTGCTTTATTGTAAGGTGGTCCTCCCTTAAGGATAACAAGAACTCCGCTGCTCTTCTACAGATAGCACCATGGAATCTTTTACATGCACCTTCTACAGTGCAGCACTCCCTCAGAGTGTCAGCTGAGATTTTGTGTGCAAGTCTCCGGAGTTAAACTTGAACCCACAACTTTCTGACTCAGAGGTGAGAAGGCGACCCACTGAACCACACCTTATATCAATGATGTTAGGGAGTCATTTGGCTATTCGAGCTCACTCATTCAGGAAAAGCATACGGTCCCTCCATTATAGCATCCAACTGTCTGTTGAGTTATTCCAGGGTAGTGGAGACAAAAAAATCTCCTTGGAATCATTTAAGAAACTTCAGGGGACAATGTTATGATTCAGTGCTAGCACATAGCAGGGTTTTAAACATGCAGGTCAGCTGGATAGTTATTGATCGACATAGATTACTGCCCACTAAAAATAATAGAATATGGTGTCGTCCATGTTTGAATTTCAGGACTATGGCCCCATCGCATGGAGCTCTTTATTGGGATCACTCAATCATAATGCTGGAAGTTATGATGGGAGCGTTATTCTCCAATCTCTCAATAAAATTTCTGTCTCTCTACAATTTCTATGGGTTTTTTTTAAACACAAGTACAGTATCATTTAATTTACCTAATTTTCTCCTAATCTTTTTAACCTTGTGGTGTCCTGCATCCATTGGCCTCTCACCCAGATTTCTCAATAATAAGACTCCAGACAGATATGATGCTTAATTTAAATTCATGTGCTGCACTGCTATAAAGATTAAAAATGGTGTGAAATTTTTATTAATGTATTTTTAATGATCTAATTTCACAATTCTAGAAATATATTATCTTCTAGATAACTATTTATGATCAAATAGTGCTACAAATCCTGGAAATCATTTAAATTAATCATAGAATTATTCTAAGCATTCAGTAGATTATTACAATTTCATCTGAATAACTAATCATTTGTCCTGAAATCTTTATTATTTCTGATATCCACGTGATTAATACTTAATATTTTCAAATCAAAAAAGTTTGATTTACTTTCGTAATATCAGAACCCCCACTTAAAAAAGGCAATTCCTGATAACAGATGAAAGTTATATTGGCCCAGAATTTGTTGGAGCGGGCATCTTACGAGCATCAGGAGTTAGATAATGTTCCTCATCTTTCACCTCCAATTAATTTTGGTGCCACAAATTGTGAGCTGATAATGGGTTGGCAATGCAATGGAGCATCTAGGACCTTGGTGAATGACAGGACCCACAATCTATCTCCTTGACTAATGGGATTTTAGGAAAGAGAAAGCAACAGAGCAACAAAGGAGAAACAAGTTGGGTGAAATCAGGTATAGAAAGAGAAATAAAGAGAAGAAAGATTGGATTAAGAGAGAAAGAAAAAGAGGCAGAAAGGAAAGTAAGAAAAATATCTAAAAACATCAAATTTAAAAATCTCTAAGAACAATTTACTACCTGCAGGAGTGACACACCACAGTTCAATTGTTCCCTTTCTGGGTTCTGCCAGGGCCACTCAGCTACCTCATTACAGCCTTGGTCCAATCATGGACAAAAGAGCTGAATGCCAGAGGTGAGTGACTGCCCTTGACATTATGGTAGAATGTGACCGAGTATGGCATCAAGGAGCTCTAGCAAAACTGGAGTCAATAAGAATCAGTGGGGGAAACTTTGTGCTGGTTGGAGTCATACCTATCACAGAAGAAAATGGCTGTAGGTGTTGGAGGTCAATCATCTCAGTCCCAGGACATTACTGCAGCAGTTCCTCAGGATAGTATCCTAGGCCCAACCATCTTCAGCTGCTTCATCAATGACCTTCCCCCTCCATGATAAGGTCAGAAGTGGGGATGTTCGTTCATGATATGTTCAGCACAATTTGCGAATCCTCGGATACTGAAGCAGCCCGTAGCAGATGCAGCAAGACCTGAACAATATCCAGTCTTGGGCTGATAAGTGGCAAGTAACATTCACACTGCACAAGTGTTAGGCATTGACCATTTCAACCAAGAGCGAATCTAAGCATCACCCCTTGACATTCAATGTGATTACCATTGCTGAATTCCCCACTCTCAATATCCTGGGGTTACCATTGACCAGAAACTGAACTGCACCAGCCACATAAATGCTGTGGTTACAAGAGTAGGTCAGAGGCTAGGAATCCTGTGGCAAGTATCGCACGTCCGGCCTCCCCAATGCCTGTCCACCACCTACAAGGCACAAGTCAGGAGTGTGATGGAATACTCTCCATTTGCCTGGATGGGTGCAGCGCCAACAACACTCAAGGAGCTCGACACCATCCAGGACAAAGCAGCCCACTTGATTAGCACACCATCCACAACCTTCAACATTCAGTCCCTCCACCACGAATGCACAGTGGAAGCAGTGTGTCCCATCTACAAGATGCAGTGCAGCAACTCACCAAGGCTCCTTCGACAGCACCATCCAAACCCGCGACCTCCACCACCCGGAAGGACAAGGGCAGTAGACCACATGGGAACTCCACCACCTGCAACTTCCCCTCCAAGGTACACACCATCCTGACATGGAACTATATCACTGTTCCTTCACTGTCGCTGGGTCAAAATCCTGGAACTCACTTCCTAACAGCACTGTGGGTGTACCTACCTCACATGGACTGCAGCGGTTCAAGAAGGCAGCTCATCACCACCTTCTCAAGGGTAATTAGGGATGGCCAATAAATGCTGGCCTAGTCAGCGACGCCCACATCCCACAATCGAATAAATAAAAACATAAATCTTGTCATTAAAACAGTCTGTGCATCATTAAGCAACAGCCCTAACTTTCAGCGGTGATTTTAATTTACATTCACAAAAGCAGCCATTCCTTGACACTGGCTTGGAGTTTGAGGATGAGACTGCGTTTTTGCAAGGCTAACAGCAGATTTGGTGCATTTTCCAATTCATGGGGGATCCCTTTCTCACTGCTAATTGCTGGATTTTCTACATACAAACAACATGAGGACTAGTACTTAACCATGCATGGACCCTTTACATGGCGAGATTTATGTTTCCCTAATGGCACTGAAATTTGGAGTCTCAGAAAGGGAAAATTTGAAACCGTGGGGTCTCACTCTTGTAGATAGTAAATTGTCCCTAGAGATTTTTAAATTTTAAGTTTTAAATTTTTTTCTTACTTTTCTTTCCAATTTGTCAGCAAATACAGTTTGCTCAATGTTTAATTTTGCTCACAAAACTTTCTTCATCCTGTTGTCATAAACTAAAGGGGTAAATTTGTTTGAACAGTGGCATGGTGGTGTTGTACATTCAAAAAAATCTTGCAACCCTCTTCCAGTCTGTAAATGGTATTACATGCGGATTTCCAAAATCTTGGCCCATCCGTGCAGAAAGAGGCTAAATTCACCCATTATGTAATCCCGCAGTCTCTTAAATAATTCCAGGAGTTGTGTTTCCCCAACTCTACCTTGAATATAAAATAAACAAATGACAGACTTTAAAAGCAATCAAACTCAATTTCTGGTCCAGTCATGTGATACAGAGCACATTTACAAACAAAAAGGTACAAAGTTTTTCTGCTGTACACGTCTCAGATGTATTTGAATATCAATCAGTACGTGAAAAACAATTGTGATTATAACTGAAATAAAAACAAGAAATGCTGGAAATGCTCAGCAGGTCTGGCAGCATCTGTGGAGAGGGAAGCGGAGTTAACGTTTCAGTCAGTGACAAAGCATTAGTACAGAGAGGGTGTGAATTGATTGTAAAGCATAAAGCACTCCAAGCACTAAGACTAATTTTTTTTTTTAAAACAGAAAGAGTGGGTAGGCACAGTAGAAACAAACTCATCAAACTAAAAAAAAACTAAAATAGAATAACCAAATAAAAAAGAAAAAAGAAAAAAGAAAAAATAACTAAACATAAAAAGTGGGGGCCCGTCATGCTCTGAAATGATTGAATTCAATGTTCAGTCTGGCAGGCTGTAGCATACCGAATCGGTAAATGAGATGCTGTTCCTCGAGCTTGCGTTGATGTTCACTGGAACACTGCAGAAATCCCAGGACAGAGATGTGAGCAGGAGAGCAGGGGTGGGGGGTTGAAATGGCCAGCAACCGGAAGCTCAGGGTCATGCTTACAGACTGAACAGAGGTGTTCCGCAAAGCGGTCACCCAATCTGTGTTTTGTCTCCCCAATGGAGAGGAGACCACATTGTGAGCAGCGAAAACAGTATACTAAATTGAAAGAAGTACAAGTAAATCACTGCTTCACCTGAAAGGAGAGTTTGGGGCCTGGGATAGTGAGGAGAGAGGAGGTAAACGGGCAGGTCCCACATGGCGGACTGGTACAAAAGGTGAAGTCACACGGGATCAGAGGTGAGCTGGCAAGATGGATACAGAACTGGCTCGGTCATAGAAGACAGAGGGTATCAGTGGATGGGTGTTTTTCTGAATGGAGGGATGTGACTAGTGGTGTTCCGCAGGGATCAGTGCTGGGACCTTTGCTGTTTGCAGTATATATAAATGATTTGGAGGAAAATGTAGCTGGTCTGATTCGTAAATTTGCGGACGACACAAAGGTTGGTGGAGTTGCGGATAATGATGAGGATTGTCAGAGGATACAGCAGGATATAGATCGGTTGGAGACTTGGGCGGAGAAATGGCAGATGGAGTTTAATCCGGACAAATGTGAGGTAATGCATTTTGGAAGGTCTAATGCAGGTGGGAGGTATACAGTAAATGGCAGAACCCTTAGGAGTATTGACAGGCAGAGAGATCTGGGCGTACAGGTCCACAGGTCACTGAAAGTGGCAAGGCAGGTGGATAAGGTAGTCAAGAAGGCATACGGCATGCTTGCCTTCATCGGTCGGGCCATAGAGTATAAAAATTGGCAAGTCATGTTGCAGCTGTACAGAACCTTAGTTAGGCCACACTTAGAATATTACGTGCAATTCTGGTCGCCACACTACCAGAAGGACGTGGAGGCTTTGGAGAGGGTACAGAGGAGGTTTACCAGGATGTTGCCTGGTCTGGAGTGCATTAGCTATGAGGAGAGGTTGGACAAACTCGGATTGTTTTCACTGGAACGACGGAGGTGGAGGGGCGACATGACAGAGGTTTACAAAGTTTTGAGCGGCATGGACAGAGTGGATAGTCAGAAGCTTTTTCCCAGGGTGGAAGAGTCAGTTACTAGGGGACATAGGTTTAAGGTGCGAGGGGCAAAGTTTAGAGGGGATGTGCGAGGCAAGTTTTTTACACAGAGGGTGGTGAGTGCTTGGAACTTGCTGCCAGGGGAGGTGGTGGAAGCAGATACGATAGCGACGTTTAAGAGACATCTTGACAAATACATGAATAGGAAGGGAATAGAGGGATATGGGCCCCGGAAGTGCAGAAGGTGTTAGTTTAGGCAGGCATCAAGATCGGCGCAGGCTTGGAGGGCCGAATGGCCTGTTCCTGTGCTGTACTGTTCTTTGTTCTTGTTCTTTGTATTACACCTCCTGCGATTGCAGGGGAAGGCGTCGTGGGAAGGGGACAGGGTAGTGGGGGTAATGGAGAACTGGACAAGGGTGTCGAAGAGGGAATGATCCCTTCGGAATGCTGATGGGGAAGGGAGGGGAAGATGCATTTGGTAGTGGCATCACGCTGGATGTAGCGTATGTGGCGGACGATGATCCTTTGGATCTGGAGGCTGATGGGGTGGAAAGTAAGGACAAGGGGAAATCTGTCACAGCTCTGGGCGGGAGGGGAAGGGGTGACGTTAGAGGTGTGGGAAATGGGCCAGAAACAGTTGCGGGCCCTGTCAACCACAGTGGGGGGGCGGGGGGAATCCTCAGTTGAGGAAAAAGGAAGACATATCAGAAACGCTGTCATGGAAGGTTACACCATCACAGCAGATGCGTCGGAGATGGAGAAACTGGAAGGATGGAATGGAGTCAGTGGTAGGGAAACTATTAGAGAGGATTCTTCGGGACAGGATTTACTCCCATTTGGAAACAAACGAACTTATTAGCGAGAGACAGCATGGTTTTGTGAAGGGGAGGTCGTGTCTTACTAATTTGATTGAGTTTTTTGAGGAAGTGACGAAGATGATTGATGAGGGAAGGGCGGAGGATGTTGTCTATATGGACTTTAGTAAAGCCTTTGACAAGGTCCCGCATTGCAGACTGGTGCAAAAGGTGAAGTCACACGGGCTCAGAGGTGAGCTGGCAAGATGGATACAGAACTGGCTCGGTCACAGAAGACAGAGGGTAACAGTGGATGGGTGTTTTTCTGAATGAAGGGATGTGACTAGTGGTGTTCCACAGGGATCAGTGCTGGGACCTTTGCTCTTTGTAGTATATATAAATGATTTGGAGGAAAATGTAGATGGTCTGATTAGTAAGTTTGCGGACGACACAAAGGTTGGTGGAGTTGCGGATACTGATGAGGATTGTCAGAGGATACAGTAGGATATAGATCGGTTGGAGACTTGGGCGGAGAAATGGCAGATGGAGTTTAATCCGGACAAATGTGAGGTAATGCATTTTGGAAGGTATAATGCAGGTGGGAGGTATACAGTAAATGGCAGAACCCTTAGGAGTATTGACAGGCAGAGAGATCTCGGCGTACAGGTCCACAGGTCACTGAAAATGGCAAGGCAGGTGGATAAGGTAGTCAAGAAGGCATTCGGCATACTTGCCTTCATCGGTCATGCCATAGAGTATAAAAATTGGCAAGTTGCAGCTGTACAGAACCTTAGTTAGGCCACACTTAGAATATTACGTGCAATTCTGGTCGCCACACTACCAGAAGGACGTGGAGGCTTTGGAGAGGGTACAGAGGAGGTTTACCAGGATGTTGCCTGGTCTGGAGGGCATTAGCTATGAGGAGAGGTTGGAAAAACTCGGATTGTTTTCACTGGAACGACGGAGGTGGAGGGGCGACATGATAGAGGTTTACAAAGTTATGAGCGGCATGGATAGAGTGGATAGTCAGAAGCTTTTTCCCAGGGTGGAAGAGTCAGTTACTAGGGGACATAGGTTTAAGGTGCAAGGGGCAAAGTTTAGAGGGGATGTGCGAGGCAGGTATTTTACACAGAGGGTGGAGAGTGCCTGGAACATGCAGCCAGGGGAGGTGGTGGAAGCAGATACGATAGCGACATTTAAGAGACATCTTGACAAATATATGAATAGGAAGGGAATAGAGGGATATGGGCCTTGGAAGTGCAGAAGGTGTTAGTTTCGGCAGGCATCAAGATCGGCGCAGGCTTGGAGGGCCGAATGGGCTGTTCCTGTGCTGTACTGTTCTTTGTTCTTTGTTCATTTTGAGTCCTTACAGGAGGCAGGGTGTGAAGAAGTGTAGTCGAGGTAGCTGTGGGTCAGTGGGCTTATAATGAATATTAGTAGACAGCCTATCCCCAGAGATGGAAACAGAGAAGTCGAGGAAGGGAAGGGAGTGTCGGAGATGGACCATGTAAAGGTGAGAGAAGGGTGGAAATTAGAAGCAAAGTTGCTAAAGTTTTCTAGTTCTGGGCGGGAGCAGGAAACGGCATCAATACAG